>NC_138773.1:60554342-60949342 GCF_965119305.1 Pelophylax lessonae | reverse complement strand
GAGTGATGTCATCATTCCCTAGCCAAACTGTCCGAAATCCAGCACCCAGAAAAAAAAAAAAAGAAAATACAGAAAGATGCCAACACAGGACCTCGGACTGTTGGGAGAATTGGTGTTTCTGCCAATAGTTATACTTTTAGGCCTCATTCACATGAGCATTACTAAAGCTCTCGCCCATGCGATGCGCAGGCAGTCCTATTCATGTCCGTTGAAGAAATAACCAGGGGTGACCCTGCACAGCCTCCAGTGAAAAGTGTATAGCACTATCTTGTTATCCAAATATTAAACAAAAATATTAAAATATGTACGTTATTATTCATACAAAAACATTAAAAAGGCATAAATGCACAATTGTAATAAAACAGCAATTCTGTTGTAGACCTGGGGAGCTTGTTTTACCTACGCCTGAGATCCTGAGCTATGATGGCACAGTGGTGTAGTGGTTAGCACTTTCACCTAGCAGCAAGAAGGTCGCTGGTTCGAATCCCAACCATGACACTACCTGCCTGGAGTTTGCATGTTCTCCCTGTGCCTGCGTGGGTTTCCTCCAGGTACTCTGGTTTCCTCCCACACTCCAAAGACATGCTGGTAGGTTAATTGGATCCTGTATAAAAAAATTGGCCCTACTATGTATGTATGAATGAATGGGAGTTAGGGACCTTAGATTGTAAGCTCCTTGAGGGCAGGGACTGCTATGAATGTGTAATGTATATGTAAAGCGCTGTATAAATTGACAGCGCTATACAAGTACCTGAAATAAATAAATAAATAATGATGTCCTCTACAGCGATGTCTTGAGATTCATTGCTTTGTATCCTTCGATCTCATACCATTCCACCTGATAGGTGTCCCTGCAGAATGAGTCCTGGCAGTTCGATTTTGAGTCAATCCTCTGTTTCCCCAAGAGATTTCTTTTTGCTTGGTTTAAATTCAGTAATTATCGACATACTGACATAGTTACCGGATCTGCGAGAAAAGCTTTTGTGGTGTCCCAAATTTGACTGCCATCTGGGCTCTCTCTTGAATGATAGATATAGATAGAGATATCTAGATAGATACTCTAGGTATACAGTACATCGTAAATGATATACCCTCAGCGTTTGTCTGAGGTTACTATGTGATCAGAGGCGCTCTCCCTTCTTTTAGCCTATATTATGCAGAGTTCACTCCACCGGATAGCGTGCCCTGAGTGCCCTCCATCTGCCCCTGGAACCATCTTGGACCCCCTTATTGGACTCTTAGATAGTCCCTTTATGTCCCCTACCCTCAGGGACCTGCAAATGCACTCTTAATCTCCCCCTGATTTGTATTTGTATCCTATACACACATTATTATCTGCTGCTGTAGTAATATTGTCTGCTTAACCTCTGAGCGCCAACACCCCCACATACTATGTGATCAGTTAGACTTGTTTGTATAACTTTCTGTGTCTGTTGATGTTAGCATGAATTGCTGTTTTATCACAATTGTGCATTTTTGTCTTTTTAATGTTTTTGTATGAATAATACTTACATACATTTTAATGCATTTGTTAAATATTTGGGTACCGAGATATTCCATTACCCTTTTCACTGCGGGTTGTGCAGGGGTCATCACTGGTCATTTCTTCTAAATATTAAATTCAGGATAAGACCTCCAAAACCTTACAAACATGTACACGGACAGAGGCTCATAGGTTCCGATCTGTCTGTGTTCGGGGAAATTGCACCTGCATTGATGTCAGATTAGGAGCAATGTCTGTCTCTACAGCTGCTGCATCCCAACTGACATCAATGGGACTGCCTGCACTGGGATGCACGGAACACCAGTACATCCTAATGTGGGTAAACCCAGCCCTCCACAGGTGTATGCCTAAAGTGTTTGTAACCCCAAAAATAAATAAATAATGGATCCGGTTCCCTTAACCACTTAAGCCCCGGAAGATTTTACCCCCTTCCTGACCAGGGGGTATTTTGCGATTCGGCACTGCGTGACTTTAACGGACAATTGCGCGGTCGTGCGACACTGTACCTAAACTAATTTGACGTCCTTTTTTTCCCCACAAACAGAGCTTTATTTTGGTGCTATTTGATCACCTGTGCGATTTTTTGATCATGCGCTATAAACAAAAAAAAAAAAGCGTAAATTTTGCAAAAATAACAATATTTTTCACATTTTTTTTTTTATGAAATTCCCCCAAAAAAAAAAAAAAAAAAAATGTAAAAATCAAAATTTTGTAACATTTTCGGCCAATTTGTTTTATGCTACCTATGTTTGGTAAAAATCGCAAAAAGTGTATTTTGATTGGTTTGCGCAAAAGTTATCGCGTTTACTAACAAAGGGAAAGATTTTTGTCATTTTTGTTGTTTTTTTTTTAACGCGTAATGGCGGCGATCTGCGATTTTTTTTGCGACATTGCGGCGGACAGATCGGACCCTTGACTGACATTTTTGACACTTTTGGGGTTACCAGTGACATTACTGCAGTAATCAGTGCTATACATATGCACTGTTACTGTAAAATTACACTGGTAGTGAAGGGGTTAACTTTATTTGAGAGGGAGGGGCTGTGTGTGTCCCTAGGGGCGTGATTCTAACTGTGATTGGCTGTCTGTTGAGCTGTAGAAACAGTGATCAACGGTTCTACATAGTAGAACCATGTGATCACAGTTTCTACACAGGGGAGAATGACAGGCGGCTTGTTTACACAAGCTGCCTGACTTTCTCCCTCTGTAGCGGCGATCGCAGAGTGACCAGCGGACATCGTGTCCGCCGGTCACACGCGCGGGGGGTCCGTGACCACGCGGGAGCGCGCCTCCGGCGGCACGCGCTCGCTCCCTAGACCCTCACAGGCTAGCGACGTAGACCTATGTCACTTTGCCTGTGAGGGGCTGACCGCCGACGTAGATAGTCGTGCGGCAGTCGGCAAGTGGTTAAAGCATGAACAGCAGCATGGTGCTTGTGCTGTATAATTTGGCCCCCTGTAGAATATAAAATACCCGGCTGATCCTGCCTGGTTCTGCCCTCCTCTGTAAACTGACTAGGGATGCACCGATCTAACTTTTTTTGGTCCCGATGCCAATCTTTTGCTTTGTGAAATCGCCGATCCCAAGTCCGATCCGGAAGTACTGTTTTGTGAGCTTATAACAAAATAATACTTCCGCATCGGTATCGGCAGATACCTTATAACAATTGTGCATTCAAAATCTAAAATGTCATGGGTTTAGTCTTTAAGAGGTTAAACTTCCCTCCTCGGCAGACGGAACGAAAAGATATTGTAATCATTGTGTTTACTTAACTGGGAGAGTTCAAAGGCATTTGCAGGAGGCTCTTTTTTTTTTTCTTTGATAGCTGTTCTCTGCTCCCTCACATGCTATGTACAGAGCAAAACCGGATCGGCCTGTGGATCTCTTAATTTTACCGATCCCCCGATCCAGCTATTTTGCCCGTATCGGGGCCGATATCCGATCCGAATATCGGATCGGTGCATCCCTAAAACTGACCACAGTTTATCACGGCTGCAGAGCCCTGGGTGGTCAGTTTACGTGCCTCTGTCATCCGCAGCCCTCCTCTGTCCTCCCCCTCAGTCTGTCGGCTTGTACCAGTCCCACTCTGCTCCCTGCCCCTTCCTGCTGCTATAGTAGTTTGGTTATATTCCTACAATCGCCTCTGTTAGATAATGATATGTGCGTCACTGTATGTGCTCAGTGCTGTATGAAAAAATATATGCAGATTTCTACCTTATTTCAGAGCGCTCACGTGACCGCCCGCCTCTCTCCTCCTCGCTGACGTCATTTGGAGTTCTCGGCCCCTTCCACTGTAACTGTCAGCCTGAGAGAGAAGAGTGGTGAGGACTCGTGTGAGCGTCAGGAGGCGCTCTGAAATAAGGAAGAAATCTGAATATTTTTTAATACAGCATATACAGTGTGGCACATCTCATATGCAGTGTGGCACATAGGCACATCTCATATACAGTGTGGCACATCTCATATACAGTGTGGCGCACCTCATTATCTATTAGAATAGGTTTTAGTGTTTTGGACACTTCCAGACGTTTAATACTGAAGTTTATTGTATACATATAATATTTTCTCTTCCTCCCCCGATCAACATTCAAATAAAAATGTTTAATCAAATAATTTTGTTTTCAAAAAATTACCTCTTTCAAGACCCAGTGGCATCACTGGGCCCATAAACATCACAGCACCCTGTCTCAGAGCTTCTGGTAACAGCCTTATTCGAACAGATCCCCGGCATCCCTTTAGATGAGCATGCTTGTAATGTCTAGGAACACCAAAACAACAACCAGCCAGGATTCATGGTGGTACAACAGCCACAGGCCAGGACCTGGGGCACCATGACAGCTATGGGTCGGGACCCTGGATGCCACGACAGCCATGGACCAGAATGCCAAAAAAATGACCAGCCAAGGCCCAGGGCACTGTAACTATCATGGCCCAGGACCCGGGGCACCACATCAGCCCCACCCTGAGACTTGGTCTGTAAACATCACAGCACTTTTGTCAAGAGCCATATTTGAAAGAACACATCTCCATCAACCCCTTTGGATGAACATGTAAAACATGGAAACAAAATGATTGGACTTGGGATGCCAAGGGCTGGGACCAGGGTTCACAAAACAACAACTAGTCAGGTGCCATGACTGCCACCTACCACAACAGATCTGGGCTGGTTCCTGGGGCGCCACATCAGCTGTATCCCAGGATTGGGTCTGTAAACATCATACCCTGGCCTTGAATCTTCTGTCAAGAGCCTTATTTAAAAGAACACATACCTGGCATCCCTTTAGACAAGCATGCTTGTAACGCATGAGAACACAAAACAATTGGACCTGGGGCGCCATGGAACCGGACCTTGGGCCACCAAAACAACCAGCCAGGATTTGGGGTGGCACAACAGCCACATGCCATGACATCTATGGGCCAGAACCCTGGGTCCCACAACAGCCACGGGCTGGGATGCCAAAACAATGACCAACATGGACCCAGGTTGACACAACTGTCATGGCCTTGGACCTGGAACACTACAAGAGCAGTGGCCCAGGACCCAAGGCTCATGCATCCCCCTTGGGATCTTCTGTCAATGCATCAGGTCGAAAGAACACATTTCTAACATCTCTTTGGATGAGCATGCTTGTAATACACAGAAACAAAACGATTGGACTTGGGATACCAAAACAACAACCACTAGCTAGTGGCACGACTGCCACACGCCAGCACACCACAATAACCACATGCCATGACAGCTATGGGCCAGGATGCCATAACAATGACCAGCTAGGACCTTGGGTGCCACAATGGGCACAGCCTTGGACCTGGAACTCCACAATAGCAGTGGCCCAGGACTCAGGGTGCCATAACAGCTGCATCCTGGGACTGGGTCTGTAAACATTTACAGCACCCTTCCTTGGGATCTTCTGTCAAGAGCATTATTTGAAAGAACACATCCCTGGCATCCCCTTAGACCAGCATACTTGTAATGCATGGGAACAAAAAACTATTGGACCTGGGGCACCATAGGATCCCAAAACATCATCAGCCAGGATTTGGGGTGGCACGACAGCCACAGGCCAGGACACCAAAACAATGACAACCCAGGGTGCCACAACACCTATGGCACGGGACCCAGGGCACCAAGACAGCCGTGGTCCGGAACCCAGGCATGCCAGACAGCTATGGGCCGAGACCCCAAGTGCAAAAACAATGACTAGCCAGGACCCGGGGCACCACAACTGCTGCAACCTTGTGCTCCACAGCTTCCTTGGACTGTGATCTGGGGGCAACATGACCGCTGCGACCAGGGGGGGGGGGGGGGGGGGGGGGCAACATGACCGCTGCGACCAGGGACTCCACGACAGCCACGTGCCATGACAGGTATGGCCTTGGACCCCAAACCATTGACCAGCCAGGACCAAGGAGGATGGGGGAGTCACAACAGCTTCCTTGGCCTGGATTCCCCCACAGCCTCCCTGGTCTGGGGTCCCCCCACAGCTTCCTTGGCCTGGGACCTTGCAGGCCATAGCAGTGATGCTGTGACTTGTAGTTCCTGAATAAGCACCGGGTCCTGTGGCCGGACATTGCACGCTGGGCCTTGTAGTCCCCCCAGCACAGCACACAGGTCTCCTCACCGTGGAAGATGGTGACCGGCCTGTCCACCGTGTAGTAGAAGACATTCCTGATGAGGACATTGGGGTCGGGCAGGCCGGACTTGTTCTCGCGGATCGGAGTCTTGGTTGGAGGCTCCGGGTACACATCTCTGTCCACAGGCATCGCTCAGGTCACCCCGACTCCTGTCACCCTGAAGTATGGCGGACACCGGAGGACCCCCCAGAGACTGCCCCTCACACTGCCAGACTATATAAACACTGATTTCATCACTCCTACGTCACTCGAAATGATAATATCCCCCTGACCCCCCTCTTCTGTACAAAACGCTGTCGCGACTACACCAATCAGGCGCACAAGGCAACAATTTCTGACTAACGAAGGACCCCAGCGACAGAGGTAATTTCCAACGCTGCAGAGGGCTTCGTTTATTATATATTGTCGTATACAGGTATTCCTGCCTTCCATCGTGTTCGTATAACATTGTATCACAAGGACACAGGCGCCAAAGGCCACCTATTTTAGTCACATGTGCTGGGGAAGGCAAGGGCTTTGCGTTTCAGGCCTCGTTTTCAGATCAGAGCGAGATTTCCTCAGACAGTAGAGGGCGTTCAAGATTTGTGCAGGCTGCAGACAGCAAGAAAAAGCTGTATACCTTTGCAGGCAGCAGAGGGCGCTGTGTACCTCTTCTCCTAAGAATTGCCTTTGAAAAATTGTAGCCAGGATACAATTGATTTTTGAACTGATAATTATTTGATATTATTAATTTATTATTTCCCTCTTTTTAAGGGGGAATGTGTTCTGTTTTGTACATATTTTCTTGTCTGGGATAACAATAAACATTTCCCTATGTTGGAATATATATTAAATATTTGGTTTTATTATTACAATTAATAATATAGTGCTGTCAGTTTACACAGTGCTATATATATATATATATATATATATATATATATATATACATCAGTCCCTGCCCTCAAGGAGCATAGATATTTATTTAATGATTATCAGTCATCAGGATCACCCATGACATTGATCAGTGTCTCCGGCCCCTTTGTTCACATTCATCTCTCAGTTGGGAAAATTCCCTGGCCAGCAGCTGAATGCGACCAATAACATTCCAGGCAATGAGCCCCAAGCAGGACGCTGTCACATTAAGGGACCCCTATAGCACGAAGTATATAGGCAAGGGACACGCCCCCAACCACACCCCTAGACACACAGCATTATATACACGGCACGACACATCCCACATGGAAGTAAAATATATTTAAAAAAAACAGTCTTAATTTATTTTTCCAAAATATATTGGAAATATATTTGAAATGCTACAATTTTGGCCATATTCAATATATTTCTAAAAAAAACTTCCCTAAATATATTGGAAATATATTTTTCTTCCATATGGGATAATTGCTCATAATAACCATAGCCATTGATTTCAGGGGTTGGATTTAGGGGTTTAGGACAGTCTGACACTTTTTTGTAGTTACATAGGGGTATGTTTATAAAAATTTACCTGTGAAACTGCATGTACATTCGTTCTGTGCGAATGGAGGCAAAGGCAAATGTTAATAGGCTATATTCTCTTTCCAGGTCAAATGTTATTCATGCATAAAAAAATCAAGAAAATATTGCATTATGACCACTAGATGGAGCTGACGATCACAGTAAACAAATACTTACTATGATCGTCAGCCCCATCTAGTGGCCATAATATGATGTTTTCTTATTCAGTCTGTATTATTCATCATTGTGAATTAATACAATTTGACTTGGAGAGAAAATAGTAAAATAACATTTGATTTTGGCCCTATTGGCACAGAGCAAAGTGTGGCTTCACAGGATGAATAACTCTGACATTTTTTGAAATAAATACACCCATTTAGTGTATTTGTTTTGTACAAGTCCTCAGATTTAGGAAGAGAGACATTTGAGGAGTAATAGAGGAATTGGTTATAATATAGACACACTGGGGAAGATAAACCTGGAGAGAGCAAAATCTGGTGCAGCCAATCAGCTTCTAACTCCAGCTTGTTCAATTAACCACTTCTGGACCGGAAGGATTTGCCCCCTTAATGACCAGGCCCTATTTTGCCATTCGGCACTGCGTTACTTTAACTGACAATTGCGCGGTCGTGCGACGCTGTACCCAAATAAAATTGATGTCCTTTTTTTTCCACAAATAGAGCTTTGTTATGGTGGTATTTGATCACCTGTGCGATTTTTATTTTTTGCGCTATAAACAAAAAACAGCGACAATTCTTAAAAAAATACAATAATTTTAATTTTCTGCTATAAAACAGTCCCAAAAAATGTAAAAAAACAATTTTTTTTATCCTTTTAGGCCAATTTGTTTTCTGCTACATATTTTTGGTAAAAAAAAAAAAAATCGCAATAAGTGTATTTTGATTGGTTTGCACAAAAGTTATTGCATCTACAAACTAGGGGAAAGATTTATGTCATTTTTATTTATTTATTTTTTACTAGTAATGGTGGCGATCAGCGATTTTTAGCGGGACTTTGACATTGTGGCTGACAGATCGGACCTATAACTGACATTTTTGACACTTTTGGGGGGACCAGTGACATCACTACAGTGATCAGTGCTAAAAATATGCACTGTTACTGTACTAATGACACTGGCAGGGAAGGGGTTAACACAGTGGGTGATCAAAGGGTTAAATGTGTACCTAGGGGTGTGTTTCTAACTGTATGGGGGGCGTGGCTTGTGAAATTAACATAGAGACCTGTGATCCTATATAGAAGGATCACATGGGCTCTGTGATAATTTCAGAGAGAAGAACGGTCAGCTGTGTTTACAATTGCGGTTGTCAGACGGCAATTGGAGCCACCTGTCCCGTAAATCGGAGTCCCCGCTGCAAAGTGTTGGCGCACGCTCGCCCCCTAGCTGCAGGTGCGTGACCGATGTATACCTACGGCGGTTTGCGCAGGAGGGCCAGCCTGCCACAGTATAACTACAGCAGGCGGTTCATAAGTGGTTAAAGGAGCTGTCTGACCTGCTAAAGGATTTATATTTCTGTCCATCCAGCCCTGAGATTTACACAGCTCTGCCACAGAGCACAGCCTTGCCTGCTAGAGCAGGAGACCTAGGCAGTCTCTGATGCAGTTTGATAACACTTACAGGTCTGTGATTGGACAGGAGAATCAGCAGACTGATGATGAGCTTATCACTCTGCTCTCTCCACTTCTGTCCTTTTCTGCAGGTAGCCTGTAGTGGGTGGAGCCTGCTGGCTACCTGCTCTCTCTCCTTGTGCAGGGTGACTGGTCTTGTCTCCGCCCACTTCAGTAATTTCCTGCAGGCAGCCTGTAATGGGTGGGGTCTGCTGAGCCCCTCCCACTGCTCCGCTCTCTCTCCATGTGCAGGGTGTCAGGTCTTGTCTCCACCCCCCTGCAGTTTTCTGTGGGAAGCCTGTAGTGGGTGGAGCCTGCTGGGCCCCTCCCACAGCCCTTCTCTCTGCACAGGCTATGTAGAGCCCATTGATAATGTCACTGCTACCTTTACAAGCTAATATCTGGGTTTGCAAAGACGTTCTGTGCCCACAAAGTGGATTTATGGCTAATGAGGAATACATATCAATGTAAGATTTTGTGCCCGGAGTTCAGCTGCAGTGGGATTCGCCGTCAGCTTCTGCTGTTTATTATGCTGGTATTTTCATGTTAGCAGCTGTTGCTGCTTCATATGGCTCTCCTATTTCTGGCCCGTGTCGTCACTGGATACAACTCGTGAGGTGCTGGAGGCTTCCCTGTTCTGGTTAATCTTTCATTGGGGGGGTATATATGTTTCATCTAAGTGTCCCAAAGAATGACTGTCACAATTACCCACAACGACCAATCAGATCCCAGCTATCACTGCTGCAGATGGGAACACAGGCAGGGGATATGGTTGTCTGGGAAAACCTGGACACAATCAAATATGTGTGCATTAGAAGCCACAGCAAATCATGATTAGGGTATTCCTAAGGCTTACTCCCAGTTAGCCCCAACCATATACTTAAACTAAACAAAATACCAGTGACGCCAGTTTGGAGAAAATTGGCCCGGTGGGCCATTTATTAACAAATAACCAAAATAACCAAAACACATTTTAACATAACCATAAATATTCCAGTACCATAAATAAGTTGTTGGTCTTGGGAGGCACAAGATTCCAATTAACCTGGTATCAGCGTAATCCGTTAAACGGTCCCCAGCCGCGCAACACCAGCTCAGGGACAACCCACTTGACCACTGATACCTCCTACACTTCCGGTTAATATCCACTCTTAACCGGGATACCAGAGGGCTCCATACCTAGATGGGTCACCCTAAACACTTTTATACCAACACTGTTTTATACCACCTCCAAAGACCCCCAACCGCCACCGCTCGCAGGCGTGACACCTTACAACTGCGAGCCCCTCCACAAATGCAAGGCACGCTGGACACCCTCCTGAATGCCGAGGAACCACAAATCCGTGCCCACAGCATTCAGGTGAACCCCATCCCCCCGCAGATACCGCCAGGTATCCACCTCCAACTCCCGATGCCTGACCACCAACCCCCCGTTCCTAATGACAAAATGGCTAACCGCCGCATTAACCTTGATGCGGGCCTTGTTCAATTTGGCGACCGACCTGGCAAAACGCCAAGCCGTGCGGCCGACAATCTCCGACCAGATCACCACCGTGTCAGGAAAGGCCAATCGCAACCGAAGAAAATCGTATTTAATGTCCCGGATGAGGTGGCGCATGGACCTGACCCCCAAATCATTGCCCCCCGCATGTAACACCAAAATCCCAGGGGCTCTGTCCAACTGTACAAAACGATTGATCTCCGGCAGGACCCTGCACCAAAGCAACCCTGGGACGCCAATCCACCGGACGGTGGCCTCCTCTTTTGTAAAACCCAACTGCCTCCCGTCATGCCTCACCTCAGCCCTCCTGGCCCCCTAGTACACATACGAGTGTCCTAAGATCCACACGAGGCATGCAGCTCCCCCTGTAAAGAAAAAACAGCACCACGGCAATGAAACATCAAAACAACCAGCCACCCCCCGAACCACACAAGCATCTAAACCAGGACGAACATACAAACGAAAACGAGAAGATTCCCACCTGCCTATCCGCCTCAACGTCGCTTCATCCACACCCCACCTGGCCGCCTCCGTAGCTGCCCCGATGCGGAAGGAGTGAGAAGCGTAACTACCTGCATCATGACCCAGCTCGGACAAGCACTTCCGAAATACAGCCACAAATTGGAACCTCGACAGAGCCGAACCATCCCTGTGCATCAAAAAGGAACCCGCCACCGACGGACGCACCCGCCTGAACTCCTCCACCACCGCAACCGGGCAAAGAGAGGAACCCCCCACCCGATACAGGCGCACATACACACCTCTGCCATCCTGGTCTGTCTTGGAACGTCTCAGAAAGATCACCACAGCCGAAGCAGAACAACTCACCTCCCCGTCTTGCAGTCCGCCATGCACATTCCTAGAAGGGCTAACCAATTCCCCAATGCGAAATGCCCCGTAAAAGGCCAAAACAAAAGCTGCTGTAAACAAAGGAGGAGGAGCAGGTGCACCCCAACCTGCCCACCAACTCCCCCAGCAGGTGAAAGGAGACCGGCCTACGCCCATCCGGGCGCCTCACACCCCTCCTGTACCCCTTCAACGCCTGCCGTACCGCAAAATCCTTGGTAAAATCTTCCAACCCAGACATTTTGAACAAGAACGCCAAGCCAGCCAACTTCCGAGTGATGGCCGCCGCTGACACCCCTTGTTCAAAATTCAAGCAAACGAAATACAATAAAAGAGAACGAGAGCCCATACTCACCCCTTCCACTCCTGTCCGAGTCAACAAGGCCCGCCAGTCCCCCCATACCTTTGAATACGCCGCCCAAGTGCCGGCGCTCAAGGACCGTCTGATCAAGTCGGTGGCGATCCCAAAGCAATCGTCCAGAGCTCCGATGGACAAGGCTCCCCCCGTTGCTCCGCAGCCGGCGCCAACTCCCGAAACCTGTCCATCTGAAAACGAGACAAAGAATCTGCCACCGAGTTGGTAACACCTGGGACATGCACGGCGTACAAGTAAACATTTAACTGCAAGCAACGCAAGACAAGATGGCGCAACAGCCGAATCACCGGCGGGGAAGCACCCGACAAGCTGTTAATGACCTGCACCACCCCCATGTTATCGCAGTGCAAACGCACCTTTTTGTCACGGAAGACCTCCCCCCACAACTCCACCGCGACCACCACGGGGAACAGTTCCAACAGAACCAAGTTCCGCAAGAAACCTTTCTCCCGCCAAGTCGCCGGCCAGCGCTCGGCGCTCCAACGGCCCCCCAAGTAAGCACCATACCCAGCGGATCCCGCAGCATCCGTGAACAAATCAATGTCCCAATTGCTGACCGGACCCCGCAGCCAAAGCGAACGACCGTTGTAGGCTGACAGAAAAACGTGCCAGACCCATAAGTCGTCAACCAGGTCCGCCGACAGCGTGACAAAATGATGCGGAGAGCGGATCCCCGCCGTAGCGGCCGACAAACGGCGACTGAAGACCCGACCCATAGGCATGATCCGACATGCAAACGCCAACTTGCCGAGAAGCGACTGCAACCGTCGAAGTTGCACTTTTCGTTTCCCTACCAACAGGCAGATCTCCGCTTTTATGTCCCGCAACTTGTCATCCGGCAAGCGACATTCCATCGCCACCGAGTCAATGACAATGCCCAAAAAACTGATCGTGGTCTTTGGACCTTCCGTTTTATCAGCCGCCAAAGGAATACCGAAACGCTCTGCCACATGTTGCATGGAAGCCAACAAGACACCACACAAGGGAGAAGACGGGGGGCCAATAAACAGAAAATCATCCAGGTAATGGATAACCGAATTGACCCCCGACACCTCCCGTACCACCCACTCCACGAACGAACTGAAGGTCTCAAAAAACGCACAAGAGATAGAGCAGCCCATGGGCAAGCAGCGATCGACATAAAAGGCATCCAACCACCTACAACCCAACAACCGAAAGCTGCTCGGATGCACCGGCAACAAACGAAACGCAACCTCCACATCCGTTTTGGCCAGCAACGCACCCCGCCCATAACGGCGAACCCAACAAATGGCAGCGTCAAAAGACGTGTACGACACCGCGCAGGCACCCGGATCAATCCCATCATTGACCGAACCCCCTTTCGGAAAGGACAGATGGTGGATCATCCGAAACTTGTTCGGCTCCTTCTTCGGCACCAAACCCAACGGGGAAACCACCAAATCAGCCAAGGGCGGCGCATCAAAAGGACCCGCCATGCGGCCCAAGGCCACCTCCTTCGCCAACTTGTCGGACACCACCCCGGGGTTCAGCCGAGTCGAACGCAAATTATCCGCCAAAGGGGGAACACCATCAAGAGAACAAGGAATGCGGAAACCGACCGAAAACCCCTCCTCCAGCAAGCGGGCCGCCGCCCGGTCCGGATACCTACTTAGGAAAGGCCGCATCCTTTCCACCATCACCGGCGTCGTCCCTCTTGTGCTGAGCGTCCCCGGTACAGGGCTTACCCTGCTTAAAACAACGGGAGAAGGGGTGAGCGCCCCCACAACCGAAGCACTCATGCTTGAACTTGCAGGCATTTCCAAAGCGGCACGTCCCTTCGTTATACTGCCAACAGAAACCCCGACGCTTCGCGGCCGGCTGTCCTGGGGAAGAGGGACCGCCGACCCCGCTCAGAAAGGAAGACGGTACCGCCCGCGCAGAAGTCATGAGGCGCATCCACAAACTAATGTCCTTATGATCCCACCTCAACGACGGGCGGACCGCCTTCCGTTGACGGAACTGCTCGTCATACCGGAGCCACGTCACCCCCCCATACACCCTGTGGGCCTCCCCGATCGCATCCAGATAGCAAAACAAAGCGGAGCAATGCTCCGGATGCTTCTCGCCCACCACACTCGCAAAAATAGCAAACGCCTGAAGCCAATTGCTAAACGTGCGCGGAATTAAACGAAAACGCCGCCGTTCCTCATCTTCCTTCTTCGACTCCTCCGGCTTCACCCTATCCAGGTTAAACTTCTCCAACGGAAGCAACGTGAATATCTCGACGTACTCATCCTTCCAGATCTTCTCCCGTACCTCCGCCTTGAGGTGCGCCCCCAAGGGGCCCTCAAAACAGACGTACACCTCACACTTCGCGGAATCCGCCAAACGAATCGCATCATCCTTACCTGACGCCTTGGGCTCCGCAACCTTGTCCACCGCCGGCACCGCAGGAGGCGATTCCACCAGGCGCCACCACCTTGTCCCCCGAAGCAGCCGGGGCTGACCCAGCCCCCGCAGGTCCCGTGCCAGACGCCGCCGCGACCGGAGCCCTCACTGAGCCCCACGCCGCCACCGGCGCCGAACTCCCCACACTCCCATCAAAACGCTGGAACAAAGACCGCAGGCCCGCCAGCAAGTCCCCCAGGCCCCCCGCCGCAACCGGCGCAGCAGGCCCTGGGACCCTCCCCTCCGCGACCTGCGGAGAGCCCATCCCCCCTGGAGCCCCCCCCACCACCGCGGGCCCCCCCCCGGTTCTGCTCCACCCCCAACGCCCCCACCAACGAAGACAAAGCAGACCGGACAGACAAAGGGTGCAAAGATAAAGGCTCACCTGACTGGGACCCCGCGGCCGCGGGTCCCGCAGCCACAGCAGACGACGGACCAGGAGCACTTCCCTCCTCGGAACTGGACAGCTCGCCCTCTGACCGGACCTCCGGATCTTCCTCCACCACGACCGACCTGGAAACAGCAAGCGCAGGGGGGGCACTCCGCTCCGCCTCCCCCCCCGCCGATGACCGGATCTGACGTCCCCCACCGACTTCCGCTGACGTTTTCTGCCGGGACCAGCATCCGCATCCACTTCCGGCGCTCCACCCGACTGGCCAGGGCGACTGCTGGTACCTCTCCCCCGCCGAGCAGACCCGGGCGGCCAGTCTTCACCGCCATGGGCAGCCGCTGCACTTCCTTCATCCGGATGAGCGGGCGGGGCCGGAGGCCCTGCACGAGAATGGCCCCGCCCACTGGAGCTCCGCCGACGCCGAGGATTCCTCCCAGAGGCCCCGCCGCCCACCTGGAGGGTCCCCACCGGGGCTCCCATCGTGGCGCTGAGCTCCAGGGGAGAAATCCGGGCTGTAGCGCTCCGGCGGCCGTGACCGCCGAGCGCGGGAATGCCGCTCCCCCACCTCCACAATGTCCTCCTCCATGGCCGCCTCCAGGTGACATTCCAGCCACCGGGTCCCACGAGACGCCGCCGGTGGCTGGAACGTCACCTGGATTGGCCGAAAGGAGAGGCTATGCTGTTGGATGGGGGGGGGGTGTCATGGTGTGCGAGGTGGTGTGGTCCAGGGGGGGTGGTCCATCCGCCGCCCCCCCCCCCCCCGGGCCCATGGAGCACCGGCTGCCACTGGTTTTCACAGACCCCCGGCAGCCTATACACCCGGTACACGACGAGTAGAGTGTTTTCACAGACCCCCGGCAGCCTATACACCCGGTACACGAGGAGTAGAGTGTTTTCATAGACCCCCGGCAGCCAATACACCCGGTACACGAAGAGTAGAGTGTTTTCACAGACCCCCGCAGCCTATACACCCGGTACACGAAGAGTAGAGTGTTTTCACAGACCCCCGGCAGCCTATACACCCGGTACACGACGAGTAGAGTGTTTTCACAGACCCCCGGCAGTCTATACACCCGGTACACGATGAGTAGAGTGTTTTCACAGACCCCCGGCAGCCTATACACCTGGTACACGATGAGTAGAGTGTTTTCATAGACCCCCGGCAGCCAATACACCCGGTACACGAAGAGTAGAGTGTTTTCACAGACCCCCGCAGCCTATACACCCGGTACACGAAGAGTAGAGTGTTTTCACAGACCCCCGGCAGCCTATACACCCGGTACACGATGAGTAGAGTGTTTTCACAGACCCCCGGCAGTCTATACACCCGGTACACGACGAGTAGAGTGTTTTCACAGACCCCGGCAGTCTATACACCCGGTACACGATGAGTAGAGTGTTTTCACAGACCCCCGGCAGCCTATACACCTGGTACACGATGAGTAGAGTGTTTTCATAGACCCCCGGCAGCCAATACACCCGGTACACGAAGAGTAGAGTGTTTTCACAGACCCCCGGCAGCCTATACACCCGGTACACGATGAGTAGAGTGTTTTCATAGACCCCCGGCAGCCAATGCACCTGGTACACGACGGGTATAGTGTTTTCACAGACCCCTGGCAGTCTATACACCCGGTACATGAAGAGTAGAGTGTTTTCACAGACCCCCGGCAGCCTATACACCCGGTACACGACAAGTAGAGTGTTTTCACAGACCCCCGGCAGCCTATACACCCGGTACATGACAAGTAGAGTGTTTTCACAGACCCCCGGCAGCCAATACACCCGGTACACAATGAGTAGAGTGTTTTCACAGACCCCTGGCAGCCAATGCACCCGGTACACGACGAGTAGAGTGTTTTCACAGACCCCCGGCAGCCAATACACCCGGTACACGATGAGTAGAGTGTTTTCACAGACCCCCGGCAGTCTATACACCCGGTACACGATGAGTAGAGTGTTTTCACAGACCCCCGGCAGCCAATACACCCGGTACACGATGAGTAGAGTGTTTTCACAGACCCCCGGCAGTCTATACACCCGGTACACGACAAGTAGAGTGTTTTCACAGACCCCTGGCAGTCTATTGTTATGTCCACTGTGTGTGGGGCCTGGAAGCAGCAGCATGGTACAGAGAAGAGATTACATCTGTTAGGAACAGAAGCTGTTATATTATGACTCCTCATGTCAGCATGTATCTGAGTGAGTAATCTGGAAAAGGCATCTGCATTGCCATGGGTATCATGAGAGCGGTATCTGATAGAATAAGGATAAGCTCCCAAGAATAAAGCGTACCTTTGTAAGCGAGATGCTGTTGTAGAAATTCCTTTCTGAGGGTTCAGGATTAACAACAGAGGTTTGTGGTCAGTGATAAGTGTGAACTCCCGACCATAGATGTAAGTGTGAAATTTTTTTGTGGCCCATACAATGGCCAAAGCTTCCCTGTCTATCGTGGAGTAGTTTTGTTCTGCTGAGGTTAAAGACCTGGAGGCAAAAGAAATGGGGCGCTCTGTGCCATCTGGCATGACATGGGAAAGCAGGGCACCTAGTCCATAAGGCGAGGTGTCACAAGCCAAGGTGACGGGTTTCTTTAAATCACAGTGGACCAGAACTCGAGAAGACAGAATGAGTTCTTTGGAAAGCCGAAAGGCTTCTTCACATTTTTCTGTCCAAATCCATTTAGCTTTTGCATCCAGTAAGCGATGTAACGGGTAGAGCTGGTGTGCTAGGTTTGGCAAGAAACGGTGGTAGTAATTTAGGAGGCCAAGGTAAGATCTGAGCTGTGTGACATTCTGTGGAGTAGGGGCATGGGTAAGGGCTTTAACCTTTTCTTAGTAGTGTGTAACCCATGTCGGTCGACCGTGTGGGCACAAAATTCCAGCCGAGACTTAAGAAATTCGCATTTTGAAAGAATGACACGTAAACCATACCTTTGGAGTCTCTCTAGCACCGCTTCCACATTCTTTCTATGTTCTTCATCAGTGAGACCGGTGATGAGCATGTCATCTAGTAGACATTGAGTGAAAGGTATGCCTGCCAGGACCTCATCCATGATCCGCTGCCAGATGGCTGGCGCTGGGGCAATGCCGAAAACCATGCGGTTATATTGGAATAAACCTTTATGTGTGTTAATGGTCAACAGATGGCGTGAATCTGGGTGTACTTGCAGTTGCAGGTAAGCTTGCTTTAAGTCTATTTTTGTAAACTTTTGCCCCCCAGCCAGTGAGCTAAATAGATCTTCAAGTCGAGGCAATGGGTATTGATCCACAAGAAGTTGGTTGTTCAGGGCAACCCTGAAACCCCCACAAATCCTAATGTCTCCATTCTTTTTCTTGACAGGCACAATTGGTGATGCCCATTCACTTCTATCAACTTTTGTTATGATGTTTTCAGCCAATAGGTGGTCCAGCTCTGCTTCCACTTTCTTCCGTAAGGCAAAAGGTACTGATCTTGCCTTACAAAAACGAGGTGTAGCACCAGGCTTCAAGAGGAGGTGGGCCATCTTCCCTTTTACGGTGCCCAAAGAGTCCTCAAAAACCTCCTTAAAGCGAGACTTCAGGGATTCCACCCAATGGTCTGTTTCAGAGGGCAATGTACATTGGGCAATGGTAAAAGGAGGCATGCCCAGGGCTTTGATCCAGTCTCTACTGTACAACGGAGGACCTCCTTCACGTACAACATAAAGGCGCAGAGTTTGACTGCGGTTGCCCAATGTAACAAGTGGTTTCACATAACCCAAGGGTTGTAGTAGTTCCTTGCTGTAGGTTTGTAGTGTGAGATTTGTAGGTTGGAGCGGTAGGGACAGACCCGATGCCTTTAAATCAGTCCATGAAATGACAGACACAGCCGCCCCTGTATCAACATCCATGGAGACAGGACAGCCATTGAGTGTGACATCCACTTTTATCGCAGGAGTACTCCCAGCTACTCGAAACAGTCCAACATGCTGGACACAGGTCTCCTCATCAGAGCTGATGCCGTTATTATCCACATCCACACGAAACGTCTGTGTACATCTACCTCTTGTGGTACCGTTCAGGGAGCGGGAGCTGCGGCAAACACGCCCAATATGACCAGTCTTTCCACAGAGAAAACAAGCGACATCCTTGAACTTGCAAGCAGGTGCACTGTGAGTAGTGTTCCCACAACGGTAGCAAGTTGGCATCCTAGAGACACGAGAAGTAGGGTGGCGAGACTTAGGTTGTTTTGGGGATGGTTGTCTTGGGTGTCGGGTGATAGCAGTGTGGAATATTTCCTCTCCCTGGTTCGCAGGAGTGTCAGGTGGTGCCTTCAGTAGGATGGCATCTCGTGTAGCCAACTCCATGACCGTAGCAAGGTCAGTGGCTTTTGTCAGAGTCAGGTCGGGTTCTGTGAGTAAACGTTTCTGTATGGCTGGGTCGCAGAGTCCCATGACAAACATGTCGCGGAGAGCTGTCTGCAGGTAGTCTCCAAACTGACAAGTGGCAGCTAGTTTACGTAAAGCAATGATAAATGTCTTTATGTCCTCCCCTGCCTGCTGCCTCCTACTGTAGAATTTAAACCGCTCTGCGATTTCTAACGGCTTTGGGTTGTAGTGTGCATGTAGCTTCTAAATTAACTCCGGCAGGGGCTGAGAGGCCGGCTTGTCTGGAGAAATAAGGTCTCTGAGAGTACCATATGAAGCTTGTCCCAATGCTGTGAGGAAAACTGCAACTTTCTTTTCTGCAGCCACACTATTTGCTTACATATACTGCTCCAGCCTCTCCACCCAGGAGCTCCATGACTCAGCAGCAGGATCAAATGGTTGAATAAACCCTATGAAGGCCATGTATGCTAAAATCCACAATCCTCGTCGCCACTGTTATGTCCCTTAGACACGGGGGTGTTGCTAGCAATGCTGCCAGTATCTGCTCAGCAAGTTACACACAGGCTGGATGTACTTCTTAACCAGGAGAGCTTTATTACTCACTCAGAGACATGCTGACATGAGGAGTAATAATATAACAGCTTCTGTTCCTACAGATGTAATCACTTCTCTGTACCATGCTGCTGCTTCCAGGCTCCACACACTGTGTCTGACTTCCTGGTACAGCCCCTTCCCCATCATGCATCAGGAGAAAAGGGGAAAGGTCACAGTTATACTGCACAAACATCACAGTTTTCCCAGACCTCCGGCAGCCAATACATCCGGTACACAACGAGTAGAGTGTTTTCACAGACCTCCGGCAGCCAATACACCCGGTGCACGACGATTAGAGTGTTTTCACAGACCCCCGGCAGCCAATTCACCCGGTACATGAAGAGTAGAGTGTTTTCACAGACCCCCGGCAGCCAATACAC
This sequence comes from Pelophylax lessonae, assembly GCF_965119305.1. Lineage (NCBI taxonomy): Eukaryota > Metazoa > Chordata > Amphibia > Anura > Ranidae > Pelophylax > Pelophylax lessonae. Next base: position 60,929,262 of record NC_138773.1, on the reverse strand, counting down.
CCGGTACACGAGGAGTAGAGTGTTTTCACAGACCCCCGGCAGCCAATACACCCGGTGCACAAAGAGTAGAGTGTTTTCACAGACCCCTGGCAGCCAATACACCCGGTACACGATGAGTAGAGTGTTTTCACAGACCCCTGGCAGCCTATACACCCGGTACATGAAGAGTAGAGTGTTTTCACAGACCCCTGGCAGCCTATACACCCGGTACACGAAGAGTAGAGTGTTTTCACAGACCCCTGGCAGCCAATACACCCGGTACATGAGGAGTAGAATGTTTTCACAGACCCCTGGCAGCCTATACACCCGGTACACGATGAGTAGAGTGTTTTCACAGACCCCTGGCAGCCTAAATACCCAGTAGACGAAGAGTAGAGTGTTTTCACAGACCCCTGGCAGCCAATACACTCGGTACATGACAAGTAGAGTGTTTTCATAGACCCCTGGCAGCCTATACAGCTGTTACACGAAGAGTAGAATGTTTTCACAGACCCCTGAGAGCAGGCTGAGTTCCCAGCATAGCTAGAGAACTGTCCACGTTGTGCTTTCCTGCTTAGTGTGGTCAGTTTTTAATAGGAAAGCAGAGGGACTGGCAGGAACACCAGGAATTTCACACAAAGGGAAGAAATACAAAAAGAACAGGATAATTTCCTATACAAGTACAAGGTACAAGAGTTGGGTTAACAAACACTTTAAATTAATTTATAAATACATTACCAATGCTTTGTATCAGAATCTTGCCGACCGCCAGCAGTTAATATACTGCCGCAGTTCGGCTCTGTCCCGTGAAACCACGTACCTGTACGTCACTTTGTGGAACTGCTAGCGGGTTCGCTATTGGCCACAGGGGGAGCCAATTTGTGGGCACCCGTGATGGCTCCTTGTTGGGACAGAACAGCGGTTTGCCCAGTGGCGGCTGGTGCTTAAAATTTTTGGGGGGGCGCAAAAAGAAAAATGTAATAGGTATTGCTTCGCGGCAAAAAACGCGGTAAAAAAATTGCATGACTTTGAGGTCATGGTACAGGCATGGCACAGGTGATGGCATAGGCATGGCACATGTGATGGTATAGGCATGGCACAGGTGATGGCACAGTTGATGGCATAGGCATGGCACAGGTGATGGCATAGGTGATGGCATAGGCATGGCACAGGTGATGGCATAGGCATGGCACAGGTAATGGCACAGGTGATGGCATAGACATGGCACAGGTGATGGCATAGGCATGGCACAGGTGATGGCATAGGGATGGCACAGGTGATGGCATAGGCATGGCACAGGTGATGGCATAGGCATGGCACAGGTGATGGCACAGGTGATGGCATAGGCATGGCACAGGTGATGGCATAGGCATGGCACAGGTGATGGCACAGGTGATGGCATAGGCATGGCACAGGTGATGGCATAGGCATGGCACAGGTGATGGCACAGGTGATGGCATAGGCATGGCACAGGTGATGGCATAGGAATGGCACAGGTGATGGCACAGGTGATGGCATAGGCATGGCACAGGTGATGGCATAGGCATGGCACAGGTGATGGCATAGGCATGGCACAGCTGATGGCAAAGGCATGGCACAGGTGATGGCATAGGGATGGCACAGGTGATGGTACAGGCCGGCTGCAATCACTTACCTTCTGACGGCGGCGGGATGGCGGGATGGCGGGATTCCGGGAACCGAGACGAGCAGCGCGGACGTCCTCCTCTTCAGTCTTCTGTCTTCAGTTCCGGTCCGGGCGGCGGGAAGGAGATGGGCGGTAACGGTGCGTGACTGATGCACGCACTGGCACCGCCCCCATTGCGAGTCAGCGATGTCCTGGATGATGATTGGTCCAGGCTGGAGACTGGACCAATCACAGCCAGGATATCACGAAGGTGGGGGTGGCGCTGCGCTTTTGACTGCGCCCAGGTTACGCCCCCAGAAGGCAGCCAATCGGCGCCTCTTCTGGGTCGTAAACCCCACCCCCCTCCATATCCACCAGGCCGAGCGCATAGGCCTGCGAACCCAATTTTTTTTTTTTTTCAAAACTTTATTTTTTTGTCATTTTTTTTTTCAAAACTTTATTTTTTTTTGTCATTTTTTTTTTTCTATTTTTTTTTTCTTCTTTTTTTTTAGGGGGGGCGGCGCTCCGGCGCCCCCTATGCATGGGCCGCCACTGGGTTTGCCGCTGTAAACACAGCAGACCGCTGTTCTGTTAGTTATGAACACAGGGATCTTGTGATCCTCTTATTTAGGAACACGGGTCTCTGTGTTCATGCAGAAAGCTCATCCCCATTTACCCTTTAATTGCCCCTGGTGTTAACCCTGTCAGTGTCATTATTACAGTAACAGTGCATATTTTTAGCACTGATTACTGTAGTAATGTCACTGGTACCCCCAAAAGTGTCAAAAATGTCAGCTAGGTGTTCCATCTGTCCTCCACAATGTCGCAGTCCCACTAAAAATCGCTGATCGCAGCCAATACTAGTAAAAAAAATGTTTTTAATAAAAATGACATAACTCTTTCCCCTAGGTTGTAGACGGGATAACTTTTGCGCAAAACAATCAAGATACACTGATTGGGATTTTTTTTTTACCATAAATATGAAGCAGAATACAATTTGGTCTAAAATGATGAAAAAAATTTGATTTTTAAATATATTTTTTGGGAATGTTATATAGCAGAAAGTGAAAAGTATTGTTTTTTTTTCCAAAATTGTCGCTTTTTTTTGTTTATAGCGCAAAAAATAAAAATTGCACAGGTGATCAAATACCACCAAAGGAAAGCTCTGTTTGAGAGGAAAAAAAGGACATTCATTTTATTTTGGTACGACCGTGCAATTTTCCGTTAAAATAACGCAGTGCTGAATTGCAAAAAATGGCCTGGCCATTAAGGGGGCAAATCCTTCCGGTCCAGAACTGGTTAAAATATAAACTAGTTAGCAAGAAAAAATATCAAAGTCACATCAGACATGACTCTTCTAGATTGTAAGCTCTTACAAGCAGGGCCCTCTAATTTCTCCTGTATTGAATTGTATTGCAACTGTATTGTCTTCCCTCATATTGTAAAACTGTTGGCGCTATATAAATCCTGTATAATAATAATAATTTAGCCATATGTACATCTCATAATATGCACTTACTGAAAATAAATTTTAGCATCATTTAAACCTGCAGCACTGGGACACAGGAATCATTGAGAAGACAGCTGATTCCTCCATTGAACTAGATGATAAGATGACAACTGATCTTATACAATGGACGCCTCTGTGTGAATGGTGCCACCTTTTCTGGGTTACCATCCCCTGGAGTGTAAATCAAGTCTAACAGCTGCCCCCACCCCAGTCATAGGACGGTCTGATTAATATCACACCTTCCCAGCTCCCCCTCCCTGCTCCGACATGGATATAGAAGCATAGGAGGGCTAAATTTGTGCCTCCAAATTCTTAAGTATCAGGTTTGGATCAGCACTTGGCACTACCCTCCTTCCTGCAGCCGCCAGCTCCGGGACAAGTCCTATGGTCTGTATGTCTGCCTCTGGAAATTCATTTTATTCTGAAGTATAGGACATAGAGGGGATAAGTGGGTCCAAGCCTGCCTCTTGTAGCTGTACATTTGTGCCAGATCAGGTCTTTTGCTTTATAAGTGGTGGATTTAGTCTGTGCTTAAAGGGGTTCACCCTCTGTGCCCACTGCTCACAACCTTCTGCTACTTCCCAGAGCAAACTCAGGTGAAGTTTTTTTCAGCATGTGAAATTTCATTTTTACATTGTTAAACATAATTAGTCATGTTGAAAAAAAAAACACGCTTGCCCATCTAATTCTCCTTTTTTTTTTTATTATGTGGGGGTTATATTTTATATTAAAAACTGTGAACAAATACATTATACGTATGCCAGGTAAGGAGATGATGGAGAATGTAGTAGCCATGGTTCTTTCTTGTGTTGTTAAAAAATGAACGGGTTACTGGTTCGCACCCCCTGTAATTTATTTAACCACTTGCCCCCTGGAAGGTTTTGACCCCCTTTACGACCAGGCAATTGCGATACGGCACTGCATTACTTTAACTGACAATTGCGCAGACATGCGATGCTGTGCCCAAATAAAATTTATGTTCCTTTTATTTCCCCCAAAAATAAAGCTTTCAATTTTGAAAAAAAAAAAAATATATATATATATATATATATATATATACAATATATATATATATATATATATATATATATATATATTTTTTTTTTTTTTTTACTTTCTGCTGTAAAAAAACATCCAATAAAAATAAAATAGAAAAAAATCAAATTTCTTCATCAATTTAGGTCAATATGTATTCTGCTACATATTTTTGTTTAAAAAAAAAAAAAGCGTATATTGATTGCTTTGCGCAAAAGTTTTAGCATCTACAAACTATGGGATATTTTTATTTTTTATTTTTTTAAAAGTAATGGCGGCAATCAGCGTCTTATAGGGGGACTGCAATATTGCGGTGGACAAATCGTCTAACTGACACTTTTGACACTTTTTGGAGACCACTAATAGAGTGATCAGTGATAAAAATATGCACTGTCACTGTACTAATGACACTGGCTGGGAAGGGGCAATCAAAGGGTTAACTGTGTTCCTAGCCAGTGCTTGTGTACTGTGGGGGAGGTGATTTTACTAAGGGAAGGCATTGATCTGTGTCCCTGCTTTGCACAGACACAGGATCAATGCCTTCCCTACTGACAGAACGGCGTTCTGACTTGTTTACTTGAACAGACTGCCGTTCTGCCTGTGTACTAAACAATCGGTGGGGGCCGCAGAGATCGAGTCAGTGGTACCCGCCGCTGGGCTCCTGCTGTGTGTGATCACAGTGGGAGCGAACCGCTGGCGGTGTGCATTCGTGCACCCCAGACCCGGCAGTGTTGGATCACGCACTAGGTACGTGATCTGACGCAGCCGTGCCACTTTGCAGCCATATATATAAATTATACGGTTGGCAAAGGGTAAAGCTGAATTCTGGGCAGCTATAAAAAGATAAAAATAATGCAGCAATGTAATAATTTAGGGCTGGTTCACAGTGGAATGCGTGCGTTTATACATGTGCGTTCCCGCACAGTCAAGCTAGGACAGCCCAAGCACTACTTTTGCAAATTGTGCCGCACTAAACTGCATGGTACTGATGTGTCTGGGGTGCCTTTAACAATTACTGGCACCTGCGCACGTTTCCAAAGGGCGGCATGCTCATGGATAGTGAGAATATCAATAAAGTGTTTCTATGGTTAAAATATAAAATCATAAATTTATTTCCACATTGTATTTTAATTATTTCAAACCTACTCCTATTAATCTGATGATCCTGAAGATTTTAAACTTACCTTGTGAATATCCCCACACATTTACTTCCATATATTCTGTGACACATATTTACTGTGCCCTGTGTGGAGGCCACTGCTGTGTCACACATTTTACAGAACCTGCCTTCTGAACTACAGAGGTGCAGAGAGGAGGAGTTTCTGGAGGCGGGGTCAGTACAGGAATCACAGCTTGTAGACAGCAAGGTACCATGGGCTATGTAGTCCTTAGACATTCAAAGTTAACAGCAGAGGAGAATCTGCAAAGAATTCAGGGAATCCAGGAAGTTGTTCAATGAGATGGGCAGGAGACAGGCAGCACTCACAACATGAATGGAGATTTATAAATTAAAGCGGAGTTCCATTGGCTTTTGTGTTTATTAAAAATCAGCAGCCACAAAAAGTGTATCCAATGACTTTTAATAAACACAAACTCACCTGTCCCACGATCCAGCGATGTGGCCGGGGGGAGCCTCGGTTCTCTCCGTCTTCTCCGTGCGGCATCGGCATCTCTAATGCGGGCACTCGGCTGTGACAGCTTGCAGCTTCACAGCTGGGTGGACACTGTGCATGCGCGAGTCGTGCTGCGTGTCCTGAATGGCCGGGCAATTTTCTGGGACCTGTGACGTGTCCCAGAAGTTTGCAGGAAGGGCGGGAGAGAGGAGAACATCCGCCTGAGCCGCCAAGGCAGCCCAAGCGGAAGTGGGAGCGGGTACCTGTCAAAACTAGGTACCCGTTCCCCCCCCCCAAATAAAATGACATGCCAAATGGGGCATGTCAGGGGGTCATTACCACTTAAAGCGGAAGCTTTAAGTTGATATTGGATTTTCAATAATACCTATTATTTGTATTGGTATTACAATGCTGATGTTATAAAATGAAAGTGTGGGCCGTGACTATAAATTTCAATTTTAAATGTATATTTTAAATGTAAACAGTGTGAGTAGCTTAATTTAGCCTGTACAGCAGAGCTGAGAATGGGAGAGGAATAAGCAGTACAAGCTGCCAATCAATTCTTGTCCTTACAAGAAGCACGCTGGTAGGAGGAGAAAGGAGAGTGATAGAGCATCACTGTGATGCTTCTTCTTTGACTGTCCAGTCACAGGCTGGGGCAGGTCACGGATGACCTGGGCTCAGCATAAATAAATCGACTGATCCTGACCATCAGACATAGGGCATATAGTGGCTAAAAATAGGACTGCAGGGAAAACTCTGAATTGATGGAGAATATTGGAGCAAAAGCTGGTTTTGTTATTTTTGACTAATTAGCTATACATTTTTAATTGTATTATTTTTGGATTGAGTTTTGTTTTAATAGTGTTGTAAACTATGCTAACCCCTTGATTTGTCTTGGCGCTCTCAGTAATTGAAAGGTAAAGTTTTGAATTGATGCAAAGTTCTGATTAAAGTGTAAGTGCAGCCAAACATTTGTTTTTTTTACGTTTGGATGGAGTGGGGAAGGATTAGATGGGGTTTTTACTGCTATCCGTTAGAGGGAGAGATTTTTCCTCACTTCCTGTTTTGCCTACAAAGGTTTTACCAGACAGGAAGTAACACTGACAGAAAAAAAGAAAATTAAAAATTTAGAAAATTCCTGTTAAAAACAAATTGTAGGAAACAGTACACCAAAGAAACCAGCACACCAAGAAAAAGGTCTCATGTAAAACAGAAAATAAAATCTAGCAGTGTTCTTGGGATACATACGTTCACGTTATCGAGGTGACAGACAGAAATAAAAAGCTTGTCATATCATCCGTGCCGCACCTTCACCTTTCACGCTTAAACCCAGTTGAACGTCCATTGGAGGCGCCACACACATCAATAAAGATCCAAAAAGAGCCAACAACCCATAAAAGGTCTCACATCTATACTTTTAGTAGAGAGTTTAGTAGCAAAACATGTAATAGAATCACCAAGGTTTCAGAGACTCACAGGTCCTCTTTCGCAAGGTGACAAGGTCTGTGTTCTGTCAGTGCTGGCCCAGATCCTCCACACTTCTCTTAGCCTCCCTACATAACCTTTTATGTAGCAGCCTACGAAGGAGCAAATCGGACAGGGGCGTAGATAAGTGGGGGATAGGGGGGTCCAACTATCTGTGGTACAACAGCTAGCTGTGAAAATGAGTAGGCACTCAAAGCACTGCAGGCACCTCTCCTGCTGCCTGCCAGGACTCATAGACAGGCAGTGGCTGTTCAGAGAGCTGGAGGATCTCCTTATCTTCTACTCCTCCCTTCCAGTCACATGACGCAGCCAAGGGAGGACTTCCCCTCACTGAGCTCTCTCCTAACTGCCTGGTGTGGTGAGTGGGTTTTATGGAAGAGGAAGAACTGTACTGGGGTGGGAGATCTGTATTGGGAAGGGAGGTGTGTACAAGGGGAGCGGGGATCTTTATTAATGGGGGGAGATCTGTATTGGGAAGGGAGGTGTGTACAAGGGGAGCGGGGATCTTTATTAATGGGGGAGATCTGTATTGGGAAGGGAGGTGTGTACAAGGGGGAGCGGGGATCTTTATTAATGGGGGGAGATCTGTATTGGGAAGGGAGGTGTGTACAAGGAGAGCGGGGATCTTTATTAATGGGGGGAGATCTGTATTGGGAAGGGAGGTGTGTACAAGGGGAGCGGGGATCTTTATTAATGGGGGGAGATCGGAAACTGTCTGTTTTGACTCGCATCCCTTCCGGATGTCTCCACAGTTCAAACAAAGGAATCACCTGTTAGACTCAAGTAAAAAGTTGAACTCAGCGGCTCACACCGCTATTGTTTTTTGTTCTGTACACTGTTTTGTATGAATTTTGTATAATAAATATAAATCATTTTAAATATATGTTTTTGCCTACACAATCCCAATTTATTTTGGTTTGAGGAACCAACACAATTCTGTTGTAGTAGTGGTCCTTTACTTCCGCAGAGATAGGCCAAGTATGGAATACTTACTTGAAACTATGCAAAAAACATACCTGGAATTCTGCTTTAAAGTATTACTAAACCCACAACAGTAAAATCAGGCTGTATAGGCAGTAAAGCATACTTGTTAAACTCACTGTGGAACCTAAGGGGTTAATCCTCTGCATTGTGTAAAAAGGCTGAGTAATCCTGTCTTTTCTGATCATCCCCTTCTTTAACTGACTCCAATTCATCTCCTGATCGAACATACTATTAGGAGGCACTCTGCACATGCTTAGTTTGGTATGTATTGCTAGAGAGAGTTTTTTTTCTTGGGAGAGTGCATGTAATCAGCACAGGGCCAATCAGCACTGTCCAGACAGAGGGTCAGGGAAAAATGAAAACTGCTCCTACAAGGTTTAACCGGACACTGATATAAGTCACAAGACCGCTATATACTGCTGATGAGAAAAGGTATTTAGCAGTTTATATTTACTAAAATATTTGCATTTCCATGTTCTGTGTACTGTGGGAGACCAGATATAGTGAATGCAGGCTCCTGGGTAGATCAGATAAAGTGAATGCAGGCTCCTGGGGAGACCAGATATAGTGACTGCAGGCTCCTGGGGAGACCAGATATAGTGAATGCAGGCTCCTGGGGAGACCAGATATAGTGAATGCAGGCTCCTGGGGAAACCAGATATAGTGAATGCAGGCTCCTGGGGAGACCAGATATAGTGAATGCAGGCTCCTGGGTAGATCAGATATAGTGAATGCAGGCTCCTGGGGAGAGCAGATATAGTGAATGCAGAGTCCTGGGTTTGGTAACACTTTAAGGAAGTGATGCTTTACACAAATTTAATCTTAGCTCATTTTTAGATTTTTTTTTGGATTGAATTTTGGATTTTCTTTGATTCTTAGATTAGAAAAAATGTGGGCTTGAATGATTGGTGTGAAATGTTTGAGGAAACATTATACGATGACTGATAGATTCCATACATCCTAAAAGAAAGTCCTTGGTTGGTATGAAGGGCCCAGAGTTTACGTGGTCCTTGGTGGGTCATGTGCAGGCAGTATACATATCAGATGGTATTTCTGCAAGACGGTGACTTCAAGGAAGCAGGTGGTTCAGCTTACGCAGTCATTGGTACTCTGTGCGGAGCTCGGTGTCATTACTAGAAAGCTCGGGAGAAAATGGACGCTTTATATGAGAGTTGTCCGGCCACCTGTTGCCTACAATGTCAATCAAAGCCTGTACAGAGGAACCCTGTACAGAGGAACCCTTTATTTCCCCTAATCATTGGACTCCACATACTGTATATGCTTTATGTTGGGAGTTTAGATAATTTATAATCAGGGTCTATTTACACTTGTGATACGAAACACACGCTGATTTATTTACATTTTCCCTGCTATTTCTGTATGTGGATGATGACACTGTAATTATTTTGAGTAAAAAAAAAAACATCCTCATAACTTTTTCCGATCTACAGCTGTTACATGACCCAGCTCTTTCCCAGCCTGTCTGCAGGGAAACCTAAGCAGGAGGAGCTTCTAGTCCTCTGCTACTGGTCACATGTACAAAATAAAAAACAGCCATTGGAATACGGAGTAAAAATGAATAATTTATATCAATAAACTGTTTTAAATTGTGGTAAGTGGAAGAAAAACGGGGCTTTACCGGTGCTATACAACCCCACTCAGTATAAAGAAAAATCCTTAAATCTGTAAAATGTATTCTTTAATAATATCAGAGAAAAGATTAAAGCGGAGTTCCGGGCACAAAAACGATATTTTTTTTTTGTGCCCCTCCGCTAGGTAGACCTCACCTGAAAAGGAATTGGATAGTTATTTTTTTTTTCTTGTTTACTTACCTTGTAATTGAAGATCGAAGATACTCACCTCAGAGTACTTCCTCCCTCGGAGCCGCGGCTCACCCCGTCACTTCCTGTCTCGCTATGATTCCTGGGAGCTGAACGTCATCGCTCCCAGGAATCAATGCGACGGCACCGGCCCCGCTCGTCATTTCCGGGCGACGCCGCATTCCCCTGCTAAACAGCTTCTGGGCATGCCCAGAAGCTGTGGAGGAATGCGGCGCGGCGCCGGAAGTGACGAGAGGGGCCGGTGCAGGCGCATTCTGGGACAAGAAGACGCGGAAGAAGACACAGAAGAGGACCGCGCCGGCTTCAGCTGCCCACAAGAGAGATGGAAACGCTGTGGAAGAAATTTTATAAGTAAGTATTTCTTCTAAAAGGTAAGTGCGAACCGGGACAGATCAGAGGCTAGCCATTGTGGAATGTGCTAGCCCTGACTGTCCCGGGGGTATGTTTAGTAAAAAATTACTTCTGTGCCCGGAACTCCGCTTTAAAATTCAAAAATTCAATACAAAACACATATGATACATATATCATGATAAAATTTAAAATTTATGGTGCCGATTCGGAGGAGGATTTGGAGCTATATGTGAATGAAAGGATGATAAGGAGTATGTTGGACTTTGCTGGGTTTAAGTACGGAGTACTTCCGATATTAGGATCCTGTGTGTGGATGATAAGGAACCTGGTGGTTTTTGTGTGGATTCCTTCCCTCTCTCCCTCTATATATTGGATGTGATTATACCCTGTGGTGCCATCCCTGTCGCATATGACCTATATTTACGGTCATTCTGGTAGACCATCAAGCCTAGGACAAGACAAGTATCCGATATCCCCTCTGAAACCACTTGTCACGGGGTAACGTGGCAGAGCCTGACGTAAGAGGAGTGGCTTACCGGGTAACTGGCGTGGCACAGGTTCACCAGAGGCGCGGAGTCTAAGTGTAAGCCGGTCTTCACAAGGGCCCCAGAAGGTGGGGATGGATTTGGCTGCTTGCTAACACCAGGTCGCGGCCCCCCGGATTCCCTGGGAGAGCCAGGAACAGATCCAGGACCAATAGCCGGTAGCAGGTAAACAGATCAGGACGAGACAGGAGGATAGTCAGGACAAGCCAAGATCAGGGCGGGCAGCAGGTAATCAGAATCCAAAGACAAGCCGGGTCAGGTAAACAGGAACAGCAGATATAACAGGCACAGGATACAGGAGAGCTGAAGACAACACAGCAAAGTGCAGTGCTGCTGGGCTGTTTAAATAAGGCAGCCTGTTTGCCAATTACAGCAATTAGTCTGCTCTAGGTTAACCCTTTAGGAGACTCATGACAGCACATCAGTGTGCTCAGGAAGCATTCCTAACAGCGCCTGCGCAGGGTATTGAGTCTCTGACATTGCCCCCCCCTTAAGGGCAACCTCCGGGTGCCCAAAAGGTTCCTTTTGTGGGGATGGTTGCGGAAGAAATTCCGGATTAAGTCCTGGGCATGGAAATTCTGTACCGGTTCCCAGGAATTTTCTTCGGGGCCGTAGCCCCTCCACTTAACCAGGTATTGTAGCTGGTTCCTCCGCCTTCTGCAGTCTAGGATGGCCTCCACCTCAAATTCTTCGTCCCCGTTGATGGTGACAGGAGCAGGTGGTTCTGAACTTCTACCAGGAAAGGAGTCAGGTACTGCAGGTTTCAAGAGTGAAACATGGAAGACTGGATGGATCTTGAGGGAATCGGGAAGCGTCAATTCGTAAGATACCTCATTTAATTTTCTCCTCACAGGGAATGGGCCAATAAACTTGGGTGCCAGTTTTTTGGAAGGGCATGCCAATCGGAGATTGGTGGTGGCTAACCATACCAGGTTGCCGGGCTGGAGAACCAACTCACCTCTCCTTCTTTTGTCAAAGAACTCTTTATTGGAGGTCTGAGCCTTGGTCATGGCATCCTGTAAGATTTTGTTGTTCTCCTTAAGGAACTCCAAGATATCCCGGACTGCTGGCACTGTAGATTCAGGAATAAAGCAGGGCAAGAAAGATGGGTGAAACCCGTAGTTGGCATAGAATGGGGACTGACCTGTAGCCGAGTGTTTGGCGTTATTGTATGCGAACTCTGCTGATGGAAGTAGCGAGACCCAGTTATCTTGAACAAAGGTGGTGAAGCATCGGATATATTGCTCGAGGGTCTGGTTGGTCCTCTCAGTCTGCCCGTTAGTCTGGGGATGGTATGCGGAGGACATTGACAGCTTGATTTTCAGTGAATCACATAACGCTCTCCAGAAGCGAGAAGTAAATTGGACACCTCTATCCGACACAATGTTCATTGGGACCCCGTGAAGTCTTACAATTTCTCTGATGAAGACCTGTGCCGTCTCAAGTGCGGAGGGTGTACCTCTTAGTGGTATGAAGTGAGCCATTTTCGACAGACGGTCTACTACCACGAAGATTGCAGAATAACCGTCTGATGGAGGAAGTTCCACAATGAAATCCATGGCAATCATCTTCCATGGTCTGTCAGGGACTGGTAGTGGTCTGAGCAGGCCCCATGCCTTATTTCGGGTTGCCTTGCTTCGTGTGCAAACAGTACAGGAGGAAACATATTGTTTACAACACTTCTGCAAGTCGGGCCACCAGAACGTGCGCTGCACAAGATCCAGGGTCTTATGGATCCCGAAGTGACCAGCCATCGGGTGGTCATGACACAGTCCTAGGATGGACACACGAGCACTTTCTGGAACGAAAATTTGATCCCCTCTCCATAGCAGTCCATTTCTGGGTACCAGTATAGTTCCAGCAGGATGGGGAGCATTTACTGTGGCTTGTCTCAGAGCGGTAAGAAGGTCAGACTGTAATAGCAGAAAGTTACCTTGGGTTAAGATGGTGTCAGGTACAATGGTTTCTTTAGAACTGTCGTACATTCGAGAGAGAGCATCGGGTTTCGTATTCTTGGAACCCGGTCGGTACGTTATATGGAACGTAAATCTGGAAAAAAAAAGTGCCCACCTTGCTTGGCGAGGTCTCAGGCGTTTGGCCGTCCTCAAATACTCCAGGTTCTTATGATCCGTGTAGATGAGTATGGGATGTGCCGCCCCTTCCAATAGATACCTCCACTCCTCCAGGGCGGTCTTGATGGCAAGGAGCTCCCGATCCCCTACATCATAGTTCCTCTCCGCAGGAGAAAGCTTACGGGAGAAGAAAGCTACCGGATGAATCAGGTCCTTGAGACCTTGACGCTGGGAGATGACTGCTCCTACTGCGATTTCCGAGGCGTCAACTTCAAGGATGTAAGGCAGGGCGGGATCCGGGTGGCTGAGGATAGGAGCAGAAGTAAACAGCTCCTTCAGGGCTGTAAATGCGACTTGCGCCTCGGGAGACCAGTGGAAGCGGGTACCTTGTTTGGTGAGCAGGGTAATAGGGGCGATGATGGAAGAGAACCCCTTGATAAATTTCCTGTAGAAATTTGCGAATCCTATGAAACGCTGAATCCCCTTTTTATCCACCGGTGCGGGCCAATCCAGGATGGCGGAGACCTTCTGAGGGTCCATTTTGACCCCTTCAGAGGAGATTATTAACCCGAGGAATTGGATACTCTGCTGTTCAAATTCGCATTTCTCGGGTTTTGCGTAGAGCCTGTGTAGCCGGAGTCGGTGGAGTACCTTTTTAACGTGTTCTCGGTGCTGGGCCAGGGAGGAAGAGAAGACCAAGATATCGTCCAGGTAGACAATAACAAAGATGTCCAGATAGTCTCTGAAGATGTCGTTGACGAAGTGCTGGAAGGTGGCCGGGGCATTGCAGAGCCCGAAAGGCATCACCAAATATTCATAATGCCCGAATCGGGTGCGGAATGCTGTCTTCCATTCATCCCCCTCCCTAATACGGACCAAATTGTAGGCTCCCCGTAGGTCCAGTTTGGTGAATACAGAGGCGGTTCTTAGTCTCTGGAAAAGTTCAGGAATCAAGGGTAGGGGGTACCGGTTTTTGACCGTAATTTTATTTAACTCACGGTAGTCCACACATGGCCTAAGTGAATGGTCTTTTTTCTCCACAAAAAAGATCCCAGCTCCTGCCGGAGAAGTAGAGGGTCGGATGAATCCCTTCTCTAGATTCTCCGTCACATAGTCTTTAAGGGTACCCAATTCTCGTTCCGATAAAGGAAAGATACGTCCGAAAGGGATCTCGGCCCCCGGAAGCAATTCAATTGGACAATCATAGGGGCGGTGGGGGGGTAAGGTCTCAGCCCCCTGTTTACTGAAGACATCCAAGTATTCGTGATAAGATACTGGGACAGAGGAACGTATCTCCTTATCAGCGTCCATACAGAGTAGGGTGCTAGGAGCACTATGGCGTACTGGCAGGCAATGATTCTGGCAGTAAGGGGACTGGAACTTGACGTCTCCAGAAGTCCAATTAATCTGCGGGTTGTGCGCCTGCAACCAGGGTAACCCCAGAATAACGGGAAACAAGGGAGAAGAGATGGCATCCAGGCATAACAACTCCTTGTGCCCTTCGAGAGTGGCCACAGGCAATGGAGGGGTTTCTTGGGTAACTGGCCCAGACTTGATGTGGGACCCATCTGCTAGGAAGATGGAGAGTCCCTGCGACTTGGGTCGAAGTGGGATGCGTTGATGGGCAGCAAAGGTAAGATCAATGAAGCAGCTGCATGCCCCGGAATCAATAATAGCGGTGACCGGGATGGGGCCTTCTGGGAGCTGAAATGAGATAGAGAGAGCCAGGTGAGTGGTATTGTTGACAGAGACTGGATAACTTGAGGGGGATATAGAAAGACGCTTACGCATCTTTGCTGGGCATGAGCGTACAAAGTGTCCGGCCTCTCCGCAGTACAGGCACAGGTTGTTCTGACATCGTCGTGAGCGTTCTTCTGTTGATAAGAAAGGACGCATAAGCCCAAGTTGCATCGGCTCCGACGTATCCGATTCAGAAATAAGCGGAGCAGTGTTGCTGGAACGGGCACCAGAGGAGAAGATGTGGACGGGATTAGGAACCTGTGGCAACATCCAGACTGGGCGGGTCTGCTGCGTGGACCTCTCTGCTCTACGTTCACGGAGCCGGCGGTCTATCTGTATGGCCAGGGTGATTAATGCCTCCAAGGTCTCGGGTATACCCACTCGGGCCAGTTCATCTTTCAAGTTTTCTGAAAGACCCAGGCGGAACTGATGTCGCAAGGCTGCGTCGTTCCAGTGAGTGTCCGTACTCCAATGCCTGAAGTCAGTGACGTAATCCTCTACGGCTCTACGGCCCTGTTGAAGTGAAGTAAGCGTGGTTTCTGCGGTAGCAGTGCGCTGCGGGTCTTCGTATAACTGCGCCATTGCGTTAAAGAAATTCGTCATGGAGTCCAGCTGGTCATTGCGCTCTTCAAGCAGGCGGTGAGCCCAGGACTGAGGTTCACCTTGAAGCAGGGATATGATGAACCCCACTTTGGTTGCTTCCAAGGAGAAGGTTCGGGGTTGCAGGGAGAAGTACAGCTCGCAGGCATTGCGGAAGGCTCTAAACTTGCTCCGATCCCCAGAAAACCTTTCCGGCGTAGGGACCCTTGGCTCAGGAGGCAGCATCACCACGGTCGGACCGGAGGGAGCAATGGAAGCAGCAGAAACTGTAGGGTCCGTGGAGGGGGTCAGGGACTGAACACGCCCCTCCAGCTGGGTATAGCCCTCTTGCAGGGACTTAACGGCTTGGGTAAGGGCCGCAAGGTGCTGGCAGATGTCATCCATAGGAGAGGCTCCTCTAGCAGGCTCAGTCTTGGCTGTGTTGTACTGTCACGGGGTAACGTGGCAGAGCCTGACGTAAGAGGAGTGGCTTACCGGGTAACTGGCGTGGCACAGGTTCACCAGAGGCGCGGAGTCTAAGTGTAAGCCGGTCTTCACCAGGGCCCCAGAAGGTGGGGATGGATTTGGCTGCTTGCTAACACCAGGTCGCGGCCCCCCGGATTCCCTGGGAGAGCCAGGAACAGATCCAGGACCAATAGCCGGTAGCAGGTAAACAGATCAGGACGAGACAGGAGGATAGTCAGGACAAGCCAAGATCAGGGCGGGCAGCAGGTAATCAGAATCCAAAGACAAGCCGGGTCAGGTAAACAGGAACAGCAGATATAACAGGCACAGGATACAGGAGAGCTGAAGACAACACAGCAAAGTGCAGTGCTGCTGGGCTGTTTAAATAAGGCAGCCTGTTTGCCAATTACAGCAATTAGTCTGCTCTAGGTTAACCCTTTAGGAGACTCATGACAGCACATCAGTGTGCTCAGGAAGCATTCCTAACAGCGCCTGCGCAGGGTATTGAGTCTCTGACACCACTAATCTATGTGTTTTGTTCACCCCTTTGTGTGAACCCTTTCATTTGATGTCCCTGAGGAAGCCATACAGGTGAAACGCGTCGGAACAGCTCAGGAACTCTGACACATTTATGGATACACTATGTATGCAGTGAATCTGTGGGAGAGACGGAGCCCTATCTAGTGGGGGGGGGGGGTGATATTTCTACATTTTGTATTGTAATTTTATCATGATATACATATGTATCATATGTGTTGAATTTTAATCTTTTCTCTGATACTATTAAAGAGAATACATTTTACAGATTTAAGGATTTTTCTTTATACTGAGTGGGGTTGTATAGCACCGGTAAAGCCCCGTTTTTCTTCCACCTATCACATGCCTTCATTGGAGTGTGGTGCTTGACACTGATTGGTTGGGTACTTTACCACTTTACCATTAAACTGTTTTAAATTGGCATACAAATGTACAGGTATATTTGAAATCAAATCTATAATTTGTTGGCCATAACATGGTATGGCGGATTTATGCCAGTCACAGGTTGTGTCACGTCCTTCCAGTCTGTGCCTTAGAATAAGAGGGAGGTGAAGCCTCCGTCAATCTACAGGAAATATCCCACCCCCCATATTGTTTATCTGGTTAGTGTGCATGGAGGAAATGGGGGGGAGTGGGCTGTCATCTACCACTGTGTATACATCCACATGTGTGACTCTACAGTCACATGGGCTCCTCAGATGTGATAGGGAGGAAATGCTCAGCATGGAAACTCACTGAAAACTGAATTTGTGCAGAGCTGCCAACACTGCTCTGCAGAATACCCAACTGTATTGGGGACATGAACAGATGGGGGGGGGGGGGGGTAGAGAACAACAGGATCAACCAGTTTTTTTTTTTTGCAGAATACATAAAACAAATCTCATAGTGACTGAGTGAGTATGAACAGCATGTAATACAGCATTTATTGATAGTTTGTTATGATGTGGGTTTAGTGACACTTGGAGGAATCCATTAATGCATATGCAACCACAATGCACCACAATGGATGAAAAAAAAAAAAAAAGCACATAACCTTTCTTATAGCAACACTACTATATGTCTGTTGTGGTGCCTTTTTAAGGGAGTGGTGCACTGACAGTTACCACTGCACTCGACAAGCAGAGTGACTGATTGAGCAGGTGGCAGATTGGGTAATGATCCACAGATTGCTCACTCACTTCCACGTTAGCTACCAGAATTAAACACAAGGATCAGATTGATGCTAACTTCTGGCACTAGGAGAGCCTTGCAGAGGACTGATTTGTCTTCTGTACTGGTCTGATTGGACACAGAACATTCAGAGATTTGGGCAGCCATCTTGGACCAAGAGACGCTATATATAGCCCCTGCTGAGTCATTTTGGCACATACTGGCTAGGAAAAGATGAGGTTCAGTGCAGTAAAAGGTTCCTGAGGAGCAGAGACAGAATAGGGACAGTCCAGAACACCCCCAAATACTGCTTTAAGTGGGGGGAAGGACCTTGTTGCCCAGTCTGGCTCCAAAATTGTTGCATCCTTGTGCCCTACTCTATCAGCACAGCAGATGTGTTACCATGCATTTTGGCAATGGACGTTCAAGCATGCTTTTTAATGTGCATCTCTACAATGCACAAGTGTGAATGGGTCCTAAGGGATCAAAGTTACTTAGAAATGTTAAAGAAATAAATAAATTGAAAACCTGCATCCTGGGACCCTAAACCTGCAGTGGTTCCAGGGAAAGGGACTTTGCTCTTGAAAGGGAAATAAGGACACAGACAAAAATACAAAGGTTCCAGCCCACCCCTTTCCTTCTAAAGTATTTTTATTTTCATCCTTTGGAAAATGTTGTCTGCAAGATAGGAAGTGAGGGGAGCTGCTGTAAAAACCCAACCGGGGTTCTAACCCCTTCCTACTTTCTAAAATTAAGGAAAAGTATTGGCTGAATATACTCTTTAAGATGATCACACCTGACAGTGGATGGGCTTGGTGATAGGCCCTTTAGAAGTTCTGCATAGTTGGATGAGGGAGGAAGTTGTGCCATAGCCAGAAGATATATTTCGGGCTCCTGGGAGATTAGACAGATCTACTTCTGAAATGCATTGATCCTTACACTAGTGCCCTATCACCCTGCCAGAACACTTATAGGAGAAAAGCTACTGGATTAAAACACTGACTATCTCTTTATTGCCCTTTGCAGTCTCATCGTAAGTTCTCGGCCCCACGTCATGGCCACCTGGGGTTCCTTCCCCACAAGCGCAGCAAGCGCCACCGTGGTAAAGTGAAGACCTGGCCCAAGGATGACACGACTAAACCAGTTCACCTGACAGCTTTCCTGGGGTACAAGGCTGGAATGACCCATACTCTGCGCGAGGTCCACAGGACGGGACTGAGTGAGTAAAAATGAAAAACAAAAAAAATCCAAATGTTTAACACATCACTTTGCTGGTCATGTGATTCAAATGCAGTTTTTAAAAGCAAATAGCTGTGGCTTTAATGGTTTGATCCAAACTATATACAGGTTCATCTCATAAATTAGAATATCATCAAAAAGTTTATTTATTTCAGTAATTCAATCCAAAAAGTGAAACTCATATTTTTTATATAGATGCGTTACACACAGAGTGATATAGTTTAACCACTTGCCGACCAGTCACGTTGACTGTACTGCGGCAAAGTGGCTCGTCACCAGACATTTCCCTATCTCAGCGGCGCGCTCGCGCCGCCGGAGGCTCGCTCCCGCTGTATTCAGTTACAGCGGGAGTCGGGCCAGGGGAGGAGCGGCGGGGATCTAGTGTGGAAATCCGCCCGCCTGTGTAAACAAAGCGGGCGGATCTCCTAAGTGACAGGCAGTGTCAGATTGCAGGGTTCAGCATAGCTGAACCTGCGATCTGTCCCTGTGTCACTCAGTCACCTCCCCCCACACACGTCAGTAAGCACCAGGCATACATTAACCCCTCCCTCTCCAATAAAAATTAACCCCTTCCCTGCCAGTGTCCTTTTTACAGTAACAGTGCATATGTATAGCACTGATTACTGTAGTAATGTCACTGGTACCCCCAAAAGTGTCAAAAATGTCAGTCAAGGGTCCGATCTGTCCGCCGCAATGTCGCAGTCCCGCAAAAAAAATCGCAGATCGCCGCCATTACTCGTTAAAAAAAAAAAAACACCAAAAATGACATAAATCTTTCCCTTAGTTAGTAAACGCAATAACTTTTGCGCAAACCAATCAAAATAAGCTTATTGCGATTTTTTTTTACCAAAAATATGTAGTAGAAAACAAATTGGCCTAAGATGATAAAACATTTTGATTTTTACATTTTTTTGGGGGGGAATTTCATATAAAAAAAAAATGTGAAAAATATTGTTATTTTTTCAAAATTGTCGCATTTTTAATTAATATCGCAAAAAATGAAAATCGCACAGGTGATCAAATACCACCAAAAGAAATCTCTGTTTGTGGGAAAGAAAGGACATAAATTTCGTTTGGGTACGGCGTTGCATGACCGCGCAATTGTCAGTTAAAGTCGCACAGTGCCGAATCGCAAAAAGTGGCCTGGATGTAAGACAGCAAAATCCTCCGGTGGTAAAGTGGTTAAGCATTTCTTTCTTTTAAAATAAAAAAGTGTTATATTAATATAATATAAAAAATATATTGCAGCGCTGTAAGTGCATGCAGAAATAAATATGAATTTGTATAAAAATAAATTCTCTAATAAAGATTTAAAATACACAAAAGTGATGAAGTGTCCTAAATCACAGAAAAGTGTCCTTTGTAAAAAATCCAAGTAAAAAAAAGATTGAAGTGCAAAATTTCCAAGTGCAAAATTTCCAAGTGCAAAAATATTCTCAGGTGTCACCCATGGTGTCTTGCCTTCACCATATAGTTGAAATGCAAACTCACCAGAACTAATTGTTGTCTAGAATAGATTATAGAACAGAAATAACGCCTTCAGTTACTGGTATGTATCAAAGAAATCTGGGCTTCTATGCCACGCCGCATTGATGCAGTAATTCATGCAAAAGGAGCCCCGACCAAGTATTGAGTGCATACTATACTGTACATGGACATACTTTTCAGTAAGTCAACATTTCTGTATTAAAAAACAAAAAAGAGACCTATGCGCTGCTAATCAGGTATAGGATGTGAGGGCAATAGTAAGATGAATAGTAAATCCAAGTTGCCAGGTAAGGAAATATATTATTGAAAAGAAAGCAAGCAGCCAATTCTGTATTTTCACAAAATACTGGTACTGGTCAGCGTAAAGGGGGTGAATCGGCGCTAATTTCTTCACAAATAATAATGTGACACTATAGCCAAGCTATGTATAAAGAATAAAATCAATAAATAAAACCACTTCAATAAAACGCAGTGAATATTTAAAAAGGAAGAGTGTAAAAAGGTTGTTATAAGGTGAGTGATGACAATGGACGGAAATAAATAAGTGTATTAATATAGTGCTTGAAAGCTGGTGACTATAAATGCACAAATTATTCCTGGATACAAAATGCAAAATCCATAAATATAAATAATAATGCAAATACGTATAAATAATAATGCAAATATTAAAAATGAGTGCAATCTAGTGCAATAAGGTGCTTAATATTCTGTGAAAAATAAAGTGAAAATTCCTGCTAATTAATGTCCAAAAAATATAAAAATATATATCGTGGCTGGAGGTGATATCTCAAAATATAGCAAGTGACTTTTCTTTGTGAGATCCAAATGGTGTCATGAAGAGTGAGCAAGATGTCCAAACATAGGAGCAATGGCCGCTCACCTCACATCACACCAATAAAGGCATTCTTATTATGGTAGCCGTTCAAGGATTAAGATAATGAATTCCTCCTTTTGGATGGGATTTCCAATTAAGGGCTCCCTCGATATCCACTCCTTTGGTGTGTACACTCGATAATAGACAGATCACTGTTCTCACTCCCAGTTACTCAAAGAAACAGAATTGGGCTTCCATAGTGAAGTATGTAAGGTTCATTTAACAAAAAACAAGTAGTAACTTACAGTTGTAGCAGAAGACAGCAAGTAGCCGCAATAGCGATGTATAGGATGGGGACTTCCAGTTTCGGCCGTAACCAGAAGTGACGTCACCTGGTTCCTCCCGGCGCATTGCGTCACTAATCACGTGACTTTCTCAAGGGTCAAGTCACGTGATTAGTGACGCAACGCATACTGTTGCCAATATCAGTTGATCCTGTCCCCCTTTACAATATAAATAGGCTAATTTATCAAAAGTATTGGGACGCCTGCCTTTACACGCACATGAACTTTAATGGCACTACAGTCTTAGTCCGTAGGGTTCAATATTGGGTTGGCCCACCCTTTGCAGCTATAACAACTTCAACTCTTCTGGGAAGGCTGTCCACAATGTTTAGGAGTGTGTATTTGGGAATGTTTGACCATTCTTCCAGAAGTGCATTTGTGAGGCCAGGCACTGATGTTGGATGAAAAGGCCTGGCTCGCAGTCCCCATTAGAATTCATGCCAAAGGTTTTCTATCGGGTTGAGGTCAGGACTCTGTGCAGGCCAATCAAGTTCCTCCACCCCAAACTCACTCATCCGTGTCTTTATGGACCTTGCTTTATGCACTTGTCCAAAAATTTTGGTGGAGGGGGGATTATGGTGTGGGGTTGTTTTTCAGGGGTTGGGCTTGGCCCCTTAGTTCCAGTGAGGGGAACTCTTAAGGCATCAGCATACCAAGACATTTTGGACAATTTCATGCTTCCAGTTTTGCAGGAACAGTTTGGGGATGACGCCTTCCTGTTCCAACATGTCTGTGCTTCAGTTTACAAAGCAAGGTCCATAAACACACGGATGAGCGAGTTTGGGGTGGAGGAACTTCACTGGCCTGAGTCCTGACCTTAACCCGATAGAACACCTTTGGGAGACTGGGAGCCAGGCTTTCTCGCCCAACATCAGTGAAAGAATACTAAATTTAAAAGCCCCTTTTTATATTTGAATCAGAGATTTCCAAGCGGGAAGAAGTGGAAGCGGTAACCATCATTGAGACGCCCCCACTGGTTGTGGTTGGCATTGTGGGATACGTGGAGACCCCTCGAGGCTTGCGAAGTCTGAAGACCATATTTGCAGAGCACATCAGTGATGAATGCAAAAGACGGTTCTATAAGAACTGGTGAGACCTTTATCGTTAGACTATGTTCATTATTATTTTACTGCCAAATGATCTGTTATTCTGTTTATCCAGTACTGCACTGCAACTACAAAGAAGGAGAATGGAGTACCACCTTATGACGTGTATTTCTAAAAGCACAGCTGTCACAAAAAATCCTCGTAATATATGATATTAGCTCCATCTAGTGGACAAAATGCAGTCATTTCCTGCCTCAGGTATTTCAGGAAAATATGTGTTGCGCTTTAAAAATAAAGTGCCTAAATTCAAACAAGTAAGTAATTCATATATATATATCAAAAACGGTATATAAGAATGTGTTAAAAAACATTCATATTATCCATCATTTCATTTAAAGAATTCAGTAAAGTCCATCAGAAAAAAAGAAGAGAAGTGCTCTTGTGCGGAAAGTTTATTTATACTTGTGTATCAGCAAAAATCCATAGATCAGTGTGGATAGCAAAATCTTCACACTCAAAATGCACCCCCAACTCTCAAGCCACTTACCAGCTACTCTGACCCCAAGATGGGGGTCTGGCTGCACTTTATACCAGTATCCTCCTGGGATGGATGGATATCAGGAGCCAAGACTCCAGAATGGGTTACTATACAACCAGGATGTTCAACAGTGGGCTCAGCTACTCTGACGCCAAGATGGGGGTCTGGCTGCACTTTATAAAAGTATCCCCCTGGGATGGATGGATATCAGGAGTCAAGATTCCAGAATGGGTTACTACTTACTATACAACCAGGATGTTCAACAGTGGGCTCAGCTACTCTGACGCCAAGATGGGGGTCTGGCTGGACTTTATCCCCATGGGATGAATGGATATTAGGAGCCAAGATTCCAGGATGTGATAGCATACAACCAGGATATTCAACAGTGGGCTCAGCTACTCTGATGCCAAGATGGGGGTCTGGTGGCACTTTATCCCTATGGGATGAATGGAAATTAGGAGCCAAGATTCCAGGATGGGTTACTATACAATCAGGATGTTCAACAGTGGGCTCAGCTACTCTGATGCCAAGATGGGGGTCTGGCTGGACTTTATCCCCATGGGATGAATGGATATTAGGAGCCAAGATTCCAGGATGGGTTACTACTTACTATACAACCAGGATGTTCAACAGTGGGCTCAGCTACTCTGACGCCAAGATGGGGGGTCTGGCTGGACTTTATCCCTATGTGATGAATGGATATTAGGAGCCAAGATTCCAGGATGGGTTACTATACAACCAGGATGTTCAACAGTGGGCTCAGCTACTCTGACGCCAAGATGGGGGTCTGGTGGCACTTTATCCCTATGGGATGAATGGATATTAGGAGCCAAGATTCCAAGATGTGATAGCATATAACCAGTATGTTCAACAGGGGGCTCAGCTACTCCGATGCCAAGATGGGGGTCTGGCTGGACTTTATCCCCATAGGATGAATGGATATTAGGAGCCAAGATTCCAGGATGGGTTACTATACAACCAGGATGTTCAACAGGGGGCTCAGCTACTCTGATGCCAAGATGGGGGTCTGGTGGCACTTTATCCCAGTATCCCCCTGGATTTTTAATTACTACACTATGAGTTCCTCCTTTGTCTCTCCCTTTTTCTGAGCCCACTATTAAACATTTTGGTCATATGGAAACCCATCCTGGAATCTTGGCTCCTCATATACATCCATCCCATAAGGATACTGGAATAAAGTGCAGCCAGAACCCTATCTTGGGGTCAGAGTAGATGGTGAGCGGCTTGAGAGTTGGGTGTGCACTTTTGAGTGTACACAGCTTTTTGCATAAATTAACTTTTTGCATAAGAGCACTTCTCTTCTTCTTTTTTCTGATGGACTTCACTGGATTATTCATGGATTTTTTTTAACACATTCTTATTTACAGTTTTTGATATATATGAATTTCTTACTTGATTGAATTTATGCACTTTATATTGATAGTGCAACACGTTTTTCATTAATATGTATATGTATAATGTTCTGGTGGACATTTTGTGAGTGCAGCTGTCACTGACAAATAATTATTTGGTGACACTTTTTGCGCAACCTATTTTTTGGTTTAATTTCAGGAAAATAGCACATTATGGACACCAGATGGTGCAGACGAAATGTTTACTGTATTTCCTCTTATAATAAAATTTAACCCAAAACCTTTCACGTTTCCCTCTTTATTGGGGCTTTTGTCATTGCTGCAAGAGATGAAGCAAGAGGATGCTTAATGATTAAAGCAGAACTCCATCCAAAAATAGACAAATGAGTAGCCCATTAAAAAAAATGTACAAAACCAGCTTTTGCTCCAGTATTAACTTCTGATCTGGAGATTTTACCTGCAGTACCTTTTTGTGATGCCATATGTCCTCAGACTGATGACCAGCATCATTCAACCCACTTCCTCTGAGCCCAGGTTGTCCTGGACCTGCCCCCAGTGTGCTGTTACACCAATATGTAAGATATAATATAATGCATAGTTATGGTAATGTCTATATATTTGGTCATTATACTGCCATCTTGTGCTTATTTTGGTTGTTGCACTTTCCTTTCCCTTCTGTGTTCCTTCCTGTCCCTGTTCCTACTTCTTTATGCTTGTGGGAATAGAGATAGCCACACTTGTCTAGGCCTTTATACAATCTGCTAGCTTCCCAGACCACATTACCATGTTTTGACCTGCAGATACCATCCTTCAATCATCTGCTACATTTTGTTGTCTGCTATACCTACTGCTTGCAATAAAACCTTCATGATGGAAAGAAACTGTGTCTGGTGAGTTCAGCTATCTGATAACGATTGTCCGCGGTGATTGGATCTGCTTATACAGGCCAGGAATAGATCTCAGCAAGGGATAAGTCACTATTACAACAATTGGAGTCAGAATACCCAGCCTGTTACTGGACAGTGAAAGTCCGAGATTATGATGCCTTTTTTTCTGATGTATATGCTGCAAGAAGTCATTAGGCTAAAAATCTCTTGATTTGCTGTGCAAATGTCTACATTCAGCCGTCTTTCTCCTGCAGGTATAAGAGTAAAAAGAAGGCCTTTACCAAGTACTGCAAGAAATGGCAGGATGAGGAGGGCAAAAAGCAGCTGGAAAAAGACTTTGCAGCAATGAAGAAATATTGCAAAGTTATCCGAGTCATCGTTCACACCCAGGTGAGGTGACACTAAAGACAAAAATTCGGGGCATCAGTAAAATAGTACAGAACACAGCCATGTGTACTTATCCTCATGAACATCATCATGAAGTCCAGGGTAGCTATGGTAACACAGGCAAAAAGCTGGAGGGATCCCAGGCCCAAGGAAACGGGCGAGGGTCATCTCGCTGGAGCTGCAGTACTTGCATAGCAATGAGGTAGAGGGTTCCCACATTAACACTAGCCACTCACATGATGATGGAAGTCAGAAAGCTTATATTGGTAACTCCGCTGGGCTGCAAGGTCACTACTGGTGTGAAAAATGGCCCCCAGGAGCCATCCCGGGAATCCGAAGAGGAACTGCTGTGGTGTGTCTGAAAACGCTGAGATGCTCCCAAAGGCGTTGTGCAGTTTCCGGTTCCTGGCCACTTCCTGTCTGACAATTGTGGTCCACGCTGCTCTCCCTCCAGAGCTTCCGGCCCACATCCATCACACGGCGACACCACAGCAGTTCCTCCTTGGACTCCCGGGACAGCTCCTGGTGGCCATTGATCGCACCAGTATTGACCTTGCAGCCCAGTGGACTTACTGATATGAGCTTTCTGACTTCCATCATCATGTAAGTGGCTAGTGTTAGCCTGCTTTTAAAAAAATATGTTTTTTGGTACTGCACTTAGAGGTGCTCTTCTCTTTCTATTTTTCCTCATTGACTACAGAGCCAGCTTCTCACTCTGGGAAACAGCTGCCATTAGTGGAGTATCTCCTCCTGCTCAAAATGGACCTTATTATCATGGACTTTTAACTGCGTACACATTCTGTCTTTTGACACATACTCTATTTTTAATTTCAGGCTTCCAACATTAGCTGGTTCTTTTTTAGAAGCTGTATGCTATTAAGCTTTGGCTTGGCTGCCTGTGTGCAGGTTCTGAATATAAAGAATCTCCCACCTGGCTGCCCAGCTATTAAAGGTTTCCTTTAAAATATATGCAGGGGACACAACCTAGGGGTCCAGCCATGGTCATAGGTCAAGTGGGTATGGGCACAGAATTACTTTTATGCCTTTTTAGAATTTTCTTTGAATAAATCGATTGTCTTCTATTTGAAACATCCGAATCGATAAATTTTGAATTGATTGAATTGAAAAGGTTTTTTTTTATTATTCGAATGTGTCAAAGTGAGCAAACAAATGAAAAATTTTCACCAAATCATTACAATGATTCTTTAAATCACCTTTAGCTTAAAAATAGCATTATTTTGAAATGATACTCTAATAACACACAGGCTTTGATTTCCGAAATATGTTTACAGTTCGAATTCGAATGGAATTCGATGTAAAATTTGATTTGAATTTCAATTCGAACTTCTGAAATTCGGACAAATTGTATTTAGTTATTCGGTGCATTTGGTAAACTTTGTTTAAACTGTAATTCAGGTATTTGAATATATCCGAATCTCTGAATAACGGAAAGTTTGTCCAAATATTTATTCGTAATGAAACAAACTGCACATGTCTACCTAGTACAAAATCATAAAATAGCTTCCTAGAAACCCATGTGAGAGTTTGTTTAATCTGTCTGCAATGGGTTCTGTAAGATTGGATGATAAACTGTCGGGAACTTTAGCACAGCTACAGAGTGTTCTAAATAGCAGAAGCTGTTACCTGATTGGTTTAAAGTGTTGCCAGAAAATGCTCTGTAATTCTGCCTAGCTGGCGATCTCTCTTTCCCCTCCATGCAGATGAAGCTCCTTCCCATGCGACAAAAAAAGGCCCATGTGATGGAGATCCAGGTTAATGGTGGCACAGTGGCGGAGAAGGTGGACTGGGCGCATGAGAAGCTGGAGAAACAGATCCCAGTGAACACCGTCTTCGCTCAGGATGAAATGATTGATGTTATTGGAGTCACCAAGGGAAGAGGAATGAAAGGTGACAGTCTTGTAAACAGTGCAATGCCAGACTTAGCATTCCCCTTGGGGCACTTACTCTACTGTAGCTTTATAATGTTTGCTTTATTTGGAAATAAAATGGTTTTGAGTCAAAACTGATAGGCAGGAGGAACCTGATTTTTGATTTAGAGGATTTGAGGAGTCTAATTCTTTATCATTCAACATACAGGCGGTAAAGATTCTCTATATTATTCTTGTGACAGGTGTAACGTCACGCTGGCGCACTAAGAAGTTACCGCGTAAAACTCACAAGGGGCTTCGCAAGGTGGCTTGTATTGGAGCCTGGCATCCAGCTAGAGTGGCATATACTATAGCCAGGGCTGGGCAAAAGGGCTATCACCACCGTACTGAGATCAACAAGAAGGTAACTGAGATCTCTGTCTCTTTCCTCTCTCTATATTCCTTCCCCTCTATCTTCTCTCTGTCTGTCTGTCTGCCTGTCTTTCTATCTTTTCCTCCATCTCTCTCCCCCTCCCATCACTGTCTTCCTCTCTTCTCATTTTTTTCTTCCCTGTGCTTTCTTTTACTTTTTTGCTTTTGCCTCACATCTCCTTCCCTCTCTTTTCGTCTTCTCCCTTCTCTTATTCTGTCATTTTCTCTTCTCTTTATTATCCTTTTTCCTCTGCACTTCCATCTTCTTCTCTCATTTTTCCTCGCTCTCTCTTTTCTTATCACCTCTCCTCCCCCTCCTCTCCTCCCCTGCCTCTTCTCTCCTCTCCTTCCTCTCCTCTCCTTCCCCTCCTCTCCTCCCCTGCCTCTTCTCTTCGCTCCTTGCCTCCTTGCCTCGCCTCTCCTCCTCTCCTTGCCTCTCCTCTTCTCCTCGCCTCTCCTCCCCCTCCTCTCCCCTTCTCTCCTCTCCTCTCTCTCCTCTCCTCTCCTCCCCCTCCTCTCCTTTCCTCTCCCCTTCTCTCCTCCCTCTCCTCCCCCTCCTCTCCTCTCTTCTCCTCCTTCTCCTCTTTTCTCTTCTCCTCCCTCTCCTCTTTTCTCTTCTCCCCCCTCTCCTCTCCCCTCGTCTCCTCTCCTCTCCTCTCCCCTCCTCTCCATTCCTCTTCATTTACAGTATCTCATCTTCCCTTTTTTATTTTACTCTCTCCTCCTGTATTCTTGTCTCATTCTGTTCTCCTTTCCCCTACTTTCTACTCTCCTTGCTTTTACTCTTCTTCTCTCATCTCTTACATTCTCCTCTCCACCCTTCTCTTTTTCAATATTTTTAGAGAAAGTGTATAAAACATTGCAGGATTGACATATAAGTACAATACATTTTTAATTTCTTCTTCTTTCTCCCCTTCTTTCCACACTTTTTTTTTTTTACTCCTTTCCTTTCTCCTCTCCACACTAAACTTTTTTTCTCTCATCTCTGTTCTCCATTTCTTCCCTTTCATATGCTCATATCTCCTCACTATTCTCTTTTCCTTTTCTCTTTTCTCTCCTCTGCCCAATTTTCCTACCCTCTCCTCCTTTCTCACATCATTTTTCCTTTTCACACTTTTTATTTTTCTTCCCCTCTTTTGCTGTCTTCTCTTATTTTCCCCTCTGTATTTTCTTCACACCTCTAATCTCCCTTCCTTTTCTATTTTCTCTACTCCTCCCTTGTCCCCCTTTCCCTTTTTCTTTTCTTTCCCCCTTCTACTCTTTTCTTTTCCTCCCCACTTATCTTCTCTGTTTTATTCTTTATTATCCTGTATCCTCTTCTCCCCTCATCCCATTTCTTTTCTCACTTCCACTACTTTCTATTCTCTTTCCCTTTACTCTGTTCTTTTCTCATGTCCTCTCATCTCCCCTCCTCTTTTTCTTCTCTCATCTCTCCTCACCACCATTCTTCTTTTCCACTTTTCTTCATTTTATCTCCACACATTTTTTTTTTTTTTTTTTACGTCTTCCCTTTCTCCTCCCTGCCCTATTTTTTTCTTCTCTCATCTTTTTCCTTTCCTTCCTTTTCCAGTTTTCACATCTCCTCTGCTTTCTCCTTTCCTTTCCCCTTCCCTTGTTTCCTCTACTTTTTCCTTTCCCTTCCTCATTTCTCTCCTCTGCTCACCTCTTCTCCTTTCTCCTCTCTTCTTCACACGTTTCTTCTCTCATTTCCATTCTCCTTTTTACACTTTTCTTCCTCTCTCTTTTGCTTTCTTTATTTCGTGTTGAATTGACATGAAAGGCCATAAATCGTTTGCATCTATACTGTCTGTTGCTACTAATGCATTTGTTCTTGCCCATGACATCAGGCTACTGTTTTTTTTTTGCATACCACTAAATAAAGAATTTTAAAAAAAGTCATAAATCAGCTAGATCCTCTCACTGACAAGTAGAATGACTAGAATCAACATTATATAATGTACATGATATTGCCAAAAGTATTGGGACGCCTGCCTTTACACGCACATGAACTTTAATGACATCCCAGTCTTAGTCCGTGGGGTTCAATATTGAGTTGGCCCACACTTTGCAGCTATAACAGCTTCAACTCTTCTGGGAAGGCTGTCCACAAGGTTTAGGAGTGTGTCTATGGGAATGTTTGACCATTCTTCCAGAAGCGCTTTTTTGAGGTCAGACACTGATATTGGACGAGAAGGCCTGGCTTGAAGTCTCCGCTCTAATTCATCCTGAAGGTGTTCTATCGGGTTGAGGTGCAGGCCAGTCAAGTTCATTTACCCCAAATTCGCTCATCAATGCCTTTATGAGCCTTGCTTTGTTCATTGGTCCGAATAATTTGGTGGAGGGGGGCTTATGATGAGGGGGGTTGTTTTTCAGGGGTTGGGCTTGGCCCCTTAGTTCCAGTGAAGGGAACTCTTAAGGCGTCAGCATACCAAGATATTTTGGACAATTTCATGCTCCCAATTTTTTGGGAACAGTTTGGGGATGGCCCCTTCCTGTTCCAAGAAGAAATAACAAAAGTCCTCAAGCGTTGAACCAGATATAGATCAATCAATGGGGCAGGATGGTCAGGCAGTCATGTGGAATATCCAAAACCAGTGCAGCTGTTCAATAACATGTGGGGAATGTGAGATAATAAAAACAAACTGGGAGAACAGCGCTCAATGGATTGGATAATGGGATGGAAAACCACAACAGTCCAAAATGCCACGGGATAGAAAATGTAGATTATTATTAAAAAGACCAGTTAATAGAAATAAAAGAGTTATGTAAAAATAAGCCACAATACCACACTGAATCCTCATGGGCATGGAGGGGTAAACACCAATAGGCCAACTAGATGGAGGGGTATGGAGGGCGCCAAGACCATGCTAAGTGATGAAGACCTGGTGCAAGGGAAGGAGAGAGACTCCTGAAAGTTCGGGGCCGGACCGCACCGCCGTGCCACTGTCGTCCACGTGGAGATGACGTATGGGGGGACTGAGCTAGGAGACCAGGGCTGGAAAACCTGATGTGGCTGTGCAAATGATTGTTAGCCATATTGTGCGATGCGGCCAACTGGAAAGCCGAGCTGGCAGATCAGCGCGCCTGGATGACGTATGGCGCCAACGGTAGGGTGTGGAGAGGGATGGAAGCCCATGATTCAGATGGAACGCAAGCTCCTCTGTTGCCATGATGACACGTTTTGCGCACATGCGCCTTGTCACAGTCACGAAAGGAATGGCAAACAGGAGAATATATACTAATTGGCCAATGTGTGAGGGCAGGGAGTGGGCACATCTATTAAAATCAAAAACTCATATGTTAACCCCTCAATGCCCATATATAATATAAAAAAAACACACATTCAAAAAAACTTAAAATATAAAACCATGATGTTAAATGGGCAGTTGGAAATTAAAAACTAGGGTAGGAACTAATGCTATTCTACTAAAGGGCCAGTAAAACAACTGTATACATAATGAAAATGGACAAAAAAAAAAACAATAATAAACAGGAATTAGTAAGAACATCAAGATGGAAATATTCATAATAAAAATAATAATAAAACTAAATGATTAATTACAGAAGAAAATAATAATAATAATGATAATACTAATAATAATAAACTGAAGAAAAATATGACAAAATAAATTAACCTACAGATCTTTTTTGAGGATTAGACTATACTACGTATTTCTGGTTCTTCATTGAGGCCATGAGGTGATTAAGAACCAAACATGTAGATCCAGAAGATTTCCCTACTACATAGGAGGGAAGACCTTTCATCCTCAGTAAGTGAGCCCTTAGGGATAGATTTGATTGCTGGCACTTCTAGGCACTTAATGTCTTTATTGTTTGTCTGTTTAAAATGAGGCGGGACACAGTGTTCATCACATCCCTTTTTAATGAATCTACGGCGCTCAGCCAGCCGTGCACGTGGCACACTTATGGTGCGACCTACGTACAGTAGGTTACATAGGCACTGCAGAACATAGATGACAAATTCAGTGGAACAAGTAATGAATTGTTTAATTTGAAACACCCTACCACTGATATTAGAAATACTGGAACGACCATGTATTATAAACTAACAGGTTAGGCATCCTCTTTTCTTACACTGGAAGATGCCCATCCTGTTGTCAAAATATGATCTAATAGCCATTATTGGCCTTTTATTTTGAACTTGTAACCTACTCGGAGCCAGGATATTTTTGATTGTTCGCGCCTTCCTTTCTATGTAATCCTGTTTCAACATGACCAGTGCACAAAGCAAGGTCCCTAAAGACATGGATGAGCGAGTTTGGGGTGGAGAAACTTGACTGTCCTGAACTCAATAGAACACCTTTGGTATGAATAAGAGCAGGGACTGCGAGCCAGGCCTTCTTATCCAACATCAGTGCCTGACCTCACAAATGCACTTTGAAGAATGGCCAAACATTCCCATAGACACACTCCTAAACCTTGTGGACAGCCTTCCCAGAAGAGTTGAAGCTGTTATAGCTGCAAAGAGTAGACCAACTCAATATTGAAGCCTACAGACTAAGACTGGGATGCCATTGAAGTTCATGTGCGTGTAAAGGCAGGTGTCCCAATACTTTTGATAATATAGTGTATCTGTACATTGGCAAGTAGAAATATAAAACTGTAAGAAAAAATGACCTAGTATCATTTTCAAATGATCTCCTTATATAAAATTATATTACATAGGGTGGCATCTTTATGTAGGCATTGCCATCATTACTGAGCTACTGTGATTTACAGTATCACATTGCTATAATGCATGCCAAGTACCTCACACACCCACTAGAGGTCAGTCTCTGCTCTCTGGAGACCAGCGCAGACAGCACCACAAGCTGTGCCCAATCTATTGTAACAATGTTTGCTGTTCTCTCCAAAGATTTATCGCATTGGCCGGGGAATACATCTGCAGGATGGAAAAGTCGTGAAGAACAATGCAGCAACGCAGTATGACATCACAGACAAGTCCATTACACCATTGGTATGAATTGTACAACCTGGATTAATCTGTTCCTTTTCGCTTTATTTGCACTTATTTATTTAAATGTTGTTTTACCCACTTTCCCTCCGGAAGATTTACCCCGCTTTATGACCAGGCCTATGAGCTATAAACAAAAAAAGATCGACAATTTCGAGAAAAAAAAAATATATATATATATATATTTTTTACTTTCTGCTATAAAACTTAACCAATAAAAAAAATGTAAAAATTGAATTTCTGCATCAATTTAGGCCAATATATATTCTGCTACATCTTTTTGATAAAAAAAAATCCCAATAAGCATATATTGATTGGTTTGTGCAAAAGGTATAGCGTGTACAAACTGAGATATCTGTATTTATTTTATTTTTTATTTTTACACTAGTAATGGCCGTGATCAGTGACTTAGAGCGGGACTGCGATATTACAGCAGACAAATCAGACATTACTGACACTTTTGACACTTTTAGGGGACCAGTGACACTAATACAGTGATCTGTGCTAAATAATATGCACTCTCACTGTACTAATGACACTGGCTGGGAAGGGGTTAACATCAGAGGCAATCAAAGGGTTAAATGTGTTCCTAGCTAGTGCTTGTGTACTGGGTGGGAGATGCTTTTACTAAGGGAAGGCATAGATCCGTGTCCCTGCTTTGCAGGAACACAGGATGAATGCCTTCCCTACTGACAGAACGGTGATCTGTCTTGTTTACGTATGCAGATTGGCATTCTGCCTGTGTACTGAACAACCAGCGGGTGCTGGCGGGCATTGAGTCAATGGTACCAGCTGCTGGGCTCACAATGTGCATGATCACAGTGGGAGCGAGCCACCCGCGGCGTGCATGCGTGCTCAAAACCCGGTAGTGTTGGATCTCATACTAAGTACGTGATACGGTACAGCCGTGCCACTTTGCTGCCATATATCTAAGTTATACAGTCAGCAAGTGGTTAAATATGCAGAACATTTATCTGTCTCAGTTTATCCAGGGAAATACCCATTCTCCATAGGGATGTGGTCTTGCCCAAGTGCTTGTGGTTTCATTGAAACATGGGTGTGGGTTAAGAATCGCATTTGGAGAAAGGGTTTGATGGACTGGGAGAGGAGTTTTTTGGCGGGGGATGTTCACCCTCTAAAAAAAACTATCCTTTTTGTAGAAGTGGATAGGATTTGTTGACCTAAAGCAGTAGTCACCAAACTGCAGCCCAGGGGCCAGATGCAGCCCTTTGCTTGTCTTTATTTTTCCCTTGGGGCACTATTCCTTCCACTAAAACGAGACACTATTCTGTCAACTGACATCAACAATGGGGCACTATTCCTCCCAATGATGGGGCACTATTCCTCCCAATGATACCAATTATGGGGCACTATTCCTCCCAATGATACCAATGATGGGACACTATTCCTCCCAATTATACAAATGATGGGGCACTATTCCTCACAATGATACCAATGATGGGGCACTATTCCTCCCACTGATACCAATGATGGGACACTATTCCTCCCAATGATGGGGCACTATTCCTCCCAATGATACCAATGATGGGACACCATTTCTCCCAATGATACCAATGATGGGACACTATTCCTCCCAATGATACCAATGCTGGGACACTATTCCTCCCATTGATACCAACAATGGGACACCATTTCTCTCAATGATACCAATGATGGGCACTTTTACTCCCAATGATACCAATGATGGGGCACCATTCCTCCCAATGATACCAATGAATGGACACTATTCCTCCCAATGATACCAACAATAGGGAACTATTCCTCCCAATGATACCAATGATGGGGCACTATTCCTCCCAATGATACCAATGATGGGACACTATTCCTCCCAATGATACCAATGATGGGGCACTATTCCTCCCAATGATACCAATGATGGGGCACTATTCCTCCCAATGATACCAATGATGGGACACTAGTCCTCCCAATGATACCAATGATGGGGCACTATTCCTCCCAATGATACCAACGATGGGGCACTATTCCTCCCAATGATACCAATGATGGGACACTAGTCCTCCCAATGATACCAATGATGGGGCACTATTCCTCCCAATGATACCAATGATGGGACACTATTCCTCCCAATGATACCAATGATGGGGCACTATTCCTCCCAATGATACCAATGATGGGGCACTATTCCTCCCAATGATACCAATGATGGGACACTAGTCCTCCCAATGATACCAATGATGGGGCACTATTCCTCCCAATGATACCAACGATGGGGCACTATTCCTCCCAATGATACCAATTATGGGGCACCATTCCTCCCAATGATACCAATGATGGGACACTATTCCTCCCAATGATACCAACAATGGGGCACTATTCCTCCCAATGATACCAATGATGGGGCACTATTCCTCCCAATGATACCAACAATGGGACACCATTTCTCCCAATGAAACCAATGATGGGACACTATTCCTCCCCCTTACTTTAAATAACAAAAATCATTTATTTTTAAATTGTACCTATTTTAGTTTGGATATAGAGTGGAAGGGTTAGACCCTCTGTCAAATTATTATTGCTGTCTCCCCATTGGGGAGATTCACAGATCTACTTGTACTGACTGTTGTCACCACGAAAGAAAGTGAGTGGAAATCCAAAAATTTGGAGTTCTCCCTGGAACAAAAGGTAAATAGAAATCGTCCAATGGGAACCCCGGTGCAAGGGAAAACTGTCTAAAAGGCAAACTCCGCTCACTTTGGGAGATTTCAACATACTTTCTGTTGTATTTCTGGGACAGGAAATAAGGTAAATTTCCCCAATGGTACACAGGCAGCAAAAACTAACTGGACAAAGGTTTCAACCCTTCTTTTATTTATTGAAAACAAAAAAAGTTTTGGCTGTCCATGCACTTTAAAGATACCCATGTGAATATAAAATGTTTCCATTTGTATTGGTTTATTAAAAATATTAAAATTGAATATGTAACAACTTCTGGACCTGAAGGATTTGCCCCCTTAACCTCCTTAGCGGTAATCCCGAGCGTGACTCGGGGTTGGTTTTTCATATCAGGAGCGGTAACCCCGAGTCACGCTCGGGGTGGATTGCAGAGAGCGCAGCGGTGTTCTCTTACCTTATCCTGGCGATCCAGCGATGATCTCTCATTGCTGTGACCGCCAGCCAAAAGTCCCGCCGCTCCTCCGTCGGTCTCCGTCGCTCTGATCACTTCCTAGTTCCGTTCCCTGCAGCAGCAATGCTGCATGGGAGCGGAACTAGGGAGGGAAATTCAAAAAAAAAAAAAAAAAAAAAACGTTGCACAAAACACATTTTATATTATATATATATATATATATATATATATATATATATATATATATGCATATATATATATATATATATATATATATATATATATATATATATATGCATATATATATATATATATATATATATATATGCATATATATATATATATATATATATATATATGCATATATATATATATATATGCATATATATATATATATATGTATATATGCATATATATATATATATATGTATGTATATATATATATATATATATATATATATGCATGTACATATATATATATATATATATATATAAATATATATATATGCGCATATATATATATATACACCGGTGTATATATATATATACATATATATATATATGCATATATATATATATATATATATATATATATATATATATATATATATGCATATATATGTATATGTATATATATATATATATATATATATATATATATATATGCACACACACATATATATATATATAATATATAATGCATGAATTATAATCTAATCAATAATATAATTTTATTATATATATTATATATTAAATAATAAAATAATATTATTGATTCGATTATAATTCACGTGTTTGTGTTTCAAATTTATCATCTGGGATGTCTACTAGACTCTTGTTTTGGTCAGGTTTAAGTCAGTAATTACTAAGAATTGTAAGCCTATAATACATAACGCCAAATTTCCATGAAAAGAATTGTACCGCTTTTGGAACAGAATTCCTGACATAATCATACCGCCAGGGAGGTTAATGACCAGGCCATTTTTTGTGATTCGGCACTGCGTTACTTTAACTGACAATTGTGCGGTCGTGCAACGCTGTACCTAAAATAAAATTGATGTCTTTTTTTTTCCCCAGAAATAGAACTTTCTTTTGGTGGTATATGATTTTGTGCTATAAACAAAAAAAGAGCGACATTTCTGAAAAAAAAACAAACAAACAATATTTTGCACATTCTGCTATATAACATTCCCAAAAGAAAAAATTAAAAAATCTAAATTTATTGGTAAAAAAAATTGCAATAAGCGTATTTTGATTGGTTTGTGCAAAAGTTATGGCGTCTACAAATTAGGGGAACGATTTATGTCATTTTTATTTATTTTTTACTAGTAATGGCGGCGATCTTCAATTTTTAGCAGGACTGTGACATTGCGGCGGACAGATCGGACCCCTAACTGACATTTTTGACACTTTTGGGGGGACCAGTAGCATTATTACAGTAATCAGTGCTAAAAATACGCACTGTTACTGTAATAATGACAGTGGCACGGAAGGGGTTAACCTAGGGGTGATCAAAGGGTTAAGTGTGAGCCTAGGGGAGTGTTTACTAACTGTATGTAGTATGGGCTGGTGAAATTATCAGAGACCTGTGATCCTATATAGCAGGATAACAGGCGCTCTGTGATCATTTCAGATCACAACAACAGCTGACCGTTCTTCTCTCTTAGCGTGGAGGGATTGCGGGTCCCCGGCCCCGCGCTTCGACCTCCCCGCTGCCTAGTGGGGCAGGAGCGCGCCGCCGGAGGCGTTCCCCCCCCACCCCAGCACCAGGCGTGTGATCGATGTAGGGCTACGTCGGTTCACGCAGGAGAGGCAGCCTGCCTCAGTAAATGTGCAGCGGGCGGGCTTTTTTTTGCTTTTTTATTTTTGTGCAGGTTTCCTTCTAATATTTTCAAATGCTATCACAATGCCACAGAAAATACAACACAGCACAGCTCACTTGAAAGGTAGCGCCGTTTCAACCTTTTGCACTTATTTCACTCTTTTAACCCTCAGGTCCGGTTCACACTGATGCGATGCGGGAAGGCTGCGAATTCGCAGCCTGTTCCCGCATCGCACACGCACCCCCGGCAGTTCACACTGCCATATGCGATACGCTGGGGGTGTCAATGTAATCTTAACGACACCCCCAG
This sequence comes from Pelophylax lessonae, assembly GCF_965119305.1. Taxonomy (NCBI): domain Eukaryota; kingdom Metazoa; phylum Chordata; class Amphibia; order Anura; family Ranidae; genus Pelophylax; species Pelophylax lessonae. The sequence continues at coordinate 60,891,121 of NC_138773.1, read as the reverse complement.
TTTGATCGCATATCGCAGTGCGATCGTGCAGTTCGCACAGGATCGGATCGCACAAGTGTGAACCGCTGTGCGATCCGATCCTGATGCGGCAGCAAAAATGCCTCCTGTGCGTGTTTGCTGCGGGTGCGATGCGAATTTAGCCATACAAACTGTATGGCTAAACTCGCACCGCACAGCTGATCGCATGTCATGTCGGAGCAGTGCGCTCCGACATGACATGCGAACCCCGCACACGCAGTAGTGTGAACCGGGGCTTACGGGTTGGTTGTTGGCAGCTTACACCTTTTATAAAAATATAATGTATATTCATCACAATCTCCATAGCGCTGGTCACTTTTGTTTATCTTAAGTCAGCAATGGCAGCTCTCATATTCCTGCCCAACAAGTTCCTTTTAAAACCGGTTTAAAAAAACATATGAACAATCCACTTGAGTGTGTTTAGCAATTGACTTGTCCATTTTAATGGCCGCTAAAATGTTATTTGCGCAGTAAAAAGTTGTCTTAAAAGTGTTTTGTGGTTTTTAAGCTGCATTATCACACTTTCAGAGTCAACCGATAGGATAAAATGGCTGCCTGCACTTTATGTGGCTAATATAGGCACTTCTAACATGTCTCACTTTTTTCCCTAGGGAGGTTTCCCACATTACGGCCAAGTCAATAATGACTTTTTAATGCTGAAAGGTTGTGTGGTGGGGAGCAAGAAGAGAGTGCTCACTCTTAGGAAGGTGAGTTAATCCCAATATGCTTCTGTGATTGTGCACGGTATACTAAATTCATATATATATATACACACACACACCTATATACATTGTATATATACTGTATATATGTATATGTGTATATATATATATATATATATATATATATATATATATATACACTCACCGGGCCACTTTATGAGGTGCACCTGTTCAATTGCTTGGTAACACAAATTGTTAATCAGCCAATCGTATGGCAGCAACTCAATGCATTTAGGCATCTAGACGTGTTGAAGACGACTTGCTGAAGTTCAAACCGAGCATCAGACTAGGGAAGAAAGGGGATGGAAGTGACTTTAATAGTGCCATGGTTTTTGGTGCCGGACGGCCTGGTCTGAGTATTTCAAAAACTGCTGATCTACTGATATTATCACACACAACCATCTCTAGGATTTACAGAGAATGGACTGGAAAAGAGAAAATATGCAGTGAGCGGCAGTTGTGTGGCGGAAAATGCCTTGTTAATGTCAGAGGTCAGAGGAGAAGATAGAAAGGCAACAGTACCTCAAATAACCACTAGTTACAACCAAGGTATGCAGAATCTCTGAATGCACAACACATCAAACCTTAAAGCAGATGAAGACCGGGTGCCACTCTGGTCAGCTAAGAACAGGAAACTGAGGCTAGAAGTCGCACAGGCTCACCAAAATTGGACAATAGAATATTGGAAAAATGTTACTTGGTCTGATGAGTCTCAAATTCAGCTGCAACATTCAGATGTTAGGGACAGAATTTGGCGTAAAAACCAACATTAAAGCGTGGATCCATCCTGCTTTGTATCAACAGTTCAGGCTGGTGGTGGAAGGGTGGGGGGGATATTTTCTTGGCACACTTTGGGTCCCTTAGTACCAACTGAGCATTGTTTAAACGTCATAGCCTACCTGAGTATTGTTGCTGACCATGTCCATCCATTTATGACTACAGTGTCCCCATCTTCTGATGGCTCCTTACAGCAGGATAATGCACCATGTCACAAACTCCAATCATCTCACCACTGGTTTCACTGTACCCCAATGGCCTCCACAGTCACCAGATCTCATCCAATAGAACACCTTTGGGATGTGGTGGAACAGGAGAGTCGCATCATGGATGTGCAGCTGACAAATCTGCAGCAACTGTGTGATGCCATCATGTCAATATGGACCAAAATCTCTGAGGAATGTTTCCAACACCTTGAATCTATGCCACAAAGATTACAGGCAGTTCTTAAGGCAAAAGGGGATCCAACCCGGTACTAGCATGGTGTACCTAATTAGGTGGCTGGTGAGCGTGCGTATATATATATATATATATATATATATATATATATACACACCCACAGTGTCTCACAAAAGTTAGTACATCCCTCACATTTTTGTAAATATTTTATTATATCTTTTCATGTGACAACACTGAAGAAATGTACAGCTTGTATAACAGTGTAAATTTGCTGTCCCCTCAAAATAACTCAACACACAGCCATAAATGTCTAAACCGCTGGCAACAAAAGTGAGTACACCCCTAAGTGAAAATGTCCAAATTTGGCCCAAAGTGTCAACCACCATTATTTTCCAGCACTGCCTTAACCCACTTGGGCACGGAGTTCACCAGAGCTTCACAGGTTGCCACTGGGGTCCTCTTCAACTCCTTCATGATGACATCACAGAGCTGGTGGATGTTAGAGACCTTGCGCTCCTTCATCTTCCATATGAGAATGCCTGACAGAAGCTGATTGGGTTTAGGTCTGGAGACATGCTTGGTCAGTCCATCACCTTTACTCTCAGCTTCTTTAGCAAGCCAGTGGTCCTCTTGTAGGTGTGTTTGGGGTCCTTATCATGTTGGAATACTGCCCTGCAGTCCAGTTTCCGAAGGGAGGGGATTATGCTCTGCTTCAGTATGTCAGTACATGTTGGCATTCAAGGTTCACTTAATGAACTGTAGCTCCTCAGTACTCATGCACTCATGCAGCCCCAGACCATGACGCTCCCACCACCATGCTTGACTGTAGGCAAGACACACTTGTCTTTGTACTCCTCACCTGGTTGCCACCACACACACGTGTCACAATCTGAACCAAATAAATGTATCTTGGTCTCATCAGGCCACAGGACATGGTTCCAGTAATCCATGTCCTTAGTCTGCTTGTCTTCCGCAAACTGTTTGCAGGCTTTTTATTGCATCATCTTTAGAGCCATCTACCATGGCGAGGCCTGTTCTGAGTGGTACCTTTCCTGTTAAACTACTGTATGGTCTTGGCCACCGTGCTGCAGCTCAGTTTCAGGGTCTTGGCAATCTTCTTATAGCCTAGGCCATCTTTATGTAGAGCAACAATTATTTTTTCAGATCCTCAGAGAGTTCTTTGCCATGAGGTGCCATGTTGAACTTCCAGTGACCCAGTATGAGAGAGTGAGAGCGATAAAACCAAATTGAACACACCTTCTCCCCATTCACACCTGAGACCTTGTAACACTAATGAGTCACATGACACCGGGGAGGGGAAATGGCTAATTGGGCCCAATTTAGACATTTCCACTTAGGGGTGTACTTACTTTTGTTGCCAGCGGTTTAGACATTAATGTCTGTGTGCTGAGTTTTTTTGAGGGGACAGCAAATTTACCCTGTTATACAATCTGTACACTCACTACTTTACATTGTAGCAAAGTGTAATTTCTTCAGTGTTGTCACATGAAAAGGTATAATAAAATATTTACAAAAATGTGAGGGGTGTACTCACTTTTGTTGCCAGCGGTTTAGACATTAATGGCTGTGTGCTGAGTTTTTTTGAGGGGACAGCAAATTTACACTGTTATACAAGCTGTACACTCACTACTTTACATTGTAGCAAAGTGTAATTTCTTAAGGCCCTGTTCACATTGGGGCGATCCAACTTCCCCAGGCGACCACACAGGTCGCGGCGCGCTGCTCGCACTGCGACCTCGGAGCGGCCAGCACGGACTTCATAACATTGCAGGTCGCTCCGGGTCGCCCCAAAGAAGCTCCGGACCCTTTTTCTAAGTCGGAGCGACTTGTGTCGCTCCTATTAGAACGGGTCCATAGCTTCTGTATGGCAGGCGACCTACGGCGACCTGTCAGGCGACCAGGTCGCCCCAGTGTGAACGGGGGCTCAGTGTTGTCACATGAAAAGGTATAATAAAATATTTACAAAAATGTGAGGGGTGTACTCACTTTTGTGAGATGCTGTATGTATTAAAAAAGATAAGTTTAGGTGTTTCCAGTGAAGGACATTTGTTAATTCTACAGTATATAAGGACATTTTAAACAATTGTACACTTCCAGCCTTTTGGCAACAGTTTGGGGAAGGCCCTTTTCTGTTCCAACATGACTGTGCCCCTGTGTCTAAAGCCAGCTCTAAAAATACATGGTTTAATGAGTTTGATTTGGAGGAACTCGAGTGGCCTACGCAAAGCCCTGACCTCAACCCCAATGAACCTTTGGGATGAATTGGAACTTCAATTGCCAGCCAAGTGCTTTTTTGGCTGAATGGGTACAAATTCCCACAGACACACTCCAAAATCCAGTATAAAACCTTCCCAGAAGAGTGGAAACTGTTCTAGCTGAAGAGAGGAAGCCAAATGGTCGTGGTTTTGGAATGGGAAGTCCAAGAAACTCAAATTGTTGTGATGGACAGGTATCCACACATTTTTACCCATATGGTACAATCTTATTTCAGTTTAGTTGCAGGCACTGTATATATATATATATATATATATATATATATATATATATATATATATATATATATATATATATATATGTACATGGAGATAGTCATATTTTCTCATTGCAGTTGCTGGCTCTGCCTCCTGATGGTGCCTGGCTGATCTTATTATTGTACTGCATGTAAGGAATCCACAATGCTTCTGGTAGCCAGAGACCATGTGATTTAGTTGCCTCGGCTTACTTGGGCTAACTTAGGAACATTAAATGTTTATTTGTGGGAATAAAGAGGTGCTTTTTGCCTAAAATAATTTGGTTTTGTAATATTGGCATGTGTCTTTATCATTGGAATTTGAATGAATTTAGGGAAAGCTAAAGGAAAGTACTTTTTGTTTAGCAATTAGGAATGCATACAAGCCTTTATGTCTATAACTCTCTCTCTTTCTCTGGGATAGTCTCTATTGGTTCATACCAGTCGTCGTGACCTGGAGCCTATTGAGCTGAAATTCATTGATACTACATCGAAATTTGGCCATGGATGCTTCCAGACAGACCAGGAGAAGAGAGCTTTCATGGTATGTTCAGTGCTGTTGTAACAGATATATAAACACCAGTCCCAAACGTCCCAGGAGTTTATGACTTTTTTCAAGTCCTAAGATCTATTTTAGATCCCTGAACACAGATGGGGTGCCTTCATTTTCATGCTACAGATGCAGTTAGAAGGTCTATGTGTGGTGCTGGGCTTTCTAATAGAAAGCCTAGCTTGCTCTTAAAGGTCTTCTAGGTCGGGTTCACATATGTCCTGCTGTGGTTCCTGACATGAGGTCCGGTGCGCCTCTGTTTACCAGTTCAGGTGAAAATCAGGTTCGATTTTTTTAGACTGTGGCCACCCTGGACCTCTCCATTGAGAGCTTGTCACACTCGCTTGTCATGCAGATTGGATGCAGGGAAACCCGCCTCTAATTTGCAAATGTGTGAACCCTGCCTGAAAAACCCCCTGTCATTAGTTTATTTGTAAAAAATTGATGATAAACATCTAACTGTAAGGTCAGGACCCCACTAGTGTGAGTTGGGAATTGGTGCAAAATCATACACTTACCCAACCCACAGAGAAACACACTAATCTTTAGCAGACGCACAAGGGTGCCATTCATTATTGACACCCCCTTACATTGGCACCAGCACACGTTTGCGATTGCATCCAACTGCATGGTGCATCAGCACCATGTGGATCCATATGGAACAATTTAAAAACAAAAGGATCAGGGACTGCTTTCCCTGCATTTCTCGATGATAGGGCAGCCTATTGAAATGAATTAGCTGCCCTACAGGCTACGTGTGCATGCAAACTTTCACACATAGGCCTGAACTAGGCCTAACGGTTTATTTACTTGCAAACTTAAAGCGTATCTCTACCCAACCTCCCCCCTCCCATTCCTTTTCTCTTACTACCGCTTACCAGGAGGTGGGATATGCACGTTTCAGATACTCACCCATCCAGTGGATCCAGAGTTGTCCTGTTGAGATCCTCTCATGGCTGGCCACAGCTCTGTCCTGCCATGTTGTTTCTGATGTCATCGAGAGGCCTGCCGGCTCTTACGGGTTCAGCGGATGGGCCTCCCGATGCCCAGATGCACAGTACTAGGTGAATGACATGTATTGGAGGCGGGACCAAACCCTTTTTCTAAAGGAAAAAAAAATGGTGCTATACAGGTAGCTGAGCAGTGGTGGGGTGGACAGGAGGCACTTTCAAAATATGGATGGAGATCCGCTTTAAAACAAATGTAAATAATGCTGATAAAAACTTTACTGTTCCATTGAAAAGCAGATAACAGTTATAATATTGCTTATCCTCAGGGAACTGTTTGTAATATGTCGTTTATACTACGCAGAAGAAGATGCCAGAACAGCCACAGTGGTGCTGGTGGGACATTTTCAGTGCTTTTTTTATTGCCCACAAAATGTTAAAAAGAAATAGTCATCATTGGGTTTCTGTAATAATCTTAATTTTCACACTTGAATTCCTAAAACTGTGCAACCATAACTCTTTATCAGCCATAAACTCCCTTAGAAGGCAGGTAATCCTTTGGAAACAGAGAAAATACAAGTGTAAAATAGAACACACAGCAGGCTGGGAGGCACTGCTGTACAATACCACAATCTAAAGCTCATAATTGCACATTGCAACCTAGCCATGCAATCTTTTTCCAATCCACTAAAGATTTTTTTACATTTGACAAACCTATGTACAGTGGGTATAGAAAAGAATCAGCCCCTCTTTAAAACATTCTTCATTTTGTTGCTTTGCAGCCTGAAATGAAGACAGACACTGTTTTTGTTTTTATCCAGCTGTATTTACTCTACCACCAACCATAAGGCCCCGTTCACACTGGGGCGACGCTACTTCCCGAGGCGACCTCACAGGTCGCGGTGCGCTGCTCGCACTGCGACCTCGGAGCGGCCGGCACGGACTTCATAACATTGAAGTCAATGCAGGTCGCTCCAGGTCGCCCCAAAGAAGCTCCGGACCCTTTTTCTAAGTCGGAGCGACTTGTGTCGCTCCTATTAGAACGGGTCCACAGCTTCTCTATGCCAGGCGACCTGTCAGGCGACCAGGTCGCCCCAGTGTGAACGGGGGCTTACACCAACATGTCAGAAAAAAAATCAAAAACAGAATCACTGAGTTAGAAAAAGGATCATCCCCCCCCCCTCCTAAAAATGACTTGTAAACTCAAGCAGGTGTAGCTGATCACCTTCTCAATGGCTCACAGAGCCAATTGCCTTTTAACTGTGATCAGCTGTGGTCAATTTGATTAACTCAGCATGAAAAGAGCTTTCCTGGAGCATTTCATTCCCTGGTAAGGTAACTGAAGCAAACAATCAACTATGAGTGGCAATGCAATTTCAAAAGATCTCCAATATAAAGTTGTGGACAGGCACAAGTCAGGAGATGGATATAAAAAACGGCAAAGGCTCTATCAATGCCTAGAAGCACAGTGGAGTCTATTATTAAGAAGTGGAAGGCATTTGGTACAACACAGACCCTCCCTGGATTAGGACGTCATTCTAAACTGGATGAAAGAGCCAGGAGGAAACTGGTCAGAGAGGCTACCAAGAGGCCTACAGCAACTCTGAAGCAGTTGCAGGAATTTATGACAAAGAGTAGTCAATGTGTGCATGTGACAACAATATCACAAATCCTCCACTAATGCGGCTTGTATGAGATGGTTGCAAGAAAAAAGTCACTCCTCAAGAAAGGCCACATGTAGTCACAACTGAGCTTTGCCGAAACGCACCATGAAGATTCTGTGACCACATGGAAAAAGATGCTCTGGTCAGATGAGACTAAATTTGAATTATTTGGCCTCAACACAAAATTATAGAAATCCTGTACAGCTCGCCATCCACATAACATAATTTCCACAGTAAAGCATGGAGGTGGTAATATCCTGTTATAGGGGTGTTTCTCTGCAGCAGGGACTGGAGCACTTGTCAGGATAGAAGGAAAAACGGATGGGGCAAAATACTGTAAAATTCTTGAGGAAAATCTGCTGCCCTCTGCCAGAAAGTTGTCAAAGGGGAGAAGGTTTACCTTCCAACATGACAACGACCCAAAGCACACAGCAAAAATGACTACACAGTGGTTGGAAGAGAAAAAGGTAAATTTTCTTGCATGGCCAAGTCAGAGCCCAGATTTAAACCCCATTAAAAATCTGTGGAATGACTTAAAGACTGCAGTTCACACACGGTCACCATCGAATTTCACTGAACTTGAGCAGTTCTGCAAAGAAGAGTGGGCAAATATTGCAAAGTCTAGATGTGCAAAGTTAGTAGAGACATATCCCAACAGTCTAAAGGCTGGAATTAAAGCAAATTTTGGGCCAACAAAATACTGACAGAAGGGGGTAATACTTTTTCCAACTCAGTTGATTCTGTGAATTTTTTTACATTTTTTTTTCTGACATGTTGGTGTTATATCTTTCACTTGGATGTTATAAGTTATAAATACAGCTGGATAAAACAAAAAAAAGTTTATCTGTCTTCATTTCAGTCTGCAAAGCAAAAAAATGTGATTATTTTAAAGGGGATGATTCTCTTATTTACCCACTGTAATAGGAGAAGCTAAATAATTTGTCCAATCAGTCAGACCCTTGCATGACATAGTTGATGGTAGATCTAAAGTAAGTTGTGCAGTGAGATTGTGTAATCTGAGTGTATCTGAAGGAGAAATCCTTTTTTAAAGTTTTGAATAGAGTTGGAGAAGAGTTAGACACCCTGTCGAGGTTTTATTGCTGTCTGATTCCCTTTTGGGAAGATGGACCCCTGTATTTGTTCTGGAGACCACTGTCACTGAAACAGAAAGCGGGGGGAATCCAAAATGTTAGAGTTTCCCCCAGAACAAAATGTAAAATAAAGTTTTTAATTGGGGAAACTTTTTAGGGGACAACGATCTAAGAGGAGAAATCCCCCTATTGTGGAAAATTTCCACTAACTTCCTGTTTCATCTCTGGGGCAGGAAGTGAAGGGAAATGGTGCACAGATAGCAAAAAATAACCTGGCAGGAGTTTTAACCTGACCATACTCCATCCAAAGCTAAAAAAGAGTTCTGGCTATTGATAGATAAATATTAAGGATATTTATACACTTTGAGGAATTTTGCCATGTACCTTGTAAGGGGATTTGGTTTTTTAAAAAAGCCCATTTCTGACTGGCCCTCTTTAAGGCTGATCTGTTACTTCAAAAAAACCTTATTCATCAAGGGAGTGGATTCGAGTGTTGAATTTTCTTTATTTTCCAAAAAGGGATTTTCTTTAAAATCCCCTAAACAGTTATTATCTAAGCTTTCTCACAATTTATCTACTTCTTCTATAACATATTTAGGTGTGTTCATGTCCTTGATTTTGGCTTTTGGACTTCAGCCCTAATGTACAAAGGTTCTACACCACACAGCACCCAATGCAGACACCTTCCTCTAATACGGGTCTGTGGGACTAGTGGATAACAAGGAGATCTCCTGATATAGTGACCACCTGGATTTATCTGGGGTTACTATTCCTTAAAGTTTTTGGAAAAACATATAATATATTCTTTATTTCTTACAGGGACCTCAGAAGAAACATCTTATTATAGGCAAACCGGAGGTTACTGAAGATCTTTAAATATTGTGGCTACTCATCTGTTTATGATTTGAGATGGGACAATAAAATGAAAAATGCTTATTAGAATGATGTCTTTATTGCAGTATTATTTTGCCTGATTTTATTAACCTATATGACAAATGTTTAAGTTGCAATGACTGAACTATGTTCTTTAATGGGAGAGATCGTTCCTCGGCAGTATCATTTTCTGTAAATGGCTTTACTGGTGGATAGTTATAAGAGTGGCAGGCTTGGTGCCTTAGTACCCATACTAACTATAGCCACCCATACTAACTATAGCCATGGGCCACCAATTACTGTCACACATGTATTTTCATTTATAACACAGGATGATGGTCTCCAACTGCTATCCACTTTAAGTATTGCATAACCATTTTTTTTTTAGTTTTGGATAGAGAATGGAAGGGATATAATGTGTCAAGTTTTTATTGCTGCACCATGCAGAGGATCCTCCAGGGCTTGTATTTGTCCAGTTTTTGCCTTGCTTTGCTCAGCTCATTATATAAACAATTTGCTGCGCTTGATTTCACCTATATCAATGTCCGACTCCTTACTATAGTATAAAGCAGCCAACACATATTCTCAAATAAAAAAGATCAACATAAAGCAACATACCAGCAACATACCAGATTGCTGTCTGTGATCCTTGTGATGAGGATCATGGATATCTGGTAAGGGTCAGTGTGATCATACCTGGTAATGGCTCTTTATTTTCACCAATAAAAGATTGATCATCTGTGAGCGGACACTTCTTCTGTGGTTTCCTTCTCTGCGGATGTGGACTTGGTGCTCTTAAATTATATCTATTAGCGCTACACCTTTATTTTATTGGTTTTTTTTTGCTCAGCTCATGTTCAGGCCTCTCTAGGCCAATCTATCTGTCCTTAAAGTACCTTTTGGTACAAGTTGTCCTTGAAGGCATGCCCCCCTTCCTGATCCCATACTTCCCTCGGTGCCCATTAATGTGATTTTCACTGTCCATCCCTACCAGGATGCTTTAATCCTTCACATGTGCATCATGGCCCCATTCATTGTTATGAGGAGTCATACCTATGTTGGCCTCCAGTAGTCTTGCAAAGTATTGTTCTCCCTATAGGAATAATTAGGGCCATGGATGGAGAAAACCTGTTGGGGATGCTTTTGGAAAAAAGGCTGTACAGCTCTGGACAAGGCCACACAAGAAGGATTGTTTAAAAAGGGACAGAGGTAAGTACGTTCGGATCAGGCGAGTTGCACTTTGGAGAGGGAGGGAGGGGTTATGACTTAAAAGACAAATTGTATCCAAAGTACCCTTTGACATCACCCAGATTACTAGAGAAGACCCTCCCAGACTTACGTTTCCACAATGTAACAGAAATATCCAGCCTCAACACTTATAGCAGGTGAAATGTAAATTCTCATGGATTCCCAGTGAACATCGTATTCATTCTTGTGCATACCTTAGAAAGTCTGTAGTCTTCTGATTGCCGATTGCCTTCTTCAAAATGGCTGCTGGACACTTTTGCAGACACTTACAGCAGCAGATCCACAGTTTTGGTGCAAACATTGGGGTGGAATTTTTTTACCATTGAGAGCAATTTCTTGTAGTAGAGACAATTTTCAACATTCAAGTTTATGCAATGCTCTGCTAAACTAGGTGTTCTTTTGTGAGACTTTGGTTCTACTTTAAAGCTCATCTCCAGAGAAATGCAAAGAAAAACCCTTCCCACTAGCCCACAACCAAATCTATATTTAAAAGAATTTAAAGCCTCAATTACTTAAAGGTCCAGTCATTTGACACTCTTCTCCATAGTGTAGAAGGGTCTGGTCTGCAGTGCCCACTGCGCTTCCTGGTAACGTGGGCACTGTTCTTCGGCTTCGGTAGGGCTCTAAGTGGCAGCCAGACCATTAAAGAAAATAGAGAGCAGCTTCAGACTACTGATCAACTCAAAGGTCATGTGACAGTGGATTCAAGTAGGTTTTTTATGGGATTTGAGGTCGGAGGAGAAAAAAAGTAGTTGACACAGACTAGAATATAGGGGCCAAAAATGTGAGGACAGCAAAAGAACAGCAGGGTTGACCTTCATCTTTCAGGAGCAGATCTAGTTAAGGGCAGCATTGACTTAAGGCCAACTCCAGACAAAAAAAGTTCCTATCTCCATAGACTTTTACAAGAATACCTTCTTTAATTCAAACAATTATGTCATGGGGTTGGAGGTCTGCAGACACTAAAGAACAGATGGAATTGTAGTGAAGGAAGTCATGGACATATTACACTCCCCTAAGGTGAGAGAAGAAAGACATTTCCTGGAGTCCTTCAAACAGGCATGAGGTTATAATCATAAAAATAGGAACATAGTGTGCAATCATTTGTCAATACATTCCCAGTTGTGCTTTGTGTTGTTGGATTTGACTCTTTGTGATGTTGGATTCGGTATGCAAGTCTAACCAACGGGTATATCTGCTTCTAAGCTCTACTATGCTTATATCTATTGCTTGCTATCCATCTTAACCACTTAAGCCCCGGAAGATTTTACCCCCTTCCTGACCAGGGTTTTTTTTTGCGATTTTTTTACTGCGTGACTTTAACGGACAATTGCGCGGTCGTGCGACGCTGTACCTAAACGAATTTGACGTCCTTTTTTTCCCACAAACAGTGGTATTTGATCACCTGTGCGATTTTTTGATCATGCGCTAGAAACAAAAAAAGAGCGTAAATTTTGCAAAAATAACAATATTTTTCACATTTTTTTATATGAAATTCCCCAAAAAAAAAAAATGTAAAAATCAAAATTTTTAAACATTTTCGGCCAATTTGTTTTATGCTACATATGTTTGGTGTTTTTTTTTTTTTAACGAGTAATGGCGGCGATCTGCGATTTTTTTTTGGGCGGGATTGCGACATTGCGGCGGACAGATCGGACATTAACTGACATTTTTGACACTTTTGGGGTTACCTGCAGTAATCAGTGCTATACATATGCACTGTTATTGTAAAAATGACACTGACAGGGAAGGGGTTAACTGTATTGGAGAGGGAGGGGATAAGTGTGTCCTAGGGGCGTGTTTCTAACTGTGATGGGACATGTCTCCTAGTGTAAAAACAGAGATCAACGGTTCTACATAGTAGAACCATCTGATCTCCATTTTTACACAGGGGAGAATGACAGGCGGCTTGCTTACATTAGCCGCCTGCCTTTCTCCCTCTCTACTGACGATCGCCAAGTGACCGGCGGACATCGGGTCCGCTGGTCACACGCACTGACTCCTTAGTGAACGAGCCGCGGCGGGCGTGCACCTCAGCGGGCGCGCGCTCGCCCGCTATTGGCTCACAAGCTGGTGACAGGCTAGTGACGTATATATACGTCACTTTGCCTGGCCGGGGCTGACCGCCGCAGTATATGTACTTGCGGCGGTCGGCAAGTGGTTAAAGGAAGCCTCATTGAGAAAAATACATACAGTATGCTGCCTTTACTGGCCCCCCTCTTCTGAAAATGCTAGTTGACTGGCTGATGCAGTGGCTCCAGTTCGGAGTAAGAACAAGTATTTGTTTTAGTAATGCTGATTTTACTGTCTGCATATTTGTTCCATGTCAGTGATCCAGAAAATATCAAAGCCATTTGAATTAGCACAGCAGCCAGAGAATTTGCATTTTCAGATGTGGGTTAGCAATGGAAACCTACATACATTTTTTCTGCCCAGACTTTCTTTACTCCTCGTCATATCCTTCTCTTTTGCTCGTTTGTGTTCTTACATTGCAACCAAAGTATTTGAGTTTTACATTTTGAGGGCACATTTATAAAGTATTGAATATGACCTTCATCAAACATTCACTACAGGAGAATTAATCTCTGTAATTTAGGGATCCACCTGCAGAACGTTTCACAAATGTTACAATGACTGCTTTATACTCCTTAAAGTCAGTCCAATGAACAATGAGTCTCACTTTTCATAATTAGCTTCAGTATTGGAGCGATCAGCCTTCCTTTATAAGTCCCAGTCCTGGAACCATGTTATATGAACAAGAGAGTAAATAGTCTATAGCAACCAGTTCTATCCCAGCAGTCAACTGTCCCATGTAGCAAAGCTAACATGTAATTGGTTGATTTACCAGCACCATTACTTTTCTTTTGCTTTAGTGTTGAATTGCTGTAACCTCAGAAATACTCAAGCAGGGAGGACTGGTAACCTTTGGCCTGAGGGGGCCAAACCCAACCTTCTGCTGCATGCTGTGATCCCAGGACTAAACATACAGCAGATATCTGTATAATGCTCGCCACCATGTGTCACTGACTGCGGATCCAAATCCAAACTGAGTGCTGAAGTTTCGCTTAGGGTCCCCAGCTCAATAAATCTTATTAGTACTACCCCAGGAGGCAAATGCCCCAGTTCATTATTTCCATTTAATAAAGTATTCTACCAATGGGGGGGGGGGGGCTCCTAGTATAACACTATAAATAATGTATCATTGTGCTGGAGATGCTATCTACAATGTTTCCCATAGTAATGAATCTGAAACCCTCTTTCCTTTTACATAAGAATATGAAAGAGTTCCTACAGGTCACACAGTGCTTGAGACAGCCATATTCCTAAAAACAAAAGTTATACAGGCAAAGTCACCATGGTAGTACAAAGTTTAAAGGCAATATCAAGTAATCTTACCTTAGTGATCTGACTACAGTAAACTGAGATCTGATCAGTTGCTCTGACCTTTACCTCTTTATTGACTAAGCACAACAGTATGTAGAGTGGTCCTGTGCATCAACTGGTATTGACCAATCACATGGTAGCTTTCCTTAGGTTTGCCACGTTATCTTACTGAAAGCTAAATACTGGTTGGCAGCCATAATCTCTGTTCTTTACACATAAGTGTCTACCTGTATGATGTAGTAAAAAAAAACTGAACTGCTATTTATATAAGAGAAGAGAGACACATAGGGGGAGATTTCCTTAAACTGGAGCACACAGATTCTGGTGCAGCTGTGCATGGTAGCCAATCAGCTTCTAAGCTTATTCAATTTATTCAATTTATTCAAATAAATCAGTGCTTTAAGTGGTATGCACTGGTACTCAGTACCGCCACTTCCAAATATGGCTCTTGAGCATACCACCACCTCTCTGTGCGCCTTAGCATACCAGTACGCTCATTTTGGACATCTGCGCCCTCAATTACCCCCCCCCCCCCCAAGAATATTTCCCACTCCAGAGCCAAACCAGTCACCACCAGTGAGTCCCCCTGCTCCAGAGTCCAAGCCCAGGCCGGGGGGGTGCGAAAAAAATTATAGGCTATAATAGAGTACCGGCACCTCTTTTGGGCCACTTAAAGCACTGCAATAAATTCTGGAAGCTGATTGTTTTATATGCAGAGCTGCACCATATTTTGCACGCACCAGTTTTAGCAAATCTTCCCCATATTGCCATTTTCATACTTACTGTATACCTCAGCTACCATGGTGGAAATATTAACAGAGATTCATTTGTCTGTGTTTTAATAACACTCCAAGGTCTAGAGGAAAAGATTTCTGGGTCTCTCCTAGTGGCTGATGAAATACTTAATTCTTGTCCTGCTCTAGAAATGGGAATCTGATTGACATGGGTAACACATTTACTTCCCCATTCTCTACATATTTGTACATAATTATCCCACAAGGAAAACCATAGCAGATATTTCTCGGTTCTTAGTGCCATGTTGTTGTAGCCTCTTCTGGAATATGGTCCTTTATAATGGTTTGTAATCATTTTCCTGGTCTGAAAGGACAATTTTTTCACCAATGGATCCATGGTTTAGTGCAGTAGGTGTCATTCATCCTTCTAAATTACTCTTAGACAGTTCAGAGTTCTCTGTGCATCTCAACCCTGTGCATTTACTGGATCAGGTGGCTCCTGATACAAGTTCATAGGAGTCCTGGCTTGGAGGGGTCATTTTGCGTTGGCCTGGTATTATCCACTGCAGAATGCATTATGGGAAAGTACAAGTCATCCATGTTTGGCATCACTAAGATTTTCTGCCATTGGGAAAAAAAAGGACAAGTATATTACTTTCCAAAAATACAATACTTATATCAAAAATTGGAATCGGTCATATCATCAATAATGGTTTAAAATTGCCCAAAGAACATTGACATTTTCACTGTATGAATGATAGATAATGGCCACGTGAGCCTGTTCATTTACTAGATGCAAACATACAAGAAATTTTTTTTTAATTAGTCAGGCAAATTTCCCTTAAAACCAGAGAAAATTGCTATCTTTTGCCAGAGCAAGCTAGAAGAAATTACTTCTTGCCTTATTAAAGTGTATTTTGCAAAAAAAAAAAAAAAACAGAGAGATTATATAAAGTCCTAGCATCAGACATATTTTTTCATGTTAAAGCCCATTTAAACATATAGTTTAAATTGGCTAAATATATTCAGTTGTATTAAAGCAATCTTACAGTTGGTTTCCTTTATAAAGTAGCCACAGGTTGCAGAGATCCAACACGCCCTTGCTGAGCCAGAGTTAGAATTCTCCAATCAGCAAAGCTCTTGCTCTCTACTGATTGTAGAGCTCTAGCCCTGACTCAGCAAGTGGCATGTCAGATCTTTGCATGGAGACCACTGCTTCCACACAGATAGCATTTTTTACAGACTGCTGGCAGAGGACAGACATTTCCACTCAAGCTCTCACTGCTTTCTAAAAAAGAACCAACTGTAAGACTTTGGGAAGCATCTGGAATGCAATTAGCTGGCCATACACTGTTTCAAATGGGGTCACGGCGTACTGACGTCATCGGATTGCGACCGGGGAGTGCGGACGAGCGGAGCCGTCCAGCCGGCGGCTACTTTCTTGGCTCTCTTATTCCTGGTCTATTGTAAGTTTTATTTGCATTTTTTAAATAAATTTAAAAAGTGGTTTTACGCTATGGGAGTCTCTCTCTCTTTATGGTGGTGAACACCCTGACTATCTCTGGAGATATCCGGGATATAACACACTGCAGGTCAAGTGTCGGTATCCAAGACGTCTGATTTATCTACAGGCTTGTTTAACAACTCAATGTGGTAAGAGGCGACCCCTACTGGTGTGAGCTGGCACTGGTTCTTAAGTGGTACACTGGATTGTGTTTGGTACACTTTGGCTTGCTCATTTATTTCACACGGTAAGAGACGAATTCAGCTGGTGGAGGTTCAGCACGCATCATCTACACCATTTTTTCCTTTTCACTTTGGCAATTAACCTATATCTGCTTGGTAAGAGGCGACTCCAGCTGGTGTAGGATATATTTTTTGTTATGGTGTCAACTTATTACACATTGGTAAGGGGTATATATCACATGTCTTTTGCATGGAATTTTAATTCATACATCTAACTTTTCAATCATTATTTGTGAGCATTCACATTGGTGGAGGCTATTCACCACTTTACATGCCTATCACTGAATGATCACTGTGGTGTCTTAGTCACTATAAATCGTTTGTGTTGGGTTTTACGCTATTGCGTTTTATATTTTATTTCATGATTCAACAACCATTGAGTTATCACGATTCCACTGGTCCGGATCTTCCATCAAGGTGACAAGATCTAATATAGAGAACCTGCATTTTATCTTACCTCTTTTGGTAAGCACACATCCTTAAGGGGTCTGGTCCGGAAATTGAGTTTATATTTATTGTTGGACTTTTATGGACTTTGCATCTCCATTGCTCATTATTAGCGCAACTTGATTTATAACTATAACCATACACTGTTACCATTCTGCCAACATGTCCCTTTGGCAGAAGTTGATTAAACAATTGACTTCATTCGAGCTGGGGAGCCCACACTGATCAAAATTAACAGTTAAGGTATAACTGAAGGCATAACTTTTTTTAGTTTAGGATAGAGGGTAGATGGATTAGAACACCTGTCACTTTTTATTGCTGTCTGTTCCCCGTTAGGGAGATTTACCCTCTCGATTTGTCCTATTTACCATTATCATTGAAAGTGAAAGTAAAAGAAAAATCTAAAATTTTGGATTATCCCCAGAAATGTAATAGAGGGGAAATCTTCCAATGGAGACACAAGTTCGGGTGACCTGGGAGTCCCCAAGAGATTCCCTTAATTTGCAAGGATTTCCTTTTACTTCCTGTTTGGCTATGGGATAGGAAGTGAAGGTAAATCTCCCCAATGGGACAGAGATGGCAAATATAAACCTTACAGAGGTTATAACCCTTCCTCACTCTATCCAAAATACAAAAAAAGTTTAGCCTATAGTTATACTTTAAAGGGATTGTTAAAGCAGAAGTTTTTTTTTTCTTTTTTTAATGCATTCTATGCATTAAGATATAAAAACCTTCTGTGTGCAGCGGCCCCCGTCAGCCCCCCTAATACTTACCTGAGCCCATCTTTTTCCAGGGATGTTGCAGGAGTTTCTCAGCTGCCTGGGACACCCCTTTTTATTGGCTGAGACAGCAGCTCAGCGCGATTGGCTCCCGCTGCTGTCAATCAAAGTCAGTCAGTCAGTGAATCAGGAGAGAGAGAGGCAGGGCCAGGACACGGCTCTATGTCTGAATGGACACAGGGAGCTGTGACTCGGCTCGGGTGCCCCTACAGCAAGCTGCTTGCTGTGGGGGCACTCAACAGAAGGGAGGGGCCAGGAGCAAAGAAGAGGGACCCGATAAGAAGAGAATCCGGGCTGCTCTCTGCAAAACCAACTACACAGAGGAGGTAAGTAGGTAAGTATAACATGTTTGTTTGTAAAGTTTCTTTAAAAAAAAAAAAAAAAAAACAATTACTTTAAGTTGGGCTTTAAATGCACCAGCAGATCTGCAGCCAAAAGCTTCTGTTATTATTTTACTTTACTTTTCACAAAGTTGCACCTATACTTTTATGCACTATTCATTTTTTAATTGACCATGGCACCATATAGGATTTCACCATGAAGTAAGTGTACATGCAGTTTTGGTAGACATGTTATATTTGAAGAAGAGTACCTGGAATTCATCTTGTAGTTTCTTCTCTATCCATTCAGTGACATGCATAAATGTGACTTCTCGCTCTCCAAGCTTTGGGACAACCTTCATCTCCACTTGTGGCGGTGATCGGAAGCTGTACCTAAAATGTATGCTAATGATTGTTACTTCAAATATGAGCTCTCGTCAACACAGCATGAAAACTTAGAAAGAAAGTCAAGTCTAAACTATTGGAAAAAAGTATGGAAGATAGCTAATTAACAGACAAGTCTGTATCCAGCATAATGCAGAATACTCATTTCTGGAACTTTAACTCTGATGTTAAAAACTTGTCAAAACTGACCAACAGCAAATTTACACATTGAGCTCTTACCATATACGGTCAGTGGGGGGAGGGGGTATATTGATGGCCAAGGTTCCTTCCAGCTCCTGGAGTTCCACAGTCAACAGCAGAGGAGTATTGGACATTTCCTCCATCTTCCTTTTGATGTACTCATTTTCTGTTGCCCTTTGGAAGCATCGTGACTTAGCGATCTTATCTACAAAGCGAAGAATCTTGCGGCTGGTACTGTTCCCACCTGTGAAGCTGCAAAAGGAGAGCCAGCTATGAAGAGAACCCAAATTAAAATGTAAATCTCCTGCACTTGGTCACTATGGTGAATAGTAGTTGTTAATATCCTCTGTTAGTTGGGGATATTTTCTGAAGGACCCTATGTCTGAGCTTAGGAAAAAGTAGGTGGTGTTCTCTGGTTAAAGCAGCAACCTCTTTCTGATCCCACATTACCATACCATAAGAGCAAGGCTTCACAGCAAAGAGTCATGTGACATGATGATACAGTCCCACCTGGAAGCCTTGTGAGTACTTTGCAGTGGAAGTTATGAAGGTCAGATAAAGGAAAATTGACAGGACCTCTGAATTTAGTTGTCATGTTTCCTGGACAAAATTCTCCATCCACTGCTTTATTTTAACCCATGTCTTTTTTTCCTGTGAAATGTTAAACTAATCTATCACAGGTAATGTGACCGCTGCTTTATAAATCTTTTCAGGCCCCCTTGCTTTTTGAAGTCCAGTTGTTGTTCCTTTCTGTTTGATGTAGTAATCAGATCTTGCTTCTGTAAAATATATCTTCCAACATTTAAAAAGCCAATGCAAAGAAGACCACATGTAGCAAGTAAATGAATAAACCTCCCAGTAATGCTATTACTAGGCTGCAGCTAAAGGAAGCTTTAATGATTTGTAATGGGACTTCAGGAGATTGAAAACCAACAATTTCACATTAAAATTGGAAAGCAAGTGAGCAACAGGGTTTTGTGCAGCCTCCCTGAATGCTGTCACTTTACTCTTATAGCCGCTTCCCTTCCCTGTTACCTTTGGTCACACCAATCCCGGACGAGCCCCCAAATGTTACAGGATTATCAGTGATCTAAATGCAAGGTATAACAAAGATGCAGCCTGCAGAATCTGTATCAAAGAGGAGACACAAAACACTGTTGCTCACTATCTTTCCAAGTTCAATGGGAACTTGTTAGTTTTCAGTCTCCTGAGGTCACACTACACATTATTAGAGCTCCCTCTAGCTGCAGCCTAGTAAAAGTATTACTGTGAGGTTTATTCATTTATTTGCTACATACACAACAATATTTTACCCAAACCTTAGCCTATCCTGAATATAATTTGCACAACCATATACATTTCACTAAGCCAAACCTCTTTACATGTCATAGTTAGGACTGATTATCCTGGTGGGATGTATAATAATTAATTATCTAGACCAGGGATCTCCAAACTACGGCCCTCCAGCTGTTGTGGAATTACACGTCCCATGAGGCATTGTAAAACTCTGACATTCACAGACATGACTAGGCATGATGGGAATTGTAGTTCCTTAACAACTGGAGGGCCATAGTTTGGAGACTTCTGATCTAGACAATAAGACCAACTTAACTGAAATAAGAACTATTTCTCCCATAAAGAAAGACCGAATTGTGATTTACTGTACCTGTCAGTATTATTTGGGTTGACTCTGTCTCCCAGAGTTCCCTGTATTTCTGCTGCTGGGATCTCTTCGTCTTCTGATGAGCCAGCGCTTGAGGACTCTTCATCACTATCAGTGAAAATCCTGGCTCTTGGCATCCTGACAATAAAGATGCATTTTTTTAAATTGATTAACTTTATTTCATATTTCTGGCTATGTTGGCTGCTGACCACGTGACCCAAATCCTGCATCAGAAGCCATTTGATTTCTGCTGAAGAGGCTCATGGGACTATGCTTCAGACAGAACCATCCAATCCTCTGATAGTCCACTTAAAAAAAAAATCTTATGACTAGTGCCCTGGGTTCTGGTCACATGACCAGGATGGGAGGGAGATTGGAGTACCCTCTTCAGCTGTGTTCATTTTACCTTCTATATATGTAACCACATAATGACCCTCCATACCTTCAAACTTTTTGAGGTAGGAATGAGGGACACCTATAAGCAAAAGTATGTAGGTATAGGACCTCCCCCACCATGCCCCATTCCTTTATACTGGCTTTTGAAATTTACAAATGCAGCAATTTAGAAATTGGATGAAAGGTTTAGCACTGGGAAACACTTTTTGAAAGAGAAATAGTGCATTTTATATACAATTATATATATAAGACCAAAATGAGAAACAAATGATGAAGAAAAAGGGACTTTGTTCCAAATCAGGGAAAGTCCCTTCGAAATCAGGGACAGTTGGGAGCTATGTCTTCTACAGTCTATAACAGGCTATCTCAACCCAGGTTCCGTGGGACCCTAGGGTTCCTCCAAAGGTTGCTAGGGGTTATTTGAGCAATGAGCAATTTCTGCTACTAAAACAAGTACCCACTAACACCAATTATCTTTTTAGCTATCTGTACGAGGACCATTCTTCCAACTGACCACCAATTTAGTGAGCATTTTTCCCACTGACCACAAATGTAAGGGGCATTCTTCACCCTTACCACCAATGTAAGGGGCATTCCTCCCACTGTCCTCCAATGGAAGGAGCATTCTTCCCACTGACAACAAATGTAATGGGCATTCCTTCCACTCAGGGCCGGCCTTTGGGGTGTGCGAGCTGTGCGGCCGCACAGGGCGCCATGGGCAACAGGGGCGCCGTGCGGCCATCACAGCTCGCAGATGATCAGGCCGCACAGCGGGAGGTAAGCGGCGATCGCGGCCTGGAAGTTCAGTGTGGGGGTCTCTGATGTAAGGGGGGGCTCTGTGTGGGGATTCTCTGATGTAAGGGGGCTCTGTGTGGGGAGTCTCTGATGTAAGGGGGGGGGCTCTGTGTGGGACTCTAATGTAAAGGGGTATTTGATGTAAGGGGGGCTCTGTGTGGGGATTCTCTGATGTAAGGGGGGCTCTGTGTGGGGATTCTCTGATGTAAGGGGGGCTCTGGGTGGGGAGTCTCTGATGTAAGGGGGGGGGGGGCTCTGTGTGGGACTCTAATGTAAGGGAGGTATTTGATGTAAGGGGGGCTCTGTGAGGGGTCTCTAATGTAAGGGGGGCTAAGTTATTAGTGATCATAAAAAAGAAAAGTCAAATAAAGTGTAACAAAGTGCAAGAAAATGTGCGGTGGGGGTCACGTGTGCGGTGGGGGGGGGGGGGGGGGCGCCACAGGATTAGCTCACACAGGGCGCCTGAACACCTAAGGCCGGCCCTGCTTCCACTCATCACCAATGTAAGAAGCTTTCCTCCCATTTATTGACCACCAGTAAAGGAAGCATTCTTCACACTGGCAACCAACATAAGGAGCATTCTACCCACTGACCACAAATGTAATGGGCATTCCTCCCTCTAACCACCTAATTAACCCCTTCCTCCTTGCCCTTATTTTTTTAGCAAGCTTTTTTCCATTTTATTATTACCATAGTTATGTAAACCATTGCAACGCATGTTGCAATATAAGGCGGCCCGATGTGACAGGTATGTCCTCCACCCCCCTCACTCTGTGCTGTGGGATGTACGCCTCCATCCAGCACTAATTATCCCTTTGCAGATGATGCAGGCATTGTTTTAGCCTGTGCATTGTTTCTGCCTGCCTGTTCACAGCCTCTGCTCTATTTCTATGTCAGCTCAGCAGTTTATAGAGAGCAAACAGAGCAGCTGACACTCCGGCCCCCTGAAATAGCAAAGATACACTAGATCATTCCTAAATATTGCACAAAATGCACCCAACAATAACAGTTAAAGTAGATCTAACTCAAATCAGTAAAATCTCATAAAAAGCTTTAAAATGTTAATGTCATAGTAAAAGTAATTTTCAATCTACATATATAAACCTGCAACTTTTAGGCTGGCAATACATTATGCAATTTTCTTGTACCATTTTTCCATTAGATTTACCAAAACCATATAATATGAGTTCACACCTAAACACTTTCAGTTTGTATGCAATCAGGCAGCCCCTTACACTACATAATTGAAGGTAAATCTAAAGGAATTTGAACAAGAAAATTGTATAATGTATGCAGGGGCAGACTGGCAACTTTCAGTCCAGGGGGCAAGTACAAACCAGAAGCCCATGGTTCAGTGACCCGGCCCCCACTCTCCCTCTTCCTGACCCCCATTCCAGGCTGAAGCCCTGCTCCAGGTACTCTCTACTTACTGGCTGAATCCGGGTTCCTGACCTGGCCAGCAGAGGTGTTTGGGGGGAGCTGGGACAGATCAGTTGGGGCTGGCCAGGGGGAGCAGAGTCTCCAGTGGGACATGGAACTGGCCTCTGCTCAGACACAGCTTGCACCATCAATGCTGGGGGGAGGTCTTCGCTCTGTCCTTGTCTTCAACCTGCGCTCAGTAGGTAAGTGAGAGGAACTTTTTCCATCTCTTCACCAGGAATCCTTTAGGCATGTCTGTGGCAGAAGCAGTGCAGCCTTTTTACGGGGCATCAGAGCGGCCCAGGGGGCAACTGCCCCCCTGCCCCCTGGCCCAGTCCTCCCCTGAATGTATGACAGCTTTAAATAATCTTTTAAAAATCTGGCAATCCTGCCATGAAATCCTTGTTCAGATCCATCCTGTTTTAGGGTAACTAACTGTGACCCTGCATTGTCATTCATTCACATATAATCCTGTTTGAGAATATAAACAGCAACACACATTGCGCAGGCATGGTCCACTATTGGGTCTAAAGTAACGATGTTCAGATAACACTGGAGTGTCAGTGCAAATATTAAGATCTGCATGAAAAATATATCTCTAAACCCATTAAATTTAAAATAAAATCATGTTGTTTGATTTTGTTCATGATAGTGTTACTTTAACTGTGCTTGGATCTCCACATCTGTGCATGTCACATGTTCTAATCAAAATGATACAGAGCAGAAGGTCTAATTAAGCCGTCTAGCACCATCTAATTAATTCCAGAAAATTAAATCTTATACAATCCAGTGTTTAATGTGTCTGCACAATCTAAAGACGCACTGCCAGGTCTTATTAAATTGTGCTCTAAAGGAATGCATGTCTACAATAAATAGAGAGAGAGAGAGAGAGAGAGAGAGAAAGAAAGAAAGAAAGAAAGAAAGAAAGAAAGAAAGAAAGAAAGAAAGAAAGAAAGAAAGAAAGAAAGAAAGAAAGAAAGAAAGAAAGAAAGAAAGAAAGAAAGAAAGAAAGAAAAAGAGAGGGGGGAAGAGAGTAGGGGGAGAGAGACAGAGAGGGAAAGAGAGAGGGAGAGAGTGGGGGGGGGGGCGAGAAGGAGAGAGAGGGAGAAAGAGAGAGGGGGGATAGAAAGAGAGAGAGTGGTGGGGGAGAGAGAGATAGAGGGGAGAGGGAGAGAGAGGAGAGAGAGGGAGGTAGAGAGGAAGAGAGAGAGGGAGGTAGAGGGAGGGAGAGAGAGGGGGGGAGGGAGAGAGAGAGACAGAGAGAGAGGGAGAGAGAGAGAGATAGGGGAGAGAGAGAGATAGGGAGGGGGAGACATAGGAAGGGAGGTAGAGAGAGAAGGAGATAGAAAGAGAGAGAGAGGTAGAGAGGAGATAAAAAGAGAAAGAGAGGGGGAGAAAGAGATGGGACAGAGAGAGAGGGGGAGAGATGGGAGCGATAGAAAGGGAGAGAGATGGGAGAGATATAAAGGGAGAGAGAGAAAGAGAGGGAGAGAGAGAAGGAGATAGAGAGAGGGAGAGAGAGAAGGAGATAGAGAGAGGGGGAGAGATGGAGTAGAAAGAGGGGGAGAGATAGATAGATAGATAGATAGATAGATAGATAGATAGATAGATAGATAGATAGATAGATAGATAGATAGATAGATAGATAGATAGATAGATAGAGGGGGGAGAGAGAGCAAGAAATAGAAAGAGAGAGAGGGAGGAAAAGAGAGCGATAGAAAGAGAGAGAGAGTAAGAGAGAGGGAGTGAAGGGAGGGGATGAGAGGGGGGAGAGAGAGAGAGAGGGGGAGAAAGAGAGAGGGGGAGAGAGAGAGGGAGAAAGAGAGAGGGGGAGAGAGAGGGAGAAAGAGAGAGATAGAAAGAGAGAGAGAGAGTAGGGTTGGGGAGAGGGGGAGATAGGAAGAGAAAGGGATAGAGAGAGGGAGGGGGAGAGGGGGGAGAGAGAGAGATAGAGGGAGAGCAAGAGAGAGAAAGAAAGAGGGAGAGGGAGAGAGATTGGGAAAGGGAGAGAGGAGAGAGAGTGGCAGGGGGGAGAGAGAGGGGGGGGGGTATAAAGAGAGGGAGGGAGAGAGAGAGAGAGAAGGGGAGAGGGAGAGACACCTTAAAGGGTAACTCCATTTCTGTGGGGGAAAAAATATAGTGTATACAATTGCAACTCAAGTCATATTGTAATTGAATTTTATTTAAAATGACCTTTTCTTTTCAAGCTACAGTTCTGTTATTTTCTGTAAAATGCAATAGGACTACCCAGAGAGGTTCTGTACAGAGAATGTGTACAGAACGCCCCCCAGAAACATAATTTCCTGCTTGTGTGATTGGCTCACTGATTTTCCCAGAAGTCTGCACTAGGATACAATTCAGATTTTTGGCATCTCCTGCAACAAAAATGTAATTTGTGGTGAGATACTCGGAATAGGAAATCATGTCTAAAGGCATGTGCAGCATCCCACTCAGGACACGTGGGAACTGCAAATGTATTATTTCTTTGTCATCGCTGTATTGCATGTCATTTTGCATTTGACATTTGTTAATCCCTGTTCATAGGCTGGTCAAGTGTGCTTCATACTTCCCACCACAAGATGGGGATAGCACCACTTTGGGATATCTATCCCAGCTCAGGTTTATCTGTGGTCAGTGTTCAGTTCAGGAAGTGAGTGTACAGAGAGAAGCTCCATGTAGAGGTTAGTGAAGGTCAGTCCAGAGAGGGACAAATTGGAACTGCTCAAATCAAAGGGTAAAAGCCACCAAATGGCAGCAAGACCTTTGAGAATAAAGGTGAAGGATTTCCTTAGCCACTGGCAATCTCACCAAATTTCACTGGATTCTAAAGGGACCAGGAACAAGTAAGCATTATACTGAACCACAGCCTGAGACAAGACCTACCAAAACCTATTAACAGTGGATCAGCAGAATTCCTCTATTTACCCAGAGACTGTATTCTATCTGGATGTTTGTACTGCAACCAAAACCAGTTACAGTAAAAGTTGTGAGTTGTATCCTACCACTGTCTACCTCATTCTTCACTATTGCTATTACAACTGGTTGTACCACCATTAACGGTACTGGCGTCACGACAAATACCATCAAGGGACCCAGCCACCACATGCACTCTAAACACCCCTGTCATCACGGGCACCTCAACCACCATCTTGGCTGGCGTTTCCCTATCACAGAGCGTGCCCCGGAGGATTTCGTGCTGTCTTCCTCTTCACTGTGCGACCAGCCCAGGGAGGCTTTCTGCTAACCGTGAGTAAACCGATGAACTGTATTATTGCTGTCTCTCATCGGCCCACCGTGCACCTCACGTGTCGCCCCTGTGGTTCTGGCTCGTCGCATAAAAATTTGGCGTCACGAACAGGATATTAACCCCTGTGCCTTATCTAAAAGACTGTCGCATCAGAATAAGCCCCTTTGCTTTATTGAGAGACTGTTTACTTATTGCACACTGTGTGGGGCCACAGAACTGTTTAAACTGTTTCAAAGTCGCATGAAAGTGTTATCCCAGTTATCAGCATAAAAATCGCAGCATCCAAAGTGAGAAAATCAGACATTTGTGTGTCAACAAAACTGCTTGCTGTATTTGAATTGACTGTTTCTATTCACTTAAAATGGCTGCCGTAGACCTTCTTGTTCAAAAATTTCTGCGCCATCACTGTGGATAAGTTAGTGACACCCCCTGAAGAGCGGGAAAGTTTGGTGCCACCCATTTATGCAAAATTGTCCGGCCAGCCCGCCTTACCTTTCCTGTGTCAATCCTGGGAGGAGAGTGTGACAAGCGCACGCCCCAGAAGTCGCGAGACTTCGCATGCGAGCAAAAGAAGAGAAAATAATCGCATTGCTTGCCATCCGAGCAGTAATCGCAACCTGTCAGCTGCCTCTACTATCTATAAGGAGCACTGATAGCCGGAACTTTGCCAGAAACCCAAAATCAACTTTGCTGCAGCATTGTATTCAGCCGGCATTCTTAAAGGGCCATACACCCGCAAGACAGCAGTTGCCCATAGCAACACCGCACAAAAAGTGTCTAAAAACGCATTTGACTTACCTAACTATAATTCACCTGCTGTCACCATGTCTGTGCAGGAAGATGAGGTGCAGCCTGACCTCAGCGGACCCCCTGCATCAGCCGCAGTAAGTCGCAGTGCAATACCAACCGCTGCAGCACCAAGCTTAATGCCTTTAACCATGCCTTATTATTTTGGGGCCCCCTGGTTCCCACGATATTCTGGAGAAATTCATACTTTAAGGGACTTTAAAGAAAAAATTCTTGCTGTGTTCAGATTGTACCATGTATCCTCAGAGCAACAGATGGAGATTCTTCTTGCGCAATTGGAAGGAGCTGCGCTCAGAGAAGTGAAATCTTGGCCGAGCTCAGAGAGAAAGACCATGGAGCAGATTTTTGAACGTCTCTACACCACCTTTGAACCCAGGACCGTGTCAGAGGTCAAGATGAGGTTCTTCAGCAAGAAACAGCAATCTGGTGAGTCACTCAGAGACTTTGCATTATCTTTGCAGGAATCCCTTAGAGCTGTTGTCCAAGTAGACCCCCGTGAGGCAGAGAATCAGGACAAAACCCTGAAAGAACAATTTATTGAAGGCGTCAATACAGACAATCTAAAGAGCCAACTAAGAATGTTAGCCGCCCAACATCCAAGAGCTACCTTCTTAGATTTCAAAGAATTAGCTATCAGCATACTGGGAAAAAACCCACCAACAGAACCTGTTAGATCTGTTGAAGTGCCTGTATCACAGCTGGTTACCCCTGTAAAGTCTTTACCTATAGTCAGTCAGGCAACCCAAGCTCTAGTTACTGACGCAGTTGCCGCCTTGACTGAGCAAGTCCATTTCCTGACTAAAAGTCTGGAGAAAGTCCACCAAAAGTTGGAACAATGGGAGAAACCATTAATGCTAGAGGATGAGAAACCTGTGTCCAGAAGACTCTTCCCCTCTAATTATGGAGAGACTTATTCCAGAAATTCTGGCGGACGCCCCCCTGACCGCACTAGTACCCCTAAGCGGCCAATCTGCACGTACTGTCACAAACCAGGCCATACAGAAGCAACCTGCTGGCAGTTAAACAGGGAAACCCCCGAGGCCAAGGACCACCCCTCGGGAGGTAAACCAATAGGTCCAGAAGATCCCCACTGGATGCCAAGATACGTTGGATCCCGTCCTGAAGTGGCACTTCAAATAAATGGAGTTCCTTTTGTTGCCCTAGTTGACACCGGATCCCAAGTCACCACTATCCAACAAGCAGCCTTTGAAAAATACTGGGATCAAAATCAGCTTACCCAGCCTCCAGAATCCTGGCTGAGTCTCATAGCCAGTAACGGCAAACCCATACCAGTCCATGGTTATTGGGAACCTACCATTCAAGTAGGAGGAACTACACTTCCTCGACAAGGCCTTATTGTGGTACGAGTCAGAGACAATAACCCTAACCCTCCAATAGTCCTAGGAATGAATGTCCTCAGGAACTGTTATGTTGAGATGCTAGAAGCCTTGCACCAGTTAGTGCCTACTGCCTCTCCTGATTCTAAGAAGGTGATCCAACAAACCATCCGTGTACTAAGTGCGCAACAGAGATTCACCAACGAAAAAGGAGAAATTTGCTGTGCCCGCATCCGGGATAAGCAACCTGTGATCCTCAAACCCAACACCGAAACTCTCTTGTGGTGCCGAGCTGTAGTCGGAATTCAAGGTCAAGACTACCAAGCCCTGGTAGAGCCTGTTGTTTTGGAAGACTATCCTCTAGTTAGAGCTGCAAGAAGCCTAGTAACCGTCTCTGAAGGTAAAGTGCCTATACGACTCCTAAACTTGAGTGATAGCAGTGTAACACTAACCAAACACCGTCCTATTGCACAGCTAATCCAAGTCACTTTTCAAGATATCATCAGTGTGGCTACAGCTACCACAGAGCAAATTACCAAGAGACAGAACCCACAGGACCAAAATGTAAACATATCCTGGTGGAAAGAACTTCATGTGGGAGATGCTTCCACACCAGCAAACCAAATTGAGGGAGTACTAAAAATTGTGAAGGAGCTTCACCATGCCTTCAGTAAGCATTCTACAGACTATGGAGAAGTGGATATCATCAAGCACTCCATCCCTACAGGTTCACACCCACCGATCAAGGAAAGATATCGGCCTATACCACCAACTATGTACCAATCCGTAAAGCAAATGATCCAAGAGATGAAGGACTCCAATGTCATTAGAGACAGCCATAGTCCATGGGCTGCACCTCTAGTCCTTGTCCGTAAAAAGGATGGTAACATCAGATTCTGTGTGGATTACAGAAAAATTAACCAAATCACCCACAAGGATGCTTACCCTTTACCACGAATAGAGGAATCTTTGACAGCTTTAGGATCTTCAGCCTACTTCTCTACCCTTGATTTAACCAGTGGATACTGGCAAGTACCAATGGCACCTGAAGATCGTGAGAAGACTGCATTTACCACCCCTATGGGCCTATTTGAGTTCAACTGCATGCCTTTCGGACTTTGCAATGCGCCCGGAACTTTTCAAAGATTAATGGAGCGTTGCTTAGGACACAAAAATTTTGAAACCGTCCTGTTGTACTTAGACGATGTCATCATCTACTCAAAATCTTATGAAGATCACTTGAAACATTTGGCCGAAGTTTTTCAAATCCTCATTAAACATGGACTCAAAGTCAATCCATCTAAGTGCTATCTACTGAAGTCAGAAGTCAAATACTTAGGGCATATTGTAAGCTCTGAAGGTGTTAAACCGGATCCAGAGAAGATAGCCGCAGTCCGAAATTGGCCTACTCCTACTACAGTGAAAGAAGTGAGGAGTTTTCTCAGTTTCGCAGGATACTACAGACGCTTTATTCCTCATTTTGCCCAAATTGCGGGGCCAATACTAGAACTTCTGAGAGGACATCCTAAGAGGTACCAAAAGTCTCCAATACCAGTTGAATGGAACACAGAAAGAGAAATTGCCTTCCAGCTCCTGAAGAAGAAGTTAACAGAACCACCAATCCTAGGCTATCCAGATTACCAGCAGCCATTTCATCTTTACACAGATGCTAGTAAGAAAGGTCTGGGAGCTGTCCTGTCGCAAGTACAAGAAGGAAAAGAAAGAGTTATTTCCTACGCTAGTAGATCTCTTAGAGGTACTGAAAGAAACGACCAAAATTATAGTTCTTTCAAATTGGAATTCCTCGCACTCGTGTGGGCTGTTACAGAAAAATTTAAAGATTACCTTGCCGCAACACCATTTGTGGCCTTCACAGATAACAACCCGCTAGCACATCTTAATACCGCCAAGTTGGGAGCATTGGAACAAAGATGGGCCTCACGCCTAGCCAACTTCGATTTCACCATAAAATACAGAACAGGAAAAGCAAATGAAAATGCGGATGCATTATCTCGTCTGCCTACCCAAGAAGACCCTACTACACAGGAAGATGTTTGGGAAGAGGTAGAAATGCCAGCTTTTTACAAAAATTTTGCCCAACAGGACATTATCACCATCAAAGGAAGAAAAGTTCTTAACCTTCAACAACAAGTGGATCCAAGATCCCAAGTGGACAAAGAAAGGTGGATCAAGCTGCAAAATGAAAGCAGAGTGTTGGGAGAACTGCAAGATTTCTTCACCAGTGGGAGAACACCTGAAAGAATTCGCAGAAGAAATGCTGATCCAGAATTGTCAAAACTATGGAGACACAGAAAACATCTTTTCCTACAGAAGGGCCTACTATTAAGAAGAACTTTAGACCCAATTACCTGGGATCGTCTATACCAAATCTTAATACCACGCCGAGATGCAAGAATCATTCTTGAAATGTATCACGACCAATCAGGACACTTTGGCGTGCAGAAGACAGAAGCTACCATCCGTAGAAGATTCTACTGGATTGGGATGAGAGGAGACATTGAAAAGTGGTGTCGAGAATGTTCCACCTGTGCTGTTGGAAGAAATGAAAAACATGACCAAAAAGCACCCTTACATCCCATTGTAAGCAGAACACCGCTAGAAATAGTTGCAATTGACCATGTGAAGCTGGAACCAAGTCGCTCAGGTTACACATACGCCATGACCATCATTGATCATTATACCAAATTTGTTGTAGCCGTACCTGTCAAGGACTTGACTGCTAAGACAACTGCAGATGCCTTCTGGAAACATTTCCTATTGCCATATGGATGCCCAGAAAAAATCCTTACAGATCAGGGATCTGCCTTTGAGTCGCAACTCTTCAAAGAACTGTGTACACTTCACAATTGCCAGAAAATCAGGACCACAGCCTACCACCCCCAAGGGAATGGACTTTGCGAGAAAATGAACCAAACTTTAATTGAGATGTTAAGAGCAGTACCACCTGCTACAAGAAGTGATTGGCCTACTCTATTGCCTCAATTGATGTACACCTACAATAACACCATTCACTGTTCTACTGGATATACACCTTACTATCTCATGTTTGGCCGACAAGGTAAACTACCTGCTGACCATACTTTGGGCGTACAAGTGCCTGATGCAATTAACCCTCTACCAAAGACTGATTGGGTGAGTGAGCACCAAAGACGTCTAATTGATGCACAAGAAATTGTTCAACATCGCATGGAACATGCTCATGAAAAGCAACAAAAAGATTATAACCAATCTGCCAAAGCAGAACCTCTCAAAATAGGTGACCATGTGTGGTTAAAAAACGACCATCGCACCAGCAAGTTAGATAGCAAATGGGAGAGAGAACCTTACACCATTACAGCTATTCTCAATCCAGAGACTCATACTTATGAGATCACCAAAGAAAACAAATCACGTGTAGTACATCGCAATC
Source organism: Pelophylax lessonae (assembly GCF_965119305.1). Classification (NCBI taxonomy): domain Eukaryota; kingdom Metazoa; phylum Chordata; class Amphibia; order Anura; family Ranidae; genus Pelophylax; species Pelophylax lessonae. Next base: position 60,859,213 of record NC_138773.1, on the reverse strand, counting down.
GCCTTAAGTTATGTCTCAAGGAAAGTACTCAAGAAGAAACTCTTCAAGAAGAAACTGTCCAAGAGGAAACTCAATCCATAGAACCAGAGCCTACAAAATCATCTGATTCAGAGAATCCACTACAGTCTTTTGGAAAAGCATTATTAGACTCTGATCCTTTACAATGGTTCCTTACACCATGGCTCAATATCTTAGTGCCTGTCAAGACCAATACAACCGCACTTCAACCAGAAGAGCTATCTCAAGAAGTGTCTACTACAGCTCAAGAGACACCAAGTTCCCTTGAAACAAGACCTGTAGAAACTCAGCCGCTACGAAGATCCGACAGGACTACAAGAGGACAACCACCTGTCCGTTTTAAGGATTTCCTACACCAGCAGCCATGAAGACAACTACCAACCCTGCCATCTCATCGTTGAATGCATCCTTACATCGTCTGAAGTTCCAAAGTGAGAAGAAGACATACTTGTGATGTCATGTTCATTTCCTTTAAAAGACTTTTTAAAAGGACTACTTACCTACTGTTTTGCAACGTTCAAGCCTGCACCCGGAGATAGACTTTCACATACCTGAGCCTCCGTGATATTCGTCTGTTGACATATTTTCCTGTGCCCAGGGAACGGACTCATACCCTGTGAGCCTCCTGAGATGTTATTTTTGTTTTGTTTTTCCTTTTTCCATCTCATCGTGGACTATTCTGGTTTTGCCATATATCACCAGTCTTCAGAGGAAAAACTACACCCCTTTTTGACACATTTCGTGGTTGCCTGAGATATGTTTGCCTAACCCATTTTACTTTCAGATACAAGAAGTACAAGAATGGGGTTATGTTGTTATTTCCTATGCATGCATGCCTTTCCCTTTCTCTTATATCTTACAGGAAGACACAACATCGAGTCAAAAATGTGTCGAGGTCGACACACGTTTTACCATGGGGGTATGCAGCATCCCACTCAGGACACGTGGGAACTGCAAATGTATTATTTCTTTGTCATCGCTGTATTGCATGTCATTTTGCATTTGACATTTGTTAATCCCTGTTCATAGGCTGGTCAAGTGTGCTTCATACTTCCCACCACAAGATGGGGATAGCACCACTTTGGGATATCTATCCCAGCTCAGGTTTATCTGTGGTCAGTGTTCAGTTCAGGAAGTGAGTGTACAGAGAGAAGCTCCATGTAGAGGTTAGTGAAGGTCAGTCCAGAGAGGGACAAATTGGAACTGCTCAAATCAAAGGGTAAAAGCCACCAAATGGCAGCAAGACCTTTGAGAATAAAGGTGAAGGATTTCCTTAGCCACTGGCAATCTCACCAAATTTCACTGGATTCTAAAGGGACCAGGAACAAGTAAGCATTATACTGAACCACAGCCTGAGACAAGACCTACCAAAACCTATTAACAGTGGATCAGCAGAATTCCTCTATTTACCCAGAGACTGTATTCTATCTGGATGTTTGTACTGCAACCAAAACCAGTTACAGTAAAAGTTGTGAGTTGTATCCTACCACTGTCTACCTCATTCTTCACTATTGCTATTACAACTGGTTGTACCACCATTAACGGTACTGGCGTCACGACAAATACCATCAAGGGACCCAGCCACCACATGCACTCTAAACACCCCTGTCATCACGGGCACCTCAACCACCATCTTGGCTGGCGTTTCCCTATCACAGAGCGTGCCCCGGAGGATTTCGTGCTGTCTTCCTCTTCACTGTGCGACCAGCCCAGGGAGGCTTTCTGCTAACCGTGAGTAAACCGATGAACTGTATTATTGCTGTCTCTCATCGGCCCACCGTGCACCTCACGTGTCGCCCCTGTGGTTCTGGCTCGTCGCACATGCATGCCCAGCAGCTTTCCTTATTAGAGCCCTGCAAGTGCAGCAGCTGGTTAATAATTATAAAAACACACAGCACAGAGGCACAGAGTAACAAACAATGATTTCTTCAGAATAACAAAAGGTAGGAATCTGCAATAAAGTTTGATAAGACACTTGCAATGTACAGAGATCACCCAGAGGGGAATGTTTCTTTCTCAACAAAAGTGGAGTTACTCTTTAAATAATTTTTTCTGACCACCTTGGACCAAAATAATTATTGACATACCAAAATGACCTGGCTGCTGCTTAGGCTTGTGCTAAGTACAATATCAGTGTTGTATTCCAGCTGCAGAATCAGTGGCTTCCCTGTGATGACATATGCCAGTCTCTCCACCTCAGCCAATCAGAGGAAGCCTTGTATTTACTGAGAAAATACAAGGCTTTTCCGGAATGGAGGAGATGCAGTACGACTGTCGCTATATCCGATCCGTCAGTAGAAGGAATGTTTCTGGTACTGCTGCTGGAACACAGCTGCTTACTGTATCCAGCACAAGCTACTACATTATATTATCAAAATACTTTCCTTTCCAGGCGCTAAAGCCATACACCCATGTGTATGGTAGAGCCCAGACTTGAACCCGACTGAACATCTCAGAGATCAGAAAATGGCTGTGTACCGATGTTCCCCATCCAACTTGATGGAACTTGACAGGTCCTGCAAAGAAGAATGGGAGAAACTGCCCGAAAATAGGTGTGCCAAGCTTGTAGCATCATACTCAAAAAGAATTGAGGCTGTAATTGGTGCCAAAGGTGCTTCAACAAAGTATCGAGCAAAGGCTGTGAGGACTTATAGTATGAACTTGGGATTTTTTTTTTATAATAAAATTGAAAACATTTCAAACAAACTTCTTTCACATTGTTATTATGGGGCAGTGATGGCGAACCTTGTCAACCCAGATGTTTTGGAACTACATTTCCCATGATGCACAACTACTCTGCAGTGTGCATGAGCATCATGGGAAATGTGGTTCCAAAATATCTGGGGTGCCAAGGTTCGCCATTACTGTTTGTAGAATTTTGAGGAAAATAATTAATTTAATCCATTTTGGAATAAGGCTGTAACATAGCAAAATGTGGAAAAAGTGAAGCGCTGTGAATATTTTCCCAGATGCAGTATACACAGAACTTAGGACCACTAATGGAAATTGTGTTAAACAACCTCTGTGTATGTGCTTTAGGAAACCTGAAATTCTATTTATAGTTCTTTCATCCATGAAGCTCGGCAATATATGTGAGTATTACCCAGGGGCGGTTTGCATGTCCTCCAGACTGATATCCACCCATCACGGCTTTTGAAATCAGCATAACTTCCCCCAAGAGCCAGTCCATTGTTTGCATCAGGGAAGAGGGTCTAACATATAACATATAATATGTATTGAAAATGAAAAGGTTTTAATTAAAAATGTCATTGGCATGTTGATGGGGAGGAAGAAAGGTATAGTTTATTGAAAAATAATCATTTACCCCTTTCTACGACTCTTGGGCTGTCCACCTTCCTCTACGACCGAGTCTTTCCCCAGCTTGGATAAATTCATCTTTGTTTCTAATGTCACTTGTAAAGATCCACTGTACGTAACTTCCATATCCATCCACAAACCTGAGGACACATTGACATAGAGAGAATGGGTACAGTAGTGAATAGCAATGAGAGGTTTGAAAGCTAAGAGACTCAGCAAATCTGCATAGTGCGACTTTTCTTCCATTCTTCTGAATATATGCAGGAAATTTGTCCAGGCTGCAGAGAATCATACAGTTCATGAATTACAAATGGCTTCATTCCGATAAATAGGGGATCTCTTTGGGTACTTAAGGGAAAATATATTGTTTCAAATGTATATAATATGTGTTGAATATTAGCTAAACTGAATTTATTCTCTCTTGAGAAGAGGAGATTAAGGGGGGATATGATCAACATGTATAAATACATAAGTGGTCTATATAGTGAACTTGGTGTAGAGTTATTCACTTTAAGGTCATCACAGATTACAAGGGGGCACTTTTTACATCTGAAGGAAAAGATATTAAATCTCCAAATACGGAAAGGCTTCTTCACAGTAAGAGCTGTGAAAATGTGGAATAGACTCCCTCAAGAGCTGGTTCTGGCCAGCTCAGTAGATTGTTTAAAAAAAGACCTGCATTCATTCCTAAATGCATATAATATAACTGGGTACTAATATTTATAGGTAAAGTTGATTCATGGAATATCCAATTGCCTCTTGGGGATCAGGAAGGAATTTCTTCTCCCCTGCTGGAGCAAATTGGACCATGCTTTATTGGGGATTTTTTTTTACCTTCCTCTGGATCAACTGTGGATACAGGATTTTATATATGGATATTTTTTATTTGTTGTGTGTGTGTATGTGTGTGGTTTTCTTTTTCTATGGTGGTTGAACTGGGCGGACTTGTGCCTTTATTCTACCAGATGTAACTATGTATATTATATACATACTATATACTGTATGTATTATACTGTATGTATATAATGTTTATGTAAATTCAGCTTTCAATAAAAATAAAACCTAGTGATGATCGCCCACGTTCAGGCATTTGCTTTGTCCCTTCTGGCCAATTGTGCTTCTGCATTGTCATATGGGCTTCCAATGGAGACTTAAAGTGGCCATTCCAACACACACTATATAAACACGGTATTCACTATCAGAGAACCCATTCTGAGAAATGCCATGCAGCTATTGCTGGAGTGGCTGTATTAGTTCTTTATTTATTACAGGTATTTATGAAGCCCCAGTAATGTATGCAGCACTTTACATACTGTACTTGCACATCAGTCTATGCCCTCAGGGAACTTACAATCAAAGGTCGCTATCTCACACATACATATATACACACAATAGGGCCAATTACCCTACCATAATGTCATTGGAGTGTGGGAGTAAACCAGACCACCCAGAGAAAACCTATACATGCATAGGGAGAGCATTGAGTCCCGGTTCACACTTATGCGATGTGGGAAACCCTGCAACTCAGTGCCAGTTCTCGCGTCACACCTGAATCGCACACTGGTTCACACTGACATCTGTAAACCGCTGGGGGCGTTATTGTAAAGTTATTGACACCCCCAGATGGGTTTGCAGATCGCAGTGCGAACTGTCAAATGGTACAGGAATAGGATTGCATAGATGTGAACACCCAAGCAATCCGATTCAAGTACGGACCAAAAAAGGGTCCTGCACTATTTCGGTGTAAATGCAATGCGATTTCAGCCATGCAGCTTGTAGGCTGAATTTGCATCGCACAGACATCGCATGTGATCTGCACAGGAATGCGGTACAAATCACATGTGATGTCTGTAATCGCACAAGTGTAAACCCAATATTAAACTCCATGCAGATACTGTCCTAGTTGGGATCCAAACTGAAGACCCCGGTGCTGCAAGGCAAACGTTTCAGGCCACTAAGCCACTGTGCTGCCTTTTATGTAGGCAGGAAGTTTCTGCAAAGAAGCTGCAGGAGTTTTAGCATCACTGGGACTCAATAAAGTGTAAAAATGGTGAGAACAAGTATCTTATTACAAAAAAAAAAACAGTGCAATTGTTTATGATACAAATTACATTAGCAATGTCAGGATTATTGGGGAGATTAAATAAAAGAAAAATGAAATTATATTTAAAAGCCAGGTATATTCAGTCCTATATAGAGATTTTGAATAGTACAGCATCCATTTTGTTAGGGGTGATGGAAAGTTCATATATCTTCTTTTGAACAAAATGTCTCTTACAATAGGGTCTTATAATTTCAGCAGATATTTCTGTTTGTCTTTTGGTAATAAATATAGGACTTTCTGACATTTCACCTGATAAAAGCCTAGCCAGGATGGCACCAGATGTTAAGGGGGGTGATGTCTTTTTGATTGTCTGTATTTTACAATGAACAATAGGTTCATTTAAACTATATTTTTAAAGATACTTTATATCGTGTGTAAGAAAATATTAGCAATAATTCTGTCATTATATTATGTAAAGCATATACATATGTAGGAATGTTTTGTATAACACATTTTTATTTTATATTTCTACACATAATAATCTTACTTAGGTGTAACTAATTACCTAATTTTAAAAATGTTTGTGTAGGTCTAGTTAAGGTTTTATGGTCATCATAAATACTATATCGTGACACAGAGTCTGACAGCATTTGACAGGATTTTGATAATTAATGGATTTTCACTGGCCAGCCAGGTCAAAGGTTATCAGTTAATAGTAGTGTAATTATATACTATATACTGAATCTAATAAGCAATACAATACTGCCCCCTTTGGAGACTATTACTAAATGCAGTCTCTGGGTAAATTAGTAATTTCCAATATAAATATACATATTGTATTAAAAATATATTCTTAATAAATGGCTTTACCAGATCCAATCCCTGCCAAGATACATGATGGAGATATTAGATGGACACGTGTGTATTATGAGAGTATGGACAGGTTTTTATGTTGTATTTATGATTATTCTTAAATATAAAGAAATGATCATTTAATTCTAACATCCAAAATACTGGATAATTAGTAGAGGCGTTGCCAATGACCTCATCAGTTAATGGATAAAATATCCCAACCAATGGGGATAAAGTTCCTCCTTCTGGATTCAGCTTATGGTAATTTTACTGGTCTTTTGTTCCAAACAATATAAAAAGGAAAACCCAGATGTGAGACACACACATTACGACAACATTCATTACACTTACAACACACACGCTACTCACATCCATACATATACTCATCTATACAGGCATACCCCGCTTTAAGTACACTCACTTTACATACACTCGCGAGTAAGGACACAGCTTGTTCAGCTTGGCATGACACTACTCCCGGTTTTTAACATTGGCGTCTATAGGAAATCTTGGTCAGCTTGACATGGCACTGCTCCCAAACCATAAGTGACAGGGATACCAAACTTAGGGAACACCGAGAGGGGACCCAAGGCTACAACATATAGCCAGCTTGCCTAGGTAATCTACCATGTCATAGTCCTGGATCCCCTTAACATGCTCCCCAAGCTTGGTGTCCTTATCACATGGTTTGGGAGCAATGCCATGTCAAGCTGACCAAGATTTCCTATGGAGCTAGTGTATTTACATGCATTGAGAAATTAAAAAAGGTATTGCTTCACTTTAAGTACATTTTCGTTTTACATACATGCTCTGGTCCCATTGTGTACTTAAAAGTGGGGTATGCCTGTACATACTCCATCTTGCTCCATCATTTATCTTGAACTTTGAAGGACGCCAAACAAAACTCCTCCCTAACTAGCCACCATTTTGGGAAGGCAGCCATCTTAAAGACTCTGGTAACGACCATTTTAAGCTAGCAGCCATCTTAAGTGTGGTAAATATACCTTGCTGTTTATTTGATTATTATTTACTATTGTTTATTTCCTTCCTTATATGTTTTATATTGCATATTCAAGGGTAATAAGATTACAATCCCAGCCGTATGAACCATAGAACCATAGTAGATGTTTCTCTAAAAGCTGATTTTTGTTTTTATACATTTTTATTAATATCAGATTTAGTGCATATTAGCGTATTAGTCTCCCGTTTTGCATAGCCTATTCTCACTCCATCTGCAGCGGAGTGACTGTTGACTGCGCAATTCGCAAACAATTGTGGTCTGATTATATAGAACACTTATATATGGTTTCTACTATTCCTGGGGAAAATGTAATCTTGCTTTATTTTTACTTTCATTATTGAGCTAAATATCACATTGCATTTATCGTTTTAAGTTTGTATTTTATGTAAAGTTATCTCTTTGTGTCATCTCAAGTCTAATCATTTATTGTGAATACATGTCTTGTGAATAAATATTCTTATATATTCCCTACTGTAGACTGTTTTCACTAGGATTAGTACATGCTGTTAAAAAGAAATTAATCGATTAAAAACAACTTGTTACAAATTGATTTGTGGAAATAAGTTGAGATTCTCCTACCTTACAGATCTTTGCTTATTTACATAAATAGAGACACTGTTATATTCAGAGCAGTATAAATTTTCTGACAGCAATCTATCTGTAACTCCTTTAGGGTTTACTTTTACCTGAATTGCTGAAGCACCAACTTTAGGGGTTCATTATAGGAGAAGTACTTTTATAAAAATGGATCTCTACCCTGATCTAAACCATGACACCTACAACCTAGATGATTACTTACTTCTGTCTGATAAAGGTGCTGGCCTCTGCCTTTGCTTTGCCCTCCTCTGTCCATATAGTACTTGGGCTCTAGCTGCACCTGCATGGTGAGTCCCCATAGACCTGAACGAGGCCTTACTTTTAGTATTTTGAGTGTACAGGATAGTTGTATTCAGGGGAAATTTACACCGTTGTTATCAGTGCCAATAGTTCCGAGCCACTGTGCTTGGCCTCTGGATACACAGACCTAACCTAATAATACAATATGGACAGGGATGGATTCTACATAAGAGGGAAGAAACTATAAATCTGACCACGTATTTGGCTTTATTAGATGAAGACTGACAAAGCTACAGTTCTGCTTCCTGCCTGCTTTTTGCACTACTGGAGAACATCAAGCCATTGGTATCAATATTGGTATCAACTCAATATGAACCCCCTCCTCCTTAAAAAACACTTGATGACCAGCGACGTACCGATATTGTTTTTTCTTGTAAAAGAAATCCTAGAGGCTAATTAGTTGTTGGATTGCTTTTACAAGGGGATGTCCCCCTGCTGCTTTCCGTGGCTTTCTCTGGGTCTCCCGTCTCAGCGGGCAACCTGAGAGTGCAGCTGGCATTTCCACTGGCTGACCATAGAGCTGATCGGAGACTGGAAAGCTCCGATCATCTTTATGGTCTAAGAAAACAGAAGCGATGGACTATTTAATCACTTTCACCTTTTGTAAACAAACCCTTAGTGGTGTGAAAAAAGCATCAGATCATACCTATCTTGGTTTGATCAAAAGCTTTTAAGGGCAGAGGAGATATCTGGGGTCCAATACCCAGATCTCCCAGTAAAGAGTACCTGTCACTGCCTATTGCTGTATTCCACAATTGGTGGTGTCAGCAGGGGATAGTGATATTTTTAAAAGACTCTTGGACGTGCATCTTAAAGAACACAATATACAGGGATACAGGGATATGGGAAATTATTATTGACACTAACTTACGTAAACCTACACAGGTTGAGCTGGATGGACTATTGTCTTTATTAAACCTTACCTACTATGTAACTACGGGCCTACTTCACTATAAGTTTGGAGTAGAGCTGTTCACTTCTCCAAAACTAACTCCAGCCTAAACTCATTAGCATTTTAATTAGGTGAAGTTGCTGGAGTTAAACCTTCAACTAGGTGCTATAGTAAATTCGGGTTTGGAGTTAACCAATAGTAAATTAGGGTTTATGTAACTATCACAGGGGATACTTATATTCCCTGGGATAACAATGAAAGTGATGAAAAAAAATAATTATAGGGGCAGCGTAAAAAACAAAAAACAAAAGTAAAGCGCCTCCGTGGTCACTCACGCGTAAAGCCGAACACACATGTTTCTTCCGCATGTTTACAAATTATGTAGTAGTAGTAGCAGCAGTTGCACGGGTGTGACATGTTTGGTATCTATTTACTCGCCGTAACATCAGCTTTTTACATTTTTCCAAAGAGTTGAGTATTATAACAATTGAGTATTATATTGTGCTTTTGTGCATTACATTTAAAAAAGTAACATAAAAACACTAAGATTTAGGCTGCAGCTGTCCCAGGAAGGGAATGGAAACCTTAAGATGAGTGGGAAAAAGTCTAAAAACAATTGAAGCCACCTTTCATTTATCTCTGCCTTCAATTGTTCTCAGACTAATTCCCACTCCTCCTTGTACTGTATATAAATAGGAGCTCCAGTCTGATCAAAGAAAATTTTATAGCTGTTAAAGAAAATACTGTAGCTGCTGACTTTTAATATAAGGGAACTTACCTGTCCAGGGATCCAGCAATGTCGAAAACCAGAGTCGATTTTTCAATCGACTTCGGGTTTAGGCGGAAAACCAGCCTTCAGGCTTCATAGCCGGTTCCCTACTGCGCATGCTCGAGTGGCTCTGCACATGCTGAATGGTCCCGCCGTCTTCTGGGAACTGTGTGTGTCCCAGAAGGCAGTGGGCGGAAGGAGGAGGTGCTGAACATACTCGGAGATTGTTGCCGCGAAGTGGGAGCGGATACCTGTCAAAACTAGGTACCCACTCAAAAAGTGTCAAATGTGGCAGTTGAGGGGGGGAGAGTGCGAACAAGCGGAGCTTCCCCTTTTGGGTGGAGCTCCGCTTTATGGCCACCTATGTACCTCCTTCTTCTCCCACCATCTGATTACTGAACACATTTTTCCTTTAAATACTTCAGCACCAAAAGATTTACCCCCCTTCATGTCAAGCCCATTTTTTACGATACGGCACTGCGTTACATTAACTGTCCTTTTTTCCCCACAAATAGAGTTTTCTTTTGGTGGTATTTGATCACCTCTGCGTTTTTTATTTTTTGTGTTATAAACAAAAAAAGAGCGACAATTTTGAAAAAAAAAACATATTTTTTACATTCTGCTATAAAACATTCCCAATAAAAAAATAAAAAAAAAAATCAAAGGTCTTCATCAATTTAGGCCAACATATATTCTGCTCTTACAAAGTCTCAATAAGCATGTATTCATTGGTTTGCGCAAGACTTATAGCATCTACAAACTATGTGATATCTATTTTAATACATTTTTTTTCATTAGCAATTAGCTACTTATAACGGGACTGCAATATTGTGGCGGACAAATTGGACACCTAACTGACACTTTTGACACTTTTTGGGGACCAGTGACACCAATAAAGTGATCACTGCGGGTCGCCAGTGGTGCGCTGTGCACCCCAGACCCGGAAGGGTCAGATCACGTACTAGGTATGCGATCTGGCACAGAGCGGCCGCCCTGCTGCAGTAGATGTTCGGTGGGCAGTTCCCAAACAGTTAAAGGCCTATTCTCAACTTTCAGCTGGCATGTGGCCAGCAAAGACAGATTTCAGGTAGATTCGGGTCAGATCTCAATAGCTGAATTGGAAAATTATTTTTTGGAGAGTGTAAATGTTTATTTTAAAGGGTATGCCCATGTATTACCCAAATTTACTCCCAGGCCTTTTCTCTCTCTAGGGCAGGGTTTCTCAACCAGGGTTCTTGTGGAACACTAGGGTTCCTCCTGAGGTTGCTAGGGGTTGCTAGGGGTTCCTTGAGCAATGGGCAATTTCTGCCTCTCAGATAAGTTTCCAATGACACCATTGTTCCTTTTAGCTATCTGTAAAGGGGTAATTCTTCCCAATGACGACAAGAGTAAGGAGCATTCTTCCCACTGACTGTCACACTAATGTGTCATGAGTTGTAGATTTTTCATTTTTAGCAGGGGTTCCCCGAGACCAGAAATTTATTTTAAGGGTTCCTCTATGTTGACAAAGTTGACAAAAGGCTGCTCTAGGGCATGTACCAGCATTATTTTTGTCTTTAGCCTTGTTTTTGTAGCAAGAAATGTCTTTTATAAACTCCCTGTGGCATCTTTATCAAGCTTGTCATCAGTGGCGGCCCGTGCATAGGGGGCGCCAGAGCGCCGCCCCCCCCCCCCCTATAAAAAAATAAAAAAAAATAGAAAAAAAAAATAACAAATAAAGTTTTGAAAAAAAAAAAAATCGTGTTCGCAGGCCTATGCGCTCGGCCTGGTGGCTATGGGGGGGGGGAGTGGGGTTTCCGACCCAGAAGAGGCGCCGATTGGCTGCCTTCTGGGGGCGTAACCTGGGCGCAGGAAAAAGCGCTGAGCCACCCCCACCTTCGTGATATCCTGGCTGTGATTGGTCCAGTCTCCAGCCTGGACCAATTATCATCCAGGACATCGCTGACTCGCAATGGGGGCGGTGCCGGTGCGTGCATCAGTCACGCACCGTCACCGCCCGATCTCCTTCCCGCCGCCCGGACCGGAAGACAGAAGACTGAAGAGGAGGACGTCCACGGCGCTGCTCGTCTCGGTTCCCGGAAGCCCGCCATCCCACCGCCGTCAGAAGGTAAGTGATTGAAGCCGACCTGTGCCCTCACCTGTACCATCACCTGTGCCATGCCTATGCCATCACCTGTGCCATCACCTGTGCCATGCCTATGCCATCACCTGTGCCATGCCTATGCCATCACCTGTGCCATCACCTGTGCCATGCCTATGTCATCACCTGTGCCATGCCTATGCCATCACCTGTGCCATCACCTATGCCATCACCTGTGCCATGTCTATGCCATCACCTGTGCCATCACCTGTGCCATGCCTATGCCATCACCTGTGCCATGCCTATGCCATCACCTGTGCCATCACCTGTGCCATCACCTGTGCCATGCCTATGCCATCACCTGTGCCATGCCTATGCCATCACCTGTGCCATCACCTGTGCCATGCCTATGCCATCACCTGTGCCATGCCTATGCCATCACTTGTGCCATCACCTGTGCCATGCCTATACCATCACTTGTGCCATGCCTATAACATCACCTGTGCCATGCCTGTACCATGACCTCAAAGTCACGCAATTTTTTTACCGCGTTTTTTGCCGCGAAGCAATACCTATTACATTTTTCTTTTTGCGCCCCCCCCCCCAAAATTTTGAGCACCAGCCGCCACTGCTTGTCATATTCTTGTAGGGTTAGCTGCTAGGAGGAGGCATCTGCAGGATGGATTAGGTCAGTTCCAATTGATGTAGGCATGCCACCCAGAGCTACATCTCCAAAGACTCTTTTACCTACACAATGTGTGGGCATGTCTTTGGGGGTACCAAGGAAGTAGCATTGTTTTTCTGGAAAATAAATGAATGTATGCGTATAAAGAGCAGAGATGCTGTGCTGTCAGCTTAACCAGGATGTCAGGAGATTACTGGATTATTGGCAGAACCATCAGGCATTTTCCTGTGCAGTAAATTTGAAGGGATTAAACATGGGGAAATGGGCATATCCTACAGAGATGTACTTATTTTTTTTTTGTTTATTGTGCCCAAACACAAACTGCTGGTTTCTCAAATTTTACTTTTGAAGGGTGGATATCTTATAGCATGCTTGCTGAGGGTTAAGAGAGATGGGGGGTTAATCTATGGATTAAGGCCTTGAGTGTAATTCGTGGTTTGGCCTGCAAAATAACCTCTTTTCTGGTAATGGTTTTGTTGCTGTTAACATGGAGCACATGGCGCTGCCCTCTGCCAGCAGCAGCAGCTGCTCCTGACTAAGCCCTGAGATAACACAACCATCCTGGAATTGGTGTTATTGCCGGGTGCTGATGCCACATCATACATAGAGGAACTTAAGTCAGCCAAGATACTGGATATCACCCTGGAGCAAGAAACATTTTGTGCTGGTGACATATAGCTGTAGATTAAAGGAGAACACTTTTTGCATATTTTCACACTGAATTTTATCAATTCGGGGGGAAAAAAATGTCAGGTAAATCTGAAATTCATTGCATGATTATTTATGATTTTCAAATTCTCTTCCAATGTTCCATTCCTCCTAAGAAAAACAAGGTTCCTCTGGATTTAGGGGAACAAATGGCTCACACCTCCATCAAATTGCAGTGGTTAATGTCCAAACTGAAATAAGCATTGCCTTGTGAGAGCAGGAAGGGTGTCCTTGGCATTGCATAGGCCCTAACTCTATTATGGACTGTACACAGAAATTATAAGAGCAGCGGAGGGGCCTGCTATATAGCAATAACAAACAAAATGGCCCCTGTCCCCACCTATAACTGGCCTTCACAGCAAGGAGCACATGGAAGGCCAACAGGGGTTTAGTTAGCACACATTTGCAAACGCATGCGTAAGCTGCAGGGCCACTTCCTGGCACCCTGTATTACCTGCAGTCCTAACTCCTGTAAATCTATGAGAGTCTCAACAGTGAGAGCACATGCATTCTAATAGATCGATAGGGGGGCAGGTGGGCCTGGAAGTGGCCCAACCCTCCTTAAAGGCACAGGGGCACAATGGACGCCTAGCACATAGCACAATGGAAACAAAGGCATCCAATATGTCCCCTCACCAATATCCATCAATAAAAAAAAAAATGGCCCCTGCCCCCACCTATAACTGGCCTTCACAGCAAGGAGCACATGGAAGGCCAACGCATGCAAGACAAACCCAGAAAAATTCCTAGCTCAACTCACCAACCAGTTTGCTTACTAACCGATATAACCTGTCTATTCAGTATGTGTTAAAAAGAGGGGTTTAGTTAGCACACATTTGCAAACGCGTGTGTAAGCTGCAGGGCCTCTCCATGGCACCCTCTGTTACCTGCAGTCCTAACTCCTGTAAATCTAAGAGACTCTCCACAGTGAGAGCACATGCATTCTATTGGATAGATAGGGGGCAGGTGGGCCTGGAGGTGGCCCAACCCTCCTATCTATCCATTAGAATGCATGTGCTCTCACTGTGGAGACTCTCTTAGATTTACAGGCGTTAGGACTGTAGGTAATGCAGGGTGCCATGGAGAGGCCCTGCAGCTTTACGCCTGTGTTTGCAAATGTGTGCTAACTAAACCCGTTTTTAACACATACTGTAAGGTTAATTTGGTTTGTAAGCAAATTGGTTGGTGTGTTGAGCTGGGAATTTTTCTAATTTTGTCCTGCTGCTATATAGCAAACCTGTTACTTTGTCCTGCATGAGTAAATGAGTGGCTAGCTTGAATTGTTTTGCTTAAAAAACACCACTTATTTGCAAAGCTCAGCAGCTCACGGAGCAACCCATCCCTCCTCCTGTCCTCCTTTCTTCTCTCTGCTCCCTCCATATCCTCTACAGAGTTTCAGTTGGAGAGAGATCGGCTCAAAGTTAAAATTCTCGTGTTTTTCAGAGGTGAAAACTATTTATAAATTATACACTAGATTTGGAGGACAACGATTTATATTAACATTTAAATATATGGAATAAAATATTGAAGCTGATATTACTTATAGCTTGGGTAATTCTAAACTTAAAGTGATATTAAAGGTTTGTTTTTTTACCACTTCCTGCCCAGGCCAATTTTCAGCTTTTAGCGCTGTCATGCAACACAATAAACATACAGCAAAATAAATATAGATTTATTTTGGAGGTATTTAATCACTGATGGTTTTTACATTTTTTGCAAAACAAATGGAAAAAAAAAAAAAAAAATTAAAAAAAAAAACACCTTTTTCTTTGTTTCTGTTATAAAATGTTGCAAATAAATATTCTTTCTTGAAAAATTTAGGTCAAATGCATACTGCTACATTTCTTTGGTGAAAATACCCCAAAGCAGTGTAGATTATTTAGTCTGTAGGAAAGTTATAGAGTCCACAAACTATGACATACAGTGGGAAAATAATTATTTGATCCCCTGCAGATTTTGTAAGTTTGCCCACTTACAAACAAATAAAGTGTCTATCATCTTTATCATAGGTGCATTTTAAATGATAGAGACAGAATATCAACCAAAAATCCAGAAAAAACACGATACAATTGTTTTAAATTATGTTGCAGTTCAGTGAGTAAAATAAGTATTTGATCCCCAAGCAAAACACAACTTAGTACTTGGTGGAGAAAACCCTTGTTGGCAAGCAGAGGTAAGACATTTCTTGTAGTTAGTGACCAGGTTTGCACACATCTCAGGAGGGATTTTGGTCCACTCTTCTTAACAGATCTAAATCCTTAAGGTTTCTTGGCTGTCGCTTGGAAACTCGAAGTTTCAGCTCCCTCCATACATTTTCTATAGGATTAAGGTCTGGAGACTGGCTATGCCACTCCATGACCGTAATGTGCTTCTTCTTGAGCCTCTCCTTTGTTGCCTTGGCGGTATGTTTTGGTTCAATTTCATGCTGGAAGACCCATCTTCAGTGTTCTGGCTGGGGGAAGAAGGTTCTCATCCAAGATTTTACAATACATGGTCCCATCTATTGGCCCCTCAATGTGGCAAAGTCAGTTTGTACCTTTAGCAGAGAAACAGCCCCAAAGCATAATGTTTCCACCTCCGTGCTTGACTGTAGGGGTGGTGTCCTTAGGGTCATAGTCAGCATTTTTTTTCCTGCAAACACAGAGAGTCTCCCTCCTCAAGAAGGCACATGTACAGTCATGCCAATGAACATCTAAATGATTCAGAGAAGGATTGGGAGAAAGTGCTGTGGTCAGATGATACCAAAATTAAGCTCTTTGACATTAACTCCAATAGCCGTGTTTGGAGGAAGGAAAATGCTGACTGTGACCCTAAGAACACCATCCCTACAGTCAAGTAGGGAGGTGGAAACATGATGCTTTGAGGCTGTTTCTCTGCTAAAGGTACAGGCCAAACTAACCGCATTGAGGGGCCAATGAACGGGGCCATGTATTGTAAAATTTTGGAAGAACCTTCTTTCCTCAACCAGAACACTTAAGATGGGACGTGGATGGGTCTTCAAGCATGACAATGACCCAAAACATACCGCAAGGCCACAAAAGTGTGTCTCAAGAAGAAGCACATTAAGGTCATGGGGTGGCCTAGCTACTAGTCTCCAGACCTTAATCCTATAGAAAATGTATGCAGGGAGCTGAAACTTAGAGTTGCCAAGAGACAGCCAAGAAACCTTAAAGTGGTTGTAAAGGCAGAAGGTTTTTTACCTAATGCATTCTATGCATTAAGAGACCTTCTGTGTGCAGCAGCCCCTCCCCCATCCTCAGCCCCCTAATACTTACCTGAGCCCCATCTCGTCTGCCTCAGGGACTCTCTCTCCTAATTGGCTGAGACACAGCAGCGCCACCATTGACTGCTGTCAACCATACTCAATTAGCCAATGAGGAGAGAGAGGGGGCAGAGCGGAACCACAGCTCCGTGTCTGAATGGACACAGGGAGCTGTGGCTTGGATCAGGTGCCCCCATAGCAAGCTGCTTGCTGTGGTGGCACTAAACAGGAGGGGCCAGGAGCTCCAGCGAGGGACCTGAGAAGAGGAGGATCAGGGCTGCTCTGTGCAAAACCACTTCACAGAGCAGAAAAGTATAACATGTTTGTTTTTTTAATAGAAAAAAAACAAGACTTTACAATAACTTTATGGATTTAGGATAAAGATCTGTAAAGTAGAATGGACCAAAATCCCTACTGAGATGTGTGCAAGCCTGTTTACCAACTACATGAAATGTCTTACCTCTGCGCTTGCCAACAAGTGCTTCTCCACCAAGCACTAAATCATGTTTTGCATGTGGATCAAATACTTATTATAAAACTGAACTGCAACTTAATTTATAGCATTCATTTATGTGTTTTTTTCTGGATTATTGGTTGATATTCTGTCTATCATTGAAAATACACCTATGGTAAAAATTATAAACTCTTCATGTCTTTTTAAGTGGGCAAACTTACAAAATCTGCAGAGGATCAAATAATTATTTACCCCACTGTAAACAGTATATCTGAAAATCGATTAATCCGGATGTGTTGAAAGCCTATCTCATTTCTTAAGGCCCAAAAATGCCAGGACAGTACAAATATCCCCCAAACTACCCTAATTTTTTTTTAAATTTGTGACATAATGTCACCAGTGTGGTACAGCGCGATCATATAGCTGGTGTGGCAGTGATCAGAGCATTGACTAGTGACAATATGTAACAAAAAAAAAAAATATATATATATATATATATATATATATATATCATTTTTTTCCAATTTTTGGATACAACTCAGTGTTACCACAGTAACACTGCACTACTCTGGGTAGGTGATCTGGATTTTTTTTTTTACACACTTTGATTGCTTATTACTTTGATTTGTCATTGGCCGTGTTTCTTTTCTTGTTGGCATTGCATCATTTGGAAAACACTAATAAAAAATGTATTTAAAAAAAAAATAAAAACTACTGTGTTCTCTCTTTGCACTATAAAACCATTCTCATGTATAGCCCTGGCTGGCGGCCCTTTAAAGGGTAACTCCACTTTTGTGGGAAAAAAATTAGCACTTAGCTAATTAGCACTATTAATATTGCGTACACAATTGCGAGACAAGTCATATTGTAATTGAATGTTATTAAAAACTACTTTTTTGTTTTCAGTCTGCATTGCTGTCAATTTCTGTAAAATACAATGCAATATGGCTACCTGGAGGTTTTCTGTATACAGACGGTGTACAGAAGCCCCCCCAGAAATGTCATTTCCTGCTTGTGTGATTGGCTTACTGTTTTCCAAGAAGTCTGCACTAAGATACAAGGCAGATTTTCAGCATCTCCTGCAACAAAAATGTAATTTTTGGTGAGATAATCCCAAAGGGAAATCACATCTAAAAGGGATGCAGATTCTGCAAGTTTCCTCATTAGAGCTCTGCAGGTGCAGCAGCTGGTTGATAATTATAAAACCTCTCACATACAGATAACTCTGCACATGGACACAGAAAAAACAAACAGCTATTAATTCAGAATATCAAAAGGTAGGAATCTGCAACAAAGTTTGTTAAAATTCTTGCAATGTACACAGATTATCAAGAGGGGAATGTTTTTTTCCTCTACATAAGTGGAGTTACCCTTTAACCACTTAAGCCCCGGAAGATTTTACCCCCATTCCGACCAGGGTTTTTTTTGCGATTCGGCACTGCGTGACTTTAACGGACAATTGCGCAGTCTTGCGACGCTGTACCTAAACAAATTTGATGTCCTTTTTTTCCCACAAACAGAGCTTTCTTTTGGTGGTATTTGATCACCTGTGTGATTTTTACTTTTTGCACTATAAACAAAAAAAGAGCATCAATTTTACAAAAATAACAATATTTTTCAAATTTTTTTAGATGAAATTCCCCAAAAAAAATTTAAAAATCAAATTTTTTTAACATTTGTGGCCAATTTGTTTTCTGCTACATATGTTTGGTAAAAAAAATTGCAACGATTGGTTTGCACAAATGTTATCGCGTTTACTAACAAAGGGAAAGATTTTTGTCATTTTTGTTGTTTTTTTTTTTAACGCGTAATGGCGGCGATCTGCGTTTTTTTTTGCAGTACTGCGACATTGCGGCAGACAGATCGGACCCTTGACTGACATTTTTGACACTTTTGGGGTTACCAGTGACATTTCTACAGTAATCAGTGCTATATATATGCACTGTTACTGTAAAATTACACTGGCAGTGAAGGGGTTAACTTTTTTGAGAGGGAGGGGCTGTGTGTGTCCCTAGGGGCGTGATTCTAACTGTGATTGGCTGTGGCTTGATGTGTAGGAACAATAATCCACGGTCCTACATAGTAGAACCGTATGATCACTGTTTCTACACCGGGTAGAATGACAGGCAGCTTGTTTACATTAGCCGCCTGCCTTTCTCCCGCTGTACCGCCAATCGCCAAGTGACCGGCGGACATCGGGTCCGCCGGTCACACGCGCGGGGGGGGGGGGGGGGGGTCCGTGACCCTCACAGGCTAGCAACGTAGACCTACGTCGCTCTGCCTGTGAGGGGCTGACCGCCGCAGTAAATAGTCGTGCGTTGGTCGGCAAGCGGTTAAGCAGCTTAGCAGGATGTTGCACCTTACTGCAGATTGTTGCTCCCTCCCTGTCAGTGACTGACAGTGCAGGGAGAGGAGAGCAGAAGGAGGACACAAATTTCATGCAGCCACAGCCTGGGACCATGTCCATTCACAGCAAGGGGCAGAAGGCTTCTAATTGCCAACCCAGGCTGGGATTGTAGCCCGACTCACAAGACTCAATGGACGGTAGATAATCAGTGGTACCAACCAGTGACCATGGACCACTGATGGTCCATGAGACAATTTTGGTGGTCCCCAAGGGTTCTGACGCAAATCAATATTTTTGCGGATGTATACTGCCCAATGTTGTTTCTAGCATTGTTCTCAATGAGCGCTGACAGTATTGACATTGATACCCAATACCTTCTTTGTAGTTCATGCTCCTGTGAACTCAGAGAGAGGCGTCGGTAGTAGAGCAGAGAGCGGGAGGTGAAGAAGGAGGGAACTTCCAATGGCTGCACTGATCACAGACTGTGGGAAGGAGCACAGAGCTCAAGCACATGGCTGGATAAGGAGGTGAGATGTAATTTCCAATGATGAGGGGAGGAGGGGGGGGGGCAGAGAGCATTGTGTGTATACGGCAGCAGTGTGGTCAAGGGGGATGAAGGCAGAGAGCCAGGGTAGTGTGTCTATAAGGCATATAAAATTCATGTTAGTGGTTGGCGGGATTCAAAATGGTCCATGAGATCTAAAAGGTTGGGGGACACTGAGCTAGAGAGAGCAAAGGGACTGGTTGTGGGAAGCACAGAGCCCTTGCTTTGGGGATAGAGAACCCTGGGACATGTGCCAGGTGCCCAAAGTCAGTGAGCAGGCTGAACTGTACCAGAAGTCCAAAGACTGTTGAGCAGCCTGGAAGTAGAGAGCAGTGAGGAATTTGCTTCTGGGGGTCTGCACATCAGGAAACAGAGGAAGCCACATGGGCTGAAGTACTCCTGGCCGCAGTGCCTATGAAAAGAAAGGACTGGGCTGCTGCTGTGCTGGGAACAGAGCTACTGTGGCAGAGAAATATGGGGCAGAGCCACAAGAAGTGATTTCTACATCCACTCAAGGATGTTGTGGCCTGTCTTCAATCCAATTCCATCCTGACCTGTCCGTAGAAGCAGCCATCAAAGAACAAACTGTGCCCAGAAGGCCATTTGTAGCACATTAGTGTGGTATGAGGCCTATGGGCCACCACCGTGGCAAATGCTTTCATGGACAACAAGCTCCCCACCGAGAGTTATAGAGCCCCAATGCCAGCAGACTGTAGCTAAGCCACCACTGGCTAGTGGCTTAATCAGGGACTGAGACTCATAGATAAGCCATTTGATTTGTTTGACTATTGTACTTCTATTTGACATTGCACATGCCAGTGTTTGATAGTGTGTTCATGCTGTCATATTTATTCTCTTTACCCCAAACTTCCTTTATAGGACTTTTCCAGTTTCAGTAAAGCCCATTCAACTGTTATTGGTGTGTTGGATAGTCAGGTCCAGGTAGAGGACTGGTCATCACTGGAGGTGGTAGCAGGAACCAAATAAATTCAGCGGGTCCTAAGGGGGTAGCGTTACACCTGTATTAATAATTTACTTGTAAAACACAGAATTTACATGTGAACTTGAAAAATGTATAAAGATTAAAATATATATTGATACATTTGATATACACCTAAAAATAGTGTACTCCCCCCAAAACAAACTTTTAACGTTTTTACCTTTAAGGCTCTAATTTACTCACAAAGTGGGTGCAATGACTTGGAGCGACGAATTAGACTTCAGTTTTAAGTTACTTGGACTGACCAGGTCAATGGAAGCTGATTTTTTTGTCTGGCTGCTGTGTATTCTACATGACACTGATTTTGATCTACATTATTAGGTAACCTCATCTTTCTGAAGCTACTCTGACAAGGTTTGGGACTGTCACAAACAGTAGAAGCAACCATGTAAGCTACTCCTACTCAATAAAAGAGTAATGCAGAAGCTGTCTCCCTGTAGTCTTAGTGGCAAACAGGATGGGCACCCTGCCCTACAAGCATATGATGTGGCTCCCTGTCTGAACTGCCCAGTCTGAGGTATGTAGTTGAAGTATGAGTATAATGTGGAGGGTGAGCCGGGGCCATTAGGACCAGTTTTTAGGGCCCTATATTTATCATATGGCCAGTAAAAACATGCATTTGCTGTGTATAAACTGTCACCTATTAGTATTGGGCAGTGTTCAGGGAGGGGGTACCATCACCCATCTGATCCACATCTAGTATAAATGGGCACCTAAGTCCTAGAGGGCCCTTGTGAATGAGTACAGTGGCACAAATGACATGCTCACCATTACCTCCTTGTTGATTTATTCTGCATAGCCAAAGTAGATCTTTATTTTAGAGGTTACAGTAGAAGAACACAAAAAAACGTGACTCTTCAGTTAGTTTAAAAACATATGTATATATGGTGGCAGCCATATTTGCTCATTACATAAACTGTCACTCCTTCCTGTTTAGTAGTACTATACTTTAATTAATCCTTTGATTATTCCCTATGTAGCGCCCTGCCCTAGTTAGGCTACACTCAGTTTTTGGCTTCATTATACTCAGTGGAGTGGAAATCAGTTTTTTTGGTCTGGTCAGGTTTTCCTAAGGTAAGTGGTTACATTTTTCTTTCTGCCTCTGGAAGAAGCTTAGAGAACATAGACTGGGAGGATCAACTACTGATTTATGAGTATTTATCAGAACCCAACCCCAAGGAAGAGGTGCCCAGGAGGTGGGATGCTGTCTGTATACTGGAGTTGAGGTGCTGTCTGTATACTGGAGTTGCTGTTTGGGCCTTAGAAAATGATGGACTGAGAGCCTAGAAAAGAAATGCTAAATAGATTTTTGATGGAGGGCATCCTCTTGGAGTCTGGTCTGGTCTGGGTCTTTGTCTTCCTCACTGAAGAGTGTCCCATGGAAGATGGGTGGCAGACAACTGTCCTAGGACATTGTAAGTAAGACCTGTTGTTGGACTCTCAGGTGTGCATGTACTAGAGGGAATTTAGTGCCAGAGGTTACTGGATGGACGGGGCTTGCTCTTATAGAGACCTAGAATTACTGCCCATTCCCTATTACCTCCAGTGAAGGCTGTCTGAAGATTTTGTAAGAAGTTTGTCCTCCTTTTAATTTCTGCTATCGTTTTGGAGTAAAACCTTAAATTCTCTCCTGTTCAAGTTTCTGCAAATAAAATCCGCAACCGCAAAAGGCCTCCTTCATGGGTGATCATGGCTCTCAAGGTTTTGGTCTGTACTTTTGAGGGCCTTTGGTTGGAGGATACATGTTGACTGCCATTATATGTTATCCCCATTATGATCTGTGTACATTGCATTCTGTATTGTAGTCAAAGGGTCATGACATTGTTTCTACACCAACTGTATTTTGTTAGCATTGACTAGGGGTCTTCAAACTATGGCCCTCCAGTTGTTTAGGAACTACATTTCCCATCATGCCTAGTCATGTCTGTGAGTGTCAGAGTTTAACAATGCCTCATGGGATGTGTAGTCTCGCAACAGCTGGAGGGCCGTAGTTTGAGGATCCATGGGCCATAGACCATGCTACCGGGAGAGGTATTTCCCTATCTTATCTTGTTAATGATTTTTTTATGTATTGCTTCTGTTACAGTTGTGTACTATCTTCTTACAAAAGACAATAAATATATTGAAAGTAAACTCCACAAAAATACATCTCCCAGACTAAGCTTGTGTTGTTGGTGTCCTTTGATCTGTGTCTGTGGCAGGCAGCCTCTGTAGTGTATTAACACAAGCCAGGCTGTACAGGTTGCTTCTTTATTCACTGAACACCACGCATGAACTGAACTTCAGCCACACCCAGCTCCCAGACATATACATAGTATTGTAACATTTTGCAGACAGCAACTTAACCCGTTGCTTACCATACTACATTCCCTCCTCTCTTTGAATAAAACATAACACGCACAACGGATTAATAAGATTAACAAAATGCATGGATGAACAACTAAAATTTAAACTATAAACTCCTGACTATACACATAGTTCTTAAGGTAGGCCGGTGGATTAGTTGCTCGTTTTTCTCGTAGCCATTCCGATGTGGATGGTTGTGGATTGAAGTCTGGATCACTGGCAGTACCATCGCTACTCTTTGCCTGTTCGCCGTCTTCCAATACTTGACCTTCTGGCTCAATAAATTTCTTCACAAATGAGAAATTACGCACTTTTGTGTGTCCATCTAAATCCTCTAAAACCACTTGAGTACCTCTTTTCTCCTTTACAACATAAGGCTCAGGTTCAAAGGACGGAGCCCGTTTGTTAAACCGATCATTTTGAAGCAACACCTTATCACCCTGTTGAAGGCCACTGGGTTGACAATGGCGGCGGTGGTTTGCATACTGTTCAGCCCGGGTCTTCCTATCCTCATCAATGTGCCGAAAAGGTTTCTGACTCATAGGAGGACCCCAATGTCTGGCAATTTTGTCCTAAATTGACGACCACAAAGAAGTTCCGCCGGACTAACTCCCGTGACAGTATGCGGAGTTGTGCGATAAGCTAAAAGAAAACGCCACAGTTCCTTTTTCCAGTCTCTTCTCTCTAAATGAGCAATTCGCAAAGCTTTTAGCAAGGTTCGATTCTGGCGTTCCACTTCCCCGTTAGCCTGTGGCCAGTATGGAGTTGTACGATGATGTTCAATAGCATTTGATTTCAGGTAATCCTGAAATTCCTGAGAAGTAAATTGGGCACCATTATCACTCACCATCCGTTTAGGCAACCCATGAGATGCAAAGATGCTCTCCAACCCCTCAATTACAGTTGATGATGTAGCTTTAGTGAGAACTACCACCTCTTGCCACCTTGAATAATAGTCCACAACAACTAAAAGATGGTGTCCAGATGGAATGTCACACAGATCAATGGCTAAATCTTCCCATGGTCCCTCAGGTAGAACAGTGTGAGTTACTGGTTCTGGTTTAGGTTTGCTGCCCACCAACTGACATGCTCGACATGACGAAACCAAACGTTCCACATCCTTGTCAATTCCTGGCCACCAGACTTTCTCACATAATCTTTGTTTGGTGCGAACAATGCCTTGATGGCCCTCATGGGCTAAATGTAATGTACGTTTCCGTAAGTCTTTAGGCATCACAATACGATTGCCACGTAAAACTAGTTGTCCTGCAATACTCAGCTCTTGTTTGATTCTGTGATAGCTTGGGTCACAATCCACCCAAACCCCCTGTCTTACACATTTTCTCAACCGAGCAATTTCCGGATCCACAGATGACAATTCTTCAACCTCCCGCGGTGTCAATGCCTGAGGCATGGCGTTAGTAGCCACAAAACGAATGTACTCTTCTGCTAGGTTATGAACAGGTGCTGAAGACTGAGGAAATCTGGAAAGTGCATTGGCTGCATTAGTCGGTCCAGGTCTGTACCGCACTGTAAATCGATACGGTAACAATCTGAGAACCCATCGTTCAATTCTGGCGGATGGTTTTGATCGTGGCTAATATATCACTTCCAGAGGCTTGTGGTCAGTGATGATTTCAAAATCAAGTCCGTAGAGATACGTGTGAAACCTTTCACATCCCCAAACAACAGCCAAAGCTTCTTTCTCGGTCTGACAATAACGCCTCTCTACATCAGTAAGGGATCTGCTTGCATATTGAATAGGTCTGTAATCGCCTGTGCACTGTCTCTGGACCAAGATGGCGCCTAACCCCACAGGGCTAGCATCGACAATAACTTGGGTGTGTGCAGTAGGATTGAAATAAGCCAAAGTTGTGGCGCAAGTCAGCCGTCTCTTAAGTTCATTAAATGCACCTTGTTCCAAAAGGCCCCACTTCCAAGGGACTGCTTTGCGAGTCAACAATCTCAAGGGTTCACTGACAGTCGCCATATCTGGAATAAACTTAGCACAGTAATTCACTAGCCCAAGAAAACTGCGTACTTCTGCAGGGTTTTCAGGATTCCTGGCGTCAGACACAGCTTTAATTTTACAGTCCTCCGGACCAATGCCCCTGTCAGACAGCACATGGCCCATAAAAGTCATTTTATTCATTTGAAATGTGCACTTCTTCTCATTTAATGTTAATCCTTTCTCCTTCAAGCGATTTAGCACAGCACGGAGACGTTCATCGTGCTCCTGTGCGTTTGTTCCCCACACAATTATATCATCAGAAATGTTATGTGTGCCTGCACAACCATGTAGCACTTGCTGAATCACATGTTGATAGGCCTCCGGTGCTGACGATACGCCAAACATCACCTCTTGTATCTAAAAAGACCTTTATGGCTTGCAAATGTAGTGATGACTCTAGACGCTGGGGTCAGTTCAATCTGATGATAACCCCATTTCAAATCCAGTTTACTGAAGACACTTGCCCCATTCATTGCATGTAGAACATCTTCAATAGTGGGAATTGGATGTCTCTCTCTCTGCACAGCTTGGTTAGCACATCTCATGTCCACACAAATCCGAATATCTGTGCCCTTTGGCACAACAACTAACGGCGATACCCACGGAGTGGGTCCATCCACAGGTTCGATAATGTCAAGGTCTAGCAGCTCTGCCAGTTTGTGCTCAACAGGTGATCTCAGGCTATAGGGAAGTCTGCGTACTGGCTGTGCAATAGGCTTTACATGTGAATCAATGTGAAGCTCCAACTGAAAATCCTTTAATTTTCCAAACCCAGAGAAGCAATCTTTAAATTCCTCTTTCAATGCAGAAATAGCAGGAGACACCATATTCACTCTTGTGCTGCCTACATCAAGGCCAATCTTTAACACCCCCAGTGCCATAGCGGTTTGACGACCAAGCAGAGGCGACCCTGTGCCATCTACAACATAGAATTCGGTCTGCAATGGAGGACCAGTCTCATGTGTTTGCACAGGGGTATAGAATTTGCCTTTAAGTTGTAGTGGTGTACTGGAGCCATAAGTATAAATCTGTTTAGTGGTGTTACACAATTTAAGGTGATTTTCTCTGCCTTTAAGACTGTACCAAGAAGCTAAGTCCATAACATTGCATGTAGCTCCAGAGTCAATCAGCACTGACACATCTGTATTTCCAATCTTAATGGTTAATGTCCCAGCTTGCAGAGAACACAGGGAGAATATAAATTCACAGTCAGAAGCACTCTCTTTATCCTCAGCTATAACATTTACTTGTGCTGATGGTCCTTTGGGTTTGTTTTCTCTGGTTGTACTTCTACACACAGCTGCAAAATGACCTGTCTTTCCACAAGCATAGCACATTTTATTCTGTACCACAGTGCAGTCCTGACATGTGTGTCCCTCTCTGCCACATTTACTGCAGGTTATATGTAAAGTCCTCTTCGGAAAACTCTCTTTTCTACTCCAGAGGTTCCTATTATTATAGGTAGGTTTGGAGACTGTATTGACAGATGCAGTGTCTTTGGTTTCAATATGCAGAGCCTGGAGCTCAGACAGTTCAATGGCTATTGCAATCTCCTGCAGACTAGTAAGTGTGAGACTAGGTTCTCTCAATAATCTCCTCCTGAGGTGCACAGATGTGCATTTCTCTATGACCTGATCTCTGTTTATCTCCTCAGTTACAGTCCCAAAATCACAAGACTTTGCCAGATATTCCAGCCTAGTCACATAACTGTCTGTGGTTTCTCCCGGTTCTTGCACAGCCTGTCTAAACTTATATCTTTCATAGGGAATATTTTTCTTTGGCTCAAAGTACTCACTCAGTCTATTCATGGCTGTCTCATAGTCTGAATCTTCCCCTGTTGCTCCCAGGGTTTCAAAAATGTCCTGAACTTGTGATCCAGCTAGATGCAGCAGCATGGCTCTCTTCTGAACAGGTGCAGTCACTCCTGTGGCTATAACATAGAGCTGAAATCCCTTCTTCCACTTGTCCCAGCGCTGTGAGAGACTAGTGTGGTCTCCAGACACATCAAACGGTCCGATAGCCGGTAAATCCAGAAAGCTAGCCATCCTCGTCGCCAAAATGTAGTGTATTAACACAAGCCAGGCTGTACAGGTTGCTTCTTTATTCACTGAACACCACGCATGAACTGAACTTCAGCCACACCCAGCTCCCAGACATATACATAGTATTGTAACATTTTGCAGACAGCAACTTAACCCGTTGCTTACCATACTACAGCCTCTATACTAGCAAGGGAGAGCTCGGCATCTTCTGAGCAGGCCCTTTTGGGGACAGCACAACTCCTGCATGGCTACTCGGCAGTTGCTCTGCAGTGATGCTGCATCTACTTATGTACAGACTTGAAGAAGCAGTTACACATTTATATATTACCTAAGATATAAACCCTTACTGAATGAGATTTAGTTTACTAATGTGTATCAAATGGCACTTTTCCACTGCAAGTACCGGCTCAGCTCTACTTGGCACTGCTTGGCCCAGCTCGGCTCAGTTTGCTTTTCCACTGTGTGGTACGAGTCGTCACGTTTCAGCACTGTATAGGCTCTACTCGGCTCGGTTTGCTTTTCCACTAAAGTAGTATGTGGGTGGGATTACAACGATTCTCTGACCAATCAGTGGCTAGTAGTGACAAACAATCAAGGCTACATGCAAAGGATTGTGGGATATGGTATAGGTACGGCCCGCTTCGAACCCCAACCGAGGTGGTACTGTTTAAGCGAGCCGTACCGAGCCGTATCATGTAGTGGAAAAGCGCTGCTGTACCAAACCGTACCGAACCGTTCTAACACGTACCATGCGGTACCATGTAGTGGAAAAGCACCAAACTGAGTCGTACCATGCAGTGGAAAAGCGCCTATAAAGATTTGCCAGTCTGAAAAAAATGACTGTTTCACTTTCTTTAATGTCCATTGTTGAATTTCAGTGCCCAGTCTCAGTCTCCTGCACCCTTTCTGCAGCCATTTCCTGTCTGCATGCACTCCAGCTGGTTGCATGGCATTGCTCAGGGTAGGTTTCCTGATGGTGACATCAGTAAGCCATGTCTGTGTAATATGTGTTGAAACACCCACTTATAATCTCCCTTGGAAACTCCTGTGATAGGGCAACAACATAGGAGCACAATCAAGAGACAGCACCTTCAATTTCTCAGTTGAAGTTTGTTGAGCCAGGTGGTTTCAGTTGGGCCACACACAGTTTGATTTTTGGCCAATGCACAGGAATCACCCAAAATTCAGGCTGTGTATGGGCAGATTTGGAGCCTTGCTACAGAAGAAGGACCAATTTTTGACCGGCGTTCAGCTTTAAATACAATGCACTAACTACAATAATCAAGGGAGGATGCAAGCATATTAAATGACTTTCAAGTAAAAAGTTATCGTTATTATTCAAAGCATGAAAATACCTTCTATTTTCCTTTTAACAGTTCTGCCTTTTCAGGCTCCCGGGCTGAGCAACCCAACTATTTACATTCAGAGCCAACTTCAGGCTAAATGAAGGAGATAATGGTTTGCTCTTCTCCTATTGTTCTGCACTGCCAGCCTCCACAAAAGCTATGCCACGCTAATGAGAACGTAAAGCACTCATTCTGATAGACCATAAATAGACTCACAGCTTCCCCCATCGCCAACCGCTGTGTTAAAGGGAAACTGGGCCTTTTGAACTAAGCAGTATAAAGGTATACAGCCTTACATTTTAAGTAGATCAAAACCCTAGCTGAATGACAATTCGTTTTCCAAAGCTTTAAAATTTACCAAGATTTTTATTCTCCATAAAATATAGTTCACAAAGAACTATTGACCATAAAATTAGAGTTCCCAATGAACCATTTCTCTTTCTCTCTATCCATCTAAGAAGCTTACCTCTCTCATTAATGCTAGGGTTGGAGGTAGACAGCATTTGAGGAAGCGATGTCCCCATATCCAGTTCTGTTAGGGTCAGCTCATTCATAAAATTTGGCAGCTAGGAGACAACAAAAGCAGACAATCTGTCAGACACACTTTTCTTTTTAAGGTCAGACAGCAGCCTCACTAATCTTTATCTAACCAACAAAATACAAGACCTAATGCCTCGTACACACGCATCGATAGTTGGCCGTGAATTTTCGGCAAACGTCCGATCGGCCGATTTTAGGCTTGTTAGTATGATGCTTTCGACAACCGACTCCGACTTTTCGGCCGAACAAAATCTGGTGTGCATGCTATAAAATTTTTGTTGGCTGTCAACAGAACGGCCGATTTTCCGGCAGTCAGTACAGATTTCAGCAGACAAAAATCTGATGAGCAAGACTGGGCATGCTCAGAGAAGAAAAAACACACGGAAAGTAAACCAGCACATGACATCACATCTGAATTTGGTTTTTGTTGGCCGAGAAAATTCGTGTGCAGTCTAGAGCACATTCCAACCAACACAACAACACTGGACAAAAGACGACCGATCGGTCGGCCGATAATCGTTGCGTGTATACGAGGCATAAGAAACAGTCAGCTAGGGCTACATTTAATTATGGGCTGTATTGTATACGGAAAATCCCACCTTGATTTTTGTTAGCTTTTTCTGGATTTTATCGGCCACAATGTCCTCCCAGTATTTCTCTCTGAGGAAATCCCAGAAGATGCGTCCAATGAAGGCGTTTACCCAGCACACATTGGGGCTGCTGGAGAGAGAGCGCTCTACGAATTGCTGTGTGGATGAGCAAAGGCGTTCAGTTAGGTCATAAAAATAGCAAGAGTTGTGCTCACCTGTGTTCAGTCAATGACTCGCCCTTCCCCAATCCAGCAAGATATCACCCACAAAGCCACAGAGTTGTTTGTAAAAATCCTCTTAATACTATAAGATAACCCCAGTACAATTTTAGAGCATGGACCCACAACAGAAACTAAGTTTGTAAATGTATTGCCTACCTTGTTTCTTTATGTTTCCATAGGCTTTCGAAAAAGGCTGCTGGGGTTACTTAAAGCAGTAACAAGAAATGTACAAAGAGCAAACAAACAGTAAACCTTGATATTTATTTGATGCTTCACATTTTACTTAAAAGCAGACTTTTAATTAAAGTACAATGTGCTGAAGTGCATTCTCATGGAATTTCTGGCTTTCTTGGGAGACAGCGGTGAAGCACAGCAATATTATTGGCACCTCCAAGAACTTGAAGGCGCCAGGTTCAAGGTAAGAATTTTTACATTTATTTTTCTAAAATCTTTATTTTTGGCCTCCTTTTTAATGCATATTTATTTAGCTGGGCTGTCAGTTAAACAGGCCTTGTGTTTTTTAAGTCAGGTCTGCCTTAAGGAGGAAACCTAGGATGAAACATATAAGTAGGCTGCCATTTTTAATTTTTCCTAACTGCCATGTTAACCACTTAAGCCCCGGAAGATTTTACCCCCTTCCTGACCAGGGGTTTATTTGCGATTTTTTACTGCGCGACTTTAACGGACAATTGCGCTGTCGTGCGACGCTGTACCTAAACGAATTTGACGTCCTTTTTTTTCCCACAAACAGAGCTTTCTTTTGGTGGTATTTGATCACCTGTGCGATTTTTTGATCATGCGCTATAAACAAAAAAGAGCGTAAATTTTGCAAAAATAACAATATTTTCACATTTTTTTTTATATGAAATTCCCAAAAAAAATGCAAAAATCAAAATGTTTTTAACATTTTCGGCCAATTTGTTTTATGCTACATATGTTTGGTAAAAAAAAAATCGCAAAAAGCGTATTTATTAAGTTATCGCGTTTACTAACAAAGGAACGATTTTTGTCATTTTTGGTGTTTTTTTTTTTTAACGAGTAATGGCGGTGATCTGCGATTTTTTTTGCGGGACTGCGACATTGCGGCGGACAGATCGGACCCTTGACTGACATTTTTGACACTTTTGGGGTTACCAGTGACATTACTGCAGTAATCAGTGCTATACATATGCACTGTTACTGTAAAAATGACACTGGCAGGGAAGGGGTTAACTGTATTGGAGAGGGAGGGGTTAAGTGTGTCCTAGGGGCGTGCTTCTAACTGTGATGGGACAGGTCTCCTAGTGTAAAAACAGAGATCAATGGTCCTACATAGTAGAACTGTCTGATCTCCATTTTTACACAGGGGAGAATGACAGGCGGCTTGTTTACATTAGCCGCCTGCCTTTCTCCCTTCCCGGCGAACGATCGCGAGTGACCGGCGGACATCGGGTCCGCCGGTCACACGCACTGACTTCTTAGGGAACGAGCCGGGGGGAGCGCGCGCCTCAGCGGGCGCTCGCTCGCCCGCTATTGGCTCACAAGCCGGTGACAGGCTAGTGACGTATATATACGTCACTTTGCCTTGCCGGGGCTGACCGCCGCAGTATATCTACTTGCGGCGGTCGACAAGTGGTTAATGCTTCGGTTCTTGCTGGACTATGCAAATATAGACTAGGTTTCAGAACATGGATCCACCCCCTTCATTTAGCTCACTATTAACCCATTGCAATGACCAACAGCCTCACAAACCAATACTGAAGTTGATGGAGTAAGGCTCTCAAACAGGACCACTCAAAATGTACTTAGCATTAGCAGAACCAATGGAGTATGAAGGACCCAGAGTGATCTATAGGAAACCACTGTTATTTAACCCTCCTCTTATGTTAGGGTCAGAACCGACCCGTTTTCAGGTTCTGAATGTCTATAAGTATCACATAAATCTGTTTATTGCATCAAGATTTTTTTACTTTGTCAGGAACAATGTAATAGAAAAATAATCCTTTTCACTAAATTATAAAATACTGTGGTGAAAATTAAGACGTTCATGGTGTTAGGGTCAATTCTGACCCAGTTATAATATAGGATTTTAGGACACTAATAAGTGCCAAAACTGAAATCATAAACACTCTCTCTGCTTAGTAACACTGACAGCCAATCCCCTCTCAACCCTGTGAGCTGTAGTTAGGGAGGGGCCTATTTCTTTTCCTGCTTGTCTGTTTCTCTAAATAAAGTGAAGAAACATAGGACAAATACATTTCAGAGTTGCTGACTTTATTTTACCATTTTTTAAATTTGAAAATGAGAGGTATTCTATCAAAAGAAAGGTCTAAGGGGTCACACCAAAAATATTAAAATCAATCTTTTCAAGGATAAAGAAGCCTAACAAGGTAACCAAGAGGTAAGAAACAAATTTGATGAGAAATAATTATTCAGAGGGTATTTTATGGCTGATTTAAAACACGGGTCAAAACCGACCCTAAATATCATGGATAGTAACGGAATTCTAACATAAGAGGAGGGTTAAATTTCAACTACTGAGTCATATTCTGCACTCCAGATATTTTGTATTTGCATTGTCATTGTGGGATAACTCCATCAACTAATACACAGGTTTTGCATGGTTGATGGCCGACTGAATCACATCCTATTTCTCCCAGGGTCCCAAATGAAGAAATAAAACCCTATCTCTGCCCAGCTTTTTTAGCCATCGCAAATCTAAATGATGGTCACACTTTACTTAATAGATTCTTTATAATGAATAATAAAACAGAGTGCTTGGCTGTAATAGGGTGAAACCTATACTGTGTGATTGAGAGAGAGAAGAAGACATAATTTACTGAAGGAGAATGTTGGCATTGGTGTATCTAAGAGATATAAGCAGGGGTTAAGTGATTCAAATCACTATAACCAATGCCCATCCAATACAAACAGTTTTGAGTGAAAAAAGCAAACCAGATGATTAAAATGCTTTAAAAAAAACCACTAGGGGCTGGATAAAGAAAAATACAAGATCACCTTTCTCCGAGGGGTGGGGCTGCTGGTTGCACTATGATGAGGGCTGGGTATGGGACTTATGATATCTGCAGAGATGAAGCAGGCAATGTAACTGTTATAGTCCAGAAGGATTTTCTGCCTGACGTTCCCTGACAAGTCCCTGGGTTTCAGCAGATAAGGAATGTCTTCTGTACTCTCTGTGCTACTGTTACTGGTTCCCCCGGAGCTGGACAATGGAAGAGGCCCAGACCCTAAAGAAGGAGAAGAAAAAGAAGATGAAACAAAAAAAAAAGAAAATGTAATTTTAGACAAAACATATTTTTTCTGCGTTGGATAGAGTGGGGAATGATTGGAACCCCTGCTGGGTTTATACTACTTTTTGGGGCTCCATTAGAGAGATTTCCCTTCACTTTCTGTCTCAGTCACAACAGGAAGTGAAGAAAATCTCCTAATTTCCAATAGACAGAAATAAAAACTATTTTTTCCTAAAATAAGTGTAGGCAGGTGCAGTCTACTTTCTCCACTGCAGGTGGCGCTCAACCACAGCGGCATAGCAAGGAGGGAGGAAGTCAAGAGGAACATGGTTCATCTATGCTTTCCAGGGTCACTGGGGAAGATATCCGATTGGATGCTGCCGCCCCATGTGACTCTAGCAGCCATCTTTGTTCAGGCAGAAATTATTTATGGCACTGGCTCCCAGGCTTGGCATACATTTCGCATGTGGGTAGTGTAGGGACAGGTCACCTGTCTGACAGGGACACTGATTAGTGGTAGAGAGAGGTCCCAGGCGAGTAGGGAAAGGATAGGGACACGCCATCCTTTTCGAGACCTCCCGGTTTGTGCTCAGAGCGGCCAGGCCGCATTCCACTCCTCAAGACAGATGCTGTCGGCACATCTGAGACCTGCTTTGTTACACCTTGCTGATATTGCTGTAACCGTTCCTTGTCAGTGGGTTTGTTCTGAATGACTGGTTTCTGCTTGAATACAAGTTCTGTTCTCTGCAATCGGAATCTGTTTGTCTACTGCCACCGCACCAGGCTGCATCTCCCCATATATAGGAAGCATATACGCTGAAATAGGTTTTATTGCTGTGTGTGTGTCTTTGTTGCACAAAATAAGACTGATTGCTAAAGGAAGATCATTTGTGATACTTTCATGACAAAGCCCAGCATTTATTCAAGATCATATTTCTACTAGACATAAATGGGAAATTATGGAAAACTACAGAATAAGCATGGAAAAACCTGTTCTGCTGTCGCTTCTAGTGACATCTTGTCTTCCAGCCATGGACCCTTGGGTGGCTTTAAATAAATGTTGGTACCACTCTTCCTTGCTTCTCCCAGTCCTCCCAAACAAATACAAAGTCCCAGCCTTGCAGTCCCCTACAATATTTTCCGAGTCTTCTACTTCCTGCCCTGGAGTCTCTCCACCATCCATTGGTTCTTGGCTATAGAGATCTTCAGAGTTACACAGCTGGATGCATATAGGGTACTTCTTGTTCCATAGTCTCTTCTTGGCCAGCCCATATGGAAACAAAAAAACCTGTAGAAAGTATAGTAATGACATGTTGTATCGCCAAACCTTTACCATTAGAAATATGGGCACAAGCCCTACTTTACTCAAACAGCCTGCCACAATGGTTTTCTACTGATCCAAACAATCTATCGTTATATGATTTTCTTTGTAAGACATTTTTATCTAACAATGTGTGAATGACTGCAACCAGCTAAGCTTGCAGAAGATTAAAAAACTGAATATGATTGGTTGCTGTGAGACATTGCAGGCACTTTGATATATGAGGCTAAATTTTTGAAATTTCTCATTCCCCTGTTTTTGTTATGGCCTACATGAAGTTAGGACAGAACTTGAGCTCATATAACAGACATCTGCATCAATGTCCTGCACCATGCATTTCTAGTTCTAACAAACTTCTGGTCCTAAAGTTTAGCTGATGTGTAGGCGTGATAGTGCTGGATTTATAGAAGTGAGGTTTTGATATTGTTGGATGTATCATAGAATTCAGTCCTCCTTCACAAAGGCTGATGTGCAAATGGACCTTGTTCTGTTTTCAGGCTGCTTCCACTCTGATGGCCTCCGGGAGAACACTCACTGGATAGCCCAACTCCGGGGTGGGTATTGAGAGGTGCCCAGTACAAATGTTTATGACACAAAAAGGTCAAATCAAAATGTTTATTAAACAAAACTATCAGAAAAAGCAAACGCGTTTAAGGCCCCGTTCACATTGCCGCGATCCGACTTGGGGGGGGCGACCTCGGAGCGGCCACCACGGACTTCATAACATTGAAGTCTATGGCGGTCGCCTCCGGGTCGCCCCAAAGAAGCTCCGGACCCTTTTTCTAAGTCGGAGCGACTTGTGTCACTCCTATTAGAACGGGTCCGCAGCTTCCCTATGGAAGGCGACCTACGGCGACCTGTGAGGCGACCAGGTCGCCTTAGTGTGAACGGGGACTTAGAGGAAAGCCTTCTCCTTCCTCAGGGCTCAAAACGTGTATGAATAGACTTATGATGAGATACATTTAGGAGTCCTATGCAAGGGCTTGATCCAAACTGTCAAACCTGGATATATTGCAAAATGTGGGCATAGTTGGGCGACACAGTGGTGTAATGGTTAGCACTTTCGCCTAGCAGTAAAAAAAGGGTTGCTGGTTCGCATCTCAACCACAACACTACCTGCCTGGAGTTTGCATGTTCTCCCTGTGCCTGCGTGGGTTTCCTCCCACACTCCAAAGACATGCTGGTAGGGTAATTGGATCCGGTCTAAATTGGCCCTACTATGTGTATGTATGAATATGAGTTAGGGACCCTAGATTGTAAGCTCCTTGAGGGTAGGGACTGATGTGAATGTACAATGTATATGTAAAGCGCTGTGTAAGTTGACAGCACTATATAAGTACCTGAAATAAAAATATAGTTTAGGTCCTAAAGTTTGGTTTCTAAGCCAGGGGAGTGTGAAGTAAGTAAGTATATACAGATTGTGAGGTGTGAACTTGTAAGAGTCTTTTAATGCAAAAAATACCATTAATATGCATATAAATGGATGATCTTTCACCTCTTACCTGAGCACTGGTCAAATCACTGATCTCATGACTGACAAATGCGACTTCTGGAATCTCCTCTCCAAAGGTGGACCTTCGAGGCAGATTGCTCTTTGGATAGCTGCGTTTTAAAGTTGTCCCTTCCAAGGTTACAAACACGGAGTGTGTGAGAGCTGGGTGATACGTCTCAGGATCGTAGGAAAACATTTCATTCATCCAGCCCTGGTGCCAAAGAATCACAATGATTATTTCCTTGCATGATATTTAATTAGATAATTGGTAGTAAGAGCCAATGCGGCCCAGCCCATATAGGCCGATAACACTGTAACAGGAGATTTATTATGCTTTCTAATGAATGAATGATAGTTTTACCAATCCAGACAATCAGCCAAATACACTGAAAAAAAAAACAGTTTCACCTGTTTAATGGTTTGTAAAGCAATACACATTCTGTTGTGGTTGACATATCACTGCTTTACTGGATGGCTACAGAGTCCACAAGCAACATTCCATTCAACAACTAAAACACAGCTGGTGTAACATATATGGTGGCAATGCCTCCCCCCCACCTCAAATAAATATATCTCCTTCTAATGAACAAAGTGTATCTAAAGTCAGAATTTTTTTTTTTTTTTTTTTTAGGTATATAAAGGGAATGATTAGAATCCCGCTCATATTTTTTGTTGTCTGATCTCCACTGGAGCACTTTCCTTTGCCTTCCTTCTACGAAGACTGTAGTAAAAAGAAACAGGTATAGCCCTGGTTGGCAGCCCCTCTAAGCTGCGCAACCCAGACATTACAGCTACATAAGAGTTAATCTCTCTGTTCTTGTTGTTCATTGTAGCACTACCATCACAGAAACCGCTGGTAGTATTGGGTCCCCTGCTCATTTTCTGACCCCAGCTGAAACCCCACTCTTACTGGCACCACCAGAATACCTCAGTTGGTAACTACCAGTGGTCACACAAGAATGGCACATGCTGGTTATTAGAAGAGAAAGAGTTTGTATTGCCAAACCAAAGTGTACAGTAGAAGAGTAAATCAATAGGTCAACATTAACACATAAAAGACTAGTGCAATAACTGACGAACTCATAACTGACGAACTCAGTGTGTACTGCAGTACCAAAGCCTAAGTGACCAAAAAGGTTAACAATAATTGGGAAGACCAATTAATTTGAGCACTATCAGACAAGCTTAGGCCTAAGAGTTTGACTCACTATAAGCAACACAGTCCTGCCTCCAGGTAGGGTGCAAAATATGAACAGTTCTGGATGTTAGCTTCTGCCGGCTCAGGTGGGGCCCTTTAATGTTGGCGTGCAGAGACTGTGATGTCTTGGGAAACCAAGAGTTCAAAAACATGTAAATAACAGGTTACCTTCAGTTGGTGTGTACCTCTAGGCAGGGCAAAACAAGCACATGCAAGGAGTTGGGAGTATACTGGGAGCAGGGGACTTGAAGGAGTTAGCGTTAGGGTATTAGGCAGAAAATGTAAGTCAATTGTGTACACAGAAGCCGCATTCTGGAAGAATAGCAGCTACGAGGGCTGTCTTTTATCTCAGTGCTTGCTGCTTTCAGTGGGGAATGGCAGCACTGAATTGTTTAGCTCTCTTGAGGGAACAGTGCTGGTGTTCCCTGGGTCTAAGTTGCAAAGGAAAATTAACCTCTAGTCAAAGTTGTTAGCTGGGTCGGAGACCCTCTTACCATATCCTTATGTGGCAGTCTTTAGATGTTGGTGCATTCTCTGCATGGTGGGGGGCATCCTTAAACAGCAATACAGAAGGGGTTTGGAAGAATGAATCTCGGCAGCTGTTCTGGGACTCTATTGGCCACTGGTTGATAGAGCCGCCTGGCGTCTAGCAACCAGAGGAGTCACGGCTGTGACTCTCTGGCCCTGCTCATAATTCAAAGTGAAGGAGGATTTAACTTCCTCCTCCTCTGCGCCTAGAGCTCCCCCCACTCCCTCTCTCTCCCACCCCCTCTCCCTCTCTCCCCCACTCCCTTCTTCCTCTCTCTCCCACCCCCTCTCTCTCCCACCCCCCTCTCCCTTTCTCTCTCCCACCATGCTCTCTCTCTATCTCATGCCCTCTCTCTCTCGTCTCCCCCCCTCTCTCTCTCATCCCCCCATCTCTCTCTCTCATCCCCCCTCTCTCTCTCTCTCCCTCTCCCACCACCCTCTTTCTCTCTCTCTCTCCCACCACCCTCTTTCTCTCTCACCACCTTCCCTCTCTTACCCACCCCCCCTCTCTCTCCCCCCCCTCTCACCCCCCCCCCTCGGGAGATCTCAGGGGTCTTGCTGGGACCTGAAGTCCTTCAATTCTGGGGGGAGTCACATCCATTAAACAGGAAGGGGTGGGCCAATTTACATAGGAGGAGGAGGGGCGTCCAATCTTGTCTTGCCTAGGGCAGCACAAAACCAAAATACACCACTAGTTAGAGTTATGGCAAAGTAAACCAGTGAAAACTGCACTCTTGTGCGAAAATATAGTACTGCAACTTTAGAAACAATGCCCAGTGTTACTTCATGAACAAGACTGTGGAAGGGAGCAGTGAGAACTGGAGGAATATTATTGGCTACATGGACAGCTACAATTGGTCACGACAATGATAGACAGGAAGAGGAAGCAAATAGAGCCCAGGAAAGGAGGCAAGGCAGCAGGGGAGAGACAGAGACTCATAGGGAGACATGAAAGGAAAGTGCAGGGTTGAGAGGAGAGCCCGAGTGTGCTCTGCTTCCTTTCTCCTGGCCTTCAGAAGAAGTGCCAGCAGTGCAGAGGCTTCTAGGGACGCAATGACCCATCATTACCCAGTCTCAGGATTTTGTGGCCTGTTTTGCATCCATTCCCATCTGGTCTACAGAGGCAGCCTTTAGACTACAGACTGCTAAATGGCATATGAGTAGTGAGAGGCCTTTGGCCACCCTTGTGTGTAGTGAGCCAGTTTACATTGCAGGACCTTCCTGCTGCCATTGGAACTCTATTTAAGGGACCTTCCTCATCCCTCCATCTTTATCTTTGTGAGTGTTCTTCCTCTCTTAGATTACAAATACTTTCATTTAAAGGTTGAACATTTTCTACGCCAAATTAAAGGGCCCCACCGCTGGCAGATTTTACATATATTATTCCCCTGGCCTAAAGCGTTATAGATAGAGAATGTCATTACAATTCAGTGACATTCATCTTTGTGACTGCTGTTACTATTGTTGGTAGAGTCGTTTCTCTCTCATTCGCTCACTGCATTCTGGTAGTGGCCTTCAGAGAATGAACACCGCTACCCATTTCATTGTAATATTGAATGACACAGCTGTTAACATTTTATTGCCTTGACTGCCTTTCAGTCTGTTTAACCAATACTTCTCTGCAAGGCTTTTTACTTATGAATCCCATTTCAGTTTCAGGGTCGGTCACCACTGGAGAAGGTAAGAAAAACCGAGCTTCTCCAGGAGCTCCACTGGGGTTACTGCTACAGAGGAAATCTCTTTAAAGTGAAAAAAAATCCCCTCTTAGACAGTTGTCAAAGGAACAATTTCCCCCAATTGGAAGATTTCCCTTCTCCTCCTGTTCTGAGACAAATTGAATATTTTTGATTTCCCACCACTTTCTTTTTAATTGACAGTGGTTACCACTACAAAGAGAGAGAGAGTGAATCTTCCCAACAAGGGCACAGAAATCAATACAAATTGACAGGAGTTC
Organism: Pelophylax lessonae; assembly: GCF_965119305.1. NCBI lineage: Eukaryota > Metazoa > Chordata > Amphibia > Anura > Ranidae > Pelophylax > Pelophylax lessonae. Next base: position 60,819,503 of record NC_138773.1, on the reverse strand, counting down.
TTACACATTTACACTTTATCCAGAACTAAAATGTTGGTTTTCGATAATCTTAGTAAAGTAAATAGGAAATTCTTTGAAGAGGTGTGTCAGCACTAATAAAACGACTCCACTTTCACTCTGCTCTTTGGACTACCCCATAAAACCTTTCCCTATTATCAGTTTACACATCATACCAGCACCCCCTGTAAGGGTAACTAAAACTTCCATGTAGGGATCTCCTGCCCTCTACTGCCAGCTGCTAGTATCACACTATAATGTAAAATTATGCATGTCACTTCCTGACTTGGGGTTTGTGGAGGAAGTGGAGAGAGAGAAGGTCTCAATCACATCTCCTGACCATGCTAATAATACCAAATCATAAGAGACGATTATTGCCAGATAACTAGGACTGCATTCCATACTGGTTGGGTAACGGCTGGAGGATCCCCTCATCATTGCAGATCTTATTTTCAGGTCTCTGACACAAAGACATTCTCAGGGACCTCTGCAACAGGAGTTAGCTGCAACATTCATCTGGAGATATCTTTATGTAGCACCCTCTAGTGTGCTAGATGTAGATAGGTTTGTTGTTAGTGTAGGTAAAAATTTGTTTTGGCTCAGGGCCAAACCTGAGCTGGGAATCTGGGCTAGGGTTCAGTGGCTCAGGCTGGGTAACTCCTTCTAGCAGCTTTTCTGTTGCCTTTTCTGTTGTCCCAATGTTTTCTGGGACATTGGGGAATGTTCTAGATATAGTGGGTGGAGGTTAGAAGGAGCTCCTTGGAATATTTATGAGGGCCTCAAGCAATCCCCAGCAAAGGGCTGGCAGGGGGCAGGCCACCTCCTAACTAGGCATGAGTCATGCCAGGGAGGGGAAGTCGGGTAGAAGATGGAGATGAAATGCCAAGGAGGCTCTCGGTGGCCGTTGATGGTGCCCCCTAGTCCGGCAGAGGGATGGCGACCTTGGCCCAGGGTTCAGGTGCTGGAAGGATCTTACCAAAACACACAGAGGAAGCCCTTCCTGGAGGCACGGGAGCAAGGAGAAAGGACAGCAGGAGCAGGTCAGTGTGTCTTAGAGATCTCCTGTGAGTCAGCCGGGTGGGCTGGTGAGTGTCAGCCTGGGAGACTGTGGGGGGAGAAGTTGCCTGGAGGGATAGTTACAGGGGCAGCTGCAGCCAGGTAGGTGGGTTGGCAATGGTTGAACAGGTGGTGCTGACTGGGATCAGTAGCCACAGGAGTGATGCAAGCTGGACTCTGAAATTCTGCTACACAACCAAGGGGTCTCAGGTTCCTGCCTGTAATGGGCCATTGCCTTAATCTGACTAAGTCACTGTCAGATATTCACAGTGTTCCAGTTGGTTTCTGCAAGCAAGTGAGTGCTGGAGGAAGAAGTGGAGCTGTATATAGAGACTGTATATAGGAAGAGTTGTCTCTGAAGTTTGTTGTTGAAGTCAAATGGGCATCCCATAACCTCCCATCCTTATCCAAGTTTTTACCCTCAATAAAACAAAAAAACAAAGTCACAGACTGTTCTCTGACTCAAGTGTGCCTGTGATTATTCAATGTGCCTGGCTTTGCAGGGTGGAGACTCCTAGTTTACTTGCGGCTCCTTAGGAGGTGTGCTACACCTATAAATAACTGTATTATATACCCAGGTATATGTGCACAATTCCACCAGACTGCTAGTGGTCACTTTGCTGATAATGTGTTTGTACCTGAACGTATATACTCTTATTAATCATTTTATTATTTGCTTATAACACATACAACACAGCAAGTGCTTTATTAATCGTTTTTTTAAATAGCTTGTATTATTTCTTTACTGGTGTGCATTTATATGCTTATGGTTAATGTTATATGCTGGTTGCAGTAGTTCTTCTGCGTCCTATTACTTTGATTATATAACTGGTTAATTTCCCAGGAAGGGAATCCCCTCTGTTCACAGAGGCCCTGTCCCAGGTGGAGGCACTGCCAACTTAATTACCAAGCCCACTCTTCCACTTCGTAAAGTTTCTGGTTCTCTTATTTACCTACAGGTTTAATACAATATCCTGTTTAGGGAGGACCATATCTCAAACCTCCCCATGCAAAAAAGGGCTACACATATCTCTTTGCAAAAAAAAAAAAAGATTTCAGGTAATTATGTAAAGCATGCAGGACCATTTCAGAATACTGTCAGATACCAGGAGTCATTGACTTTCCCCTTAAGAGACTGGCAGTGTTCTTACAGACCTTAGTGACCATGGTAGGGTATTAAAAGGTTGGTGGGACAGATTCATGGTGAGGCAAAGAGACAGCCTTGGTCCTGACAACAAGCATCAGCAGAAGGCACAAAAAGGTTGGAGTTTGTGGTCACAAATCTTTAGGTTCATGTTTGCCAGAGGCTAGACCCATAACACCGAACCATGCCTTCTTTAACCACTTGCCGTCTGCTCACATTGCTGCTACCGCAGCAAGGTGGCTCGTTATCGTCCAGCGACGTAGACCTACGTCGCTGGACTCCGCCCCTTGTGGGCGGCACTCGCGCGCCGCCGGAGGCTCGCTCCCGCTGTTTTCAGTCACAGCGGGAGTCAGGCCAGGGGAGGAGCGGCAATCTAGTTTGGAGATCCGCCCGCTTGTGTAAACAGAGCGGGCGGATCTCCTCAGTGACAAGGAGTGACAGATTGCAGTGTTCAGCTGAACATGCGATCTGTCCCTGTGTCACTCAGTCACCTCCCCCCCCCCCCCACACGTCAGTAAGCACCAAGCATACATTAACCCCTCCCTCTCCAATAAAATTAACCCCTTCCCTGCCAGTGTCATTTTTACAGTAACAGTGCATATATATAGCACTGATTACTGCAGTAATGTCACTGGTACCCCCAAAAGTGTCAAAAATGTCAGTCAAGGGTCCGATCTGTCCGCTGCAATGTCGCAGTCCCGCAAAAAAAATCGCAGATCGCCGCCATTACGCGTTAAAAAAAAAACACCAAAAATGACAGAAATCTTTCCCTTAGTTAGTAAACGCAATAACTTTTGTGCAAACCAATCAAAATACGCTTATTGTGATTTTTTTTTACCAAACATAGGTAGCAGAAAAAAGTAAAAATCGCACAGGTGATCAAATACCACCAAAAGAAAGCTCTGTTTGTGGGAAAAAAAGGACGTAAATTTCGTTTGGGTACGGCGTCACACGACCGCGTAATTGTCAGTTAAAGTCACACAGCGCCGAATCGTAAAAAGTGGCCCAGATGTAAGACAGCAAAATCCTCCGGTGGTAAAGTGGTTAAATAAAGTCAGGCATGTAGCGCTTAGAGATCCAGGACCGACGAAACTTCACTCCACTTCACTTTGTCTTTAAATGAATAGGAAGACCTAAAATTTCCAGAGAATTAATCATAAAAAAGAAAGCGGCTAGATAGTGTATTACCACCAAAATTATCAATTTAATACTAGTCAAATGCACTTACAACAAAAATCAATAACCGGCACATCTAACCGCCACTGGGAAAAGAAGCTTGAAACATGGCCGCTCCACCAGCCAAACTTTCACTCTACAGACGGGACATTTTGATTGACAGTCACTGAGTTTGATTGTCATGCATTTTTTAAAGACTAAATTGACATATTTGGAATAATTTGTTACTTTGTATTTATTCACATTGAACATTGATATATTGGTTTACACAGCTCTACTTGTAAGCTCTAGCATTCACTAGATTGACGCACTATTGATTGATAACATTTTCAATGGGTCAAACCAATATTGGTGGTCCCCCCTGCTGAAGAAAGGCACCTGTGACAAACAGCATGGTAGAGCTGATTGGCCACAGGCCTGGAATGCTACAAATGTACAACCGCAAACCAGTCTTGTAAAAAGTGTAGGTTATCTGAATTCCGTTATTCTTTGGAGTTGATTTTATCGTTTTACTATGTCTATCCAGGCTGAGTATTAACCATAACTTGTAGAGCAGGGGTGGGGAACCTTTTTTCTGCCGAGGGCCATTTGGGTATTTTTAAAATCATTGGGGGGCCGTACAAAATTATCAACTTAAAAATGTGCCTGTTATATTTGTTCAAACATTTAATTAACTCACCCCTAATGTGATGGCTGCCACTGCTTCTCTTTGGTGAGGTGTGTGATGTTATGTGGTATTGATGATGTTGCTACTGGCAACTGGTTTTCCAGGTTTGCCCCCCTTAATGCAGAGTGATGAGCGCCCCCATCAATGCAGAGGGATGAGCGCCCCCATCAATGCAGAGGGATGAGCGCCCCCCATCAATGCAGAATGATTAGTGCCCCCCATCAATGCAGAGCGCATAGGGATTAGAGCGCCTCCTGATTACACACAGAGCGGGTTCTTCTACTTACCCAGTGCGGGCACTCTCATACGAAGTCATGCCTCCTGGACCGACTCCTATGATAGACGTCACCACAGTGCTGTCTATCATAGGTAGGAGGCGTGACTTTGTATGAGAGCGGCCGCGCCGGGTAAGCAGAGGAACCCGCTCTGTGTGTAATCAGGAGGCGCTCCCCCTCCCCTTCCCCTCCGGAGGCAGCGCAATGGCAGGGCCGGATCAGATGGCTTCGGGGGGGCGCATACGGCCCGCGGGCCGTAGGTTCCCCACCCCTGTTGTAAAACCATTCATTGTCAAAGGTATGAATAGAGTTAAGGAGGACAGTATACACAATATAAAGCTCAGTTCAAGAACACTGAGGCTGAAACTTAAAGTGGAGTTCCACTCATTTTTGTGTTTATTAAAAGTCAGCAGCTAGAAAAAGTGTAGCTGCTGACTTTTAATAAACACACACTCACGTGTCCCACGATCCAGCGATGTGGCCGCCCGAAGCCTTGCAAGTGTGGGCACCCGTCTGGGAAAGCTGGCCGCTTCACATCCTGGTGTGCACTGTGCATGCGTGAGCCGCACAGAGCCTCCCTATTGGTCGGACAATCTTTTGGGACCTTTGACGTGTCCCAGAAGATTGCAAGGGGGAGAGGAGAACTTCCACTTGATCCACCTAGGTGGCTCGAGTGGAAGTGGGAGCAGCTACCTGTCAAAACTAGGTACTTGCCCCCCCCCCCCAAAAAAAAAATGACATGCCAAATGTGGCATATTTGGGGCAAAGGAGTGTTTAAAGAGTAACTTCCCCTTTTGGGTGGAGTTCCGCTTTAAGAGTGATTGGAAAAGACTTCAAACAGAGGTCAATCAATTTAATTTAAACATGCTTGGGATAAAAATAGGTCTTGTACTGGAACCACAACCCACACTGTGTTTGTGTGCTTCCGTCAGAATACCGCTTCCTTCAGTCTTGAATATAGATATCAGATATTCTAGCCACCCTCATATAAAACTAGCCGAGAATAGCTTCTATAAGATTTGGAACATTTATTGAACAAAAATCACACCGAATATATACCCCACCAGGTCAGGTGCCTGATTATATTATCATATGCAGATAAAATTGTGTACAGAAATATAATTAACATATCTAAGGAACAACCAACGCAAACAGTATTCTACTTTCCCACTAGCAACTACCAGATGACAGTGATTTTATTAACTTGAGTTAATAAACTAGCAGACTTGCCGTCATGGAGCTCATGAAGTACAATACACATTAATATAAGTGTAAACACATCACACCTTAATACACAAGCAGCAGGAGACCACCAGTAACAGACTCTGCATCTTCTACATTCAAGAAACGCCCTGACCATTAAGAAGTCACAGACTTCATGGCAACAACAGTCTATGAGGCAAAGCTCATACAATGTTCTATCATTCAGATACAGTGGAATTATTGTATCATAGATTTCTTGAGGGATATTGTGGACAAATATCACGGTCCCATTTAAGGCAATCAAAACCACATTCTCAGTGTCCACCAAGTAGTTGTCCATGGTTTTCTTGGTCACCATGTGCCCCTAATAGACACAGGGTGACTTAAGCTGGATACACACTATCCAACTTTTGTGGTTAGATTTCCTTCAGATTTACCTTTTCTATATAGTGCAAGGGCCTGCCTGATTGCATACAAATTGAAAGTGTTTAGGTTTGACCTCATATTATATGGTTTTGGTAAATCTAAAGGAAAAAGTATTAAGAAAATCTTATAGTGTGTATGGCCCATTACACATAAGATGGGCCTAGGGAGCTGAGAGAGGGATTTCTCAACCTCTCTAAGGTAAGCAGGGTTCCATGGGCCCTACAACCCAATCACATGTCTATACTCCGACAAAAATGTTAAAAAAGCAAACTCATTAGCATTGGTGTTTTGGACAGTTGTCTTCTAAGTTTCTGTTTAGTATTTTCACAATACCATATACATTGATTGATCTTATATTGTATTATATTATCTGTCCAGGGTCAGGAAAACAGAAAACAAATCATAATGAATCAACACCAATCACAAGGCCAACGTCAGTGAGACAAATATAGAATCAGTCAACATTTCAGTACCCACGATTTGTGCTGTTGATTTAATTGATGTTGACACCTGTCTGTAATCAGCTAATTTAATACACTGCTGAGATGCCAAAATAACCTTCCCAGCTACAAATACAGATGTCGCCCAATAGGCGTTTAACAAACAATCCAGCTCATAATGTCACAAGATGAAATAAAAGAAAGTGTAGACCTGCACACTGAGAATCTACTGCAAACATTCTACAGTATACTTCCTTAATGTCTTAGCCAGTAAGAATACGAGATCTGCAATCTGATTGGTTGCTGTGGATGCCCTTCTTCCTCCTCCACAGTATTAATACTACAACACAAGTGCCTAAATATTGCAACCTAGAACTTAAAGGGGAACTAAAGACAAAACAAACTGCAAACAGGCAGGCTTTTTATTGCAGAAAAGATGTCTCTTTTGCACAGGCAGAATCAATAAACACATTCAGCTCTGTATTCCATAATACATCATTATTATGTGTTTTTATATACACTTTATTATTTTTTAAATGTATTGGGATGCCTGCCTTTACACGCACATGAATTTTAATGGCATCCCAGTCTAATGGGCCATACACACTATACAATGGTCTTTCGATTTTTTTCTTTTAGATTTACCAAAACCATATAATATGAGGTCAAATCTAAACACTTTCAATTTGTATGCAATCAGGCAGGCCATTGCACTACGTAGTTGAAGGTATAAATCTAAAGTAAACCTAACAACAAAAGTTGTATAGTGTGTATCCAGCTTAATGGGCCATACACACTATAAGATTTTCTGAAGACTTTTTCCTTTAGATTTACCAAAACCATATAATATGAGGTCAAACCTAAACACTTTCAATTTGTATGCAATCAGGCAGGCCCTTGCACTACATAGAAAAGGTAAATCTGAAGGAAAAAGTCTTCAGAAAATCTTATAGTGTGTATGGCCCCTTAGTCCCTAGGGTTCAATATTGAGTTGGCCCACCCTTTGCAGCTATAACAGCTTCATATCCTCTGGGAAGGCTGTCCACAAGGTTTAGGAGTGTGTCTATGGGAATGTTTGACCGTTTTTCCAGAAGAACATTTGTGAGGTCAGGCACTGATGTTGGAGAGAAGGCCTGGCTTGCAGTCTGCTCTCCAATTCATCCCAAAGATCAGGACTCTGTGCAGGCCAGTCAAGTTCCTTCACCCCAAACTTGCTCATCCATGTCTTCATGGACCTTGCTTTGTGCACGGAAACGCAGTCATGTTGCAACAGGAAACTGTTCCCACAAAGTTGGGAGCATGAAATTGTCCAAAATGTCTTGGTACGCTGAGACGCCTTAAGAGTTCCCATCACTGGAACTAAGGGGCCAAGCCCAACCCCTGATAAACAACCCAATACCATAAACCCCCCTCCACCAAATGATTTGGACCAGTGCACAAAGCAAGATCAATAAAGACATGGATGAGCAAGTTTGGGGTGTAGGAATTTGACTGGCCTGCACAGAGTCCTGACCTCAACCCGATAGAACACCTTTGGGATGAATTAGAGCGGAAACTGCGAGCCAGGCCTTCTCTCCAACATCAGTGGCTGACCTCACAAATGCGCTTCTGGAAGAATGGTCAAACATTCCCATAGACACACTCCTAAACCTTGTGGACAGCCTTCCCAGAAGAGCTGAAGCTGTTATAGCAGCAAAGGGTGGGCCAACCCAATATTGAATCCTACAGACTAAGACTGGGATGGCATAAAAGTTCATGTGTGTGTAAAGGCAGGCGTCCCAATACTTTTGGCAATATAGTGTATAAGTAGCCTTTTGCAATCACTGAATGGCAGAGCTCAGAGCAGGAGAGGGAGAAGCATCACAAGGAGCCAATAGATTGTACAACAATAGTCTTGTGCTAACAAGAAGCATGCTGATAGGAGTAGAGTGACAGAGAGTTGCTTGGCCTTTCACTGTCCACTCATGGAGGGGGAAGAACAAAACCTGTAATTAGTACTTAAGTGCAACATATTACAATCAGATAAGGGCCAGACAGGACTGTGTTGTGCAGCAAAGCTGTGTAAGTCTGAAAACTGGATGGACAGAAATGCAAATCTTTTGGCAGGTAAAACAGCTCCTTTATATGTATTTTATCTGTGTACTTAGCTGTTTGCCTGGGGTTCAGCTTTAAGTCTGAAGTACATCCATCAAGATTATTACTCAGCCATTGTCTTAGCGGCATTGCAAGCCATACAAGCACCAATAAACAATCCATCAATAATTCAATCATTTCAATGTTCTTATGCTTGAAAATAATCTTTTAGTAAGCCACAGGGCTTTTTTTTTTTTTCAGCAGGAACGCGGGGGTAACGCAGTTCCCACACCTCCAGCACTGACTGACTGACTGTATGTAATAGTAATGCTGGAGTGTGCTGCAGGGTCTATTGGTGCTGGCTGCTGGGGAATCTATTCTAGCTGGAGGGGATTTAATTTTGAAAGGGGGTCTATTGTTGCTGGCGGGGGACCTATTGTTGCTGGGGGTGGGTCTTATGGCGCTTTTCTACTGCGAGTACTGGCACGGCTCCACTCGGCACTGCTTGGCCCAGTTCAGCTCGATTTGCTTTTCCACTGCGTGGTACGAGTCGGCACGTTTTAGCACTGTATAGGCTCTACTCGGCTCGGTTTGCTTTTCCCCTAAAGTAGTAAGTGGGTGGGATTACAACGATTCTCTAACCAATCAGTGGCTAGTAATGACAAACAATCAAGGCTGCATGCGAAGGATTGTGGGATATGGTACTGTATAGGTACGGCCCGCTTGGAACCCCAACCGAGATGGTACTGTTTAAGCGAGCCGTTCCATGTAGTGGAAAAGCACCGCTGTACCAAACCGTACCGAACAGTTCAAACACTTACCATGCGGTACCATGCAGTGGAAAAGCGCCAAAGCGAGCCATACCGAGCCGTACCATGCAGTGGAAAAGTGGCATTGCTAGGGGAGATCTACTGTTGAGGGAGTGGTCTATCGTTGCTGGCTGCTGGAGAGTCCATTGATGCTGGCTGTGGGGAGATCTGTTGTTGCTGCTGGGGGTCTATTATTGCTGAAGGGGGCTCTATTGTTACTGGCTACAGGGGATCTAGTTTACTGCTTTTCTTGTTATCATTAACACATTTCATACAAATTACTTATCACAACAGAATGATTCTTGGTTCTGTATTCTCGAAAAGGACAGTACTGGGAGGTGGACAGGGGGTGGAGCCAAGGAAGGTGATCCAAGGGGGGTAGGGGGTGGAACCAAGGAACGGTGATCGGAGGCGGGTAGGTGGTGGAACCAAGGAACGGTGATCAAAGGTGGGTAGGTGGTGGAACCAAGGAACGGTGATCAGAGGTGGGTAGGGGGTGGAACTAAGGAACGGAGATCGGAGGTGGGTAGGGGGTGGAACCAAGGAACGGTGATCGGAGGTGGGTAGGGGGTGGAACCAAGGAACGGTGATCGGAGTGGGTAGGGAGTGGAACCAAGGAATGGTGATCGGAGGTGTGTAGGGAGTGGAACCAAGGAATGGTGATCGGAGGTGTGTAGGGATTGGAACCAAGGAACGGTGATCGGAGGTGGGTAGGGGTTGGAACCAAGGAACGGTGATCAGAGGTGTGTAGGGGTTGGAACCAAGGAACGGTGATCAGAGGTGTGTAGGGGTTGGAACCAAGGAATGGTGATCGGAGGTGGGTAGGGATTGGAACCAAGGAACGGAGATCGGAGGTGGGTAGGGGTTGAAACCAAGGAACGGTGATCGGAGGTGGGTAGGGATTGGAACCAAGGAACGGTGATCAGAGGTGTGTAGGGGTTGGAACCAAGGAACGGTGATCGGAGGTGTGTAGAGGTTGATGAAAGGGTGAGTTTTTGCACCTATTCTCTGAGAAAAAAAAACCCTGGTAAGCCATAGCAAAAGATAAGCTACATCTAATTTGTTCGATTTCTGAAATATACATTTCTTTCATAAACACAATAATTATGTTGAACAACCATATTCTTACATGCAGGACTTTTTTTCTCAGACCATAGGTGCAGGAACACCATGGGTCCGGGAGAGCATTTGTCTCCACCCCCTACCCATCTCCTGCCCCATTCCTTGGTTCCACCCCCTATCCACCTCCCAGTACTGCCCCTTTTAGAGAATACAGATCCAAGTAACAATTGTGGTTCTAGGTATGTATGGAATTTGTTAATAATAACAAGAAAAGCAGTAAAATAGATCCAATGCAGTGAGCAACAATAGATCCCCCCCAGCAACAATGGACCATCCACAACAAAATACCCTCTCCCCCAGCAACAAAAGATCACCAGAAGCAATAACAGATCTCCCTGCAGCTAGGACCAAAAGACACTCCAGCAGCCAGCAACAATAAATCCCCAACAACAATGGATCACCCGCAACAAAATACCCCCTTTCCCAGCAGCAATAACAGATCTTCCTGCAGCCAGCACCAATAGACTCTCCAGCAGCCAGCAACAATAGACCCCCTAAGCAACAATGGATCACCAGCAACAAAATTGCCCCTCCCCCAGCAAAAATAGACCCCCAGCAGCAGCAACAGATTTCCTTACAGCCAGCAGCACTAGATCTCCCCCAGCAGAAACTGACCCCCAGCAATATACCGTGTTTCCCTGAAAATAAGACCGTGTCTTATATACATTTTGGCACCAAGAGACACAGTAGGGCTTATTTTTGGGGTAGGTCTTAACCTGCAATGTGCTGTCTTCTCTCCCCCTCTCCCTCCCTGCCTGTCAGGAATCCCCAGTGTGAACCATTTGTGAAGTGTTTGTAAAATCCTAGAATCCACTCTATTATTAGTATTATATCATGTCCAATGTGTGTGTTCCTGTATTATATTTGTGCCAAATACCTTCCGTTACAGTGCCGCTCGGCGCTTCCCTGACCCGTCAAAGCGCTCTTCTACGCTCCGAGCACTGCAGAGGGGAGGGGCTGAGATCCCCCACTGACAGCTGGGAGAAGAGGAGGAGAGCAGTGGGAGGTCAGCTGAGCGCCGAGCGGCGCTATAACAAAGGTATTTGACACAATTATAATACAGAAACACACACATTGGACATTATATAAAACAGTAATAAAGTGGATTCTGGGATTTTACAAACACTCTAAACTAGGGCTTATTTTCAGGGTAGGGCTTATATTGCAGCCCTCCTCAAAAATCACAGTAGCTCTTATTTTCAGGGTAGGGTTTATATTGCAGCCCTCCCTAAAAATCACAGTAGCTCTTTTTTTCAGGGTAGGGCTTTATTTGCAGCCCTCCCTAAAAATCACAGTAGCTCTTATTTTCAGGGTAGGGCTTATATTGCAGCCCACCCCAAAAATCACAGTAGGTCTTATTTTCAGGGTAGGGCTTACATTGCATCCCTCCTCAAAAATCACAGTAGGTCTTATTTTCAGGGTAGGGCTTATATTGCAGCCCTCCCTAAAAATCACAGTAGCTCTTATTTTCAGGGTAGGGCTTATATTGCAGCCCACCCCAAAAACCACAGTAGGTCTTATTTTCAGGGTAGGGCTTATATTGCAGCCCTCCCTAAAAATCACAGTAGCTCTTATTTTCAGGGTAGGGCTTATATTGCAGCCCTCCCCAAAAACCACAGTAGGTCTTATTTTCAGGGTAGGGCTTATATTGCAGCCCTCCTCAAAAATCACAGTAGGTCTTATTTTCAGGGTAGGGCTTATATTGCAGCCCTCCCTAAAAATCACAGTAGCTCTTATTTTCAGGGTAGGGCTTATATTGCAGCCCACCCCAAAAACCACAGTAGGTCTTATTTTCAGGGTAGGGCTTATATTGCAGCCCTCCTCAAAAATCACAGTAGGTCTTATTTTCAGGGTAGAGCTTATATTGCAGCCCTCCCCAAAAACCACAGTAGGTCTTATTTTCAGGGTAGGGCTTATATTGCAGCCCTCCTCAAAAATCACAGTAGGTCTTATTTTCAGGGTAGGGCTTATATTGCAGCCCTCCCCAAAAACCACAGTAGGTCTTATTTTCAGGGTAGGGCTTATATTGCAGCCCTCCTCAAAAATCACAATAGGTCTTATTTTCAGGGTAGGGCTTATATTGCAGCCCACCCTAAAAATCACAGTAGCTCTTATTTTCAGGGTAGGGCTTATATTGCAGCCCACCCCAAAAATCACAGTAGGTCTTATTTTCAGGGTAGGGCTTGTATTGCAGCCCTCCCCAAAAACCACAGTAGGTCTTATTTTCAGGGTAGGGCTTATATTGCAGCCCTCCCCAAAAATCACAGTAGGTCTTTTTTTCAGGGTAGGTCTTATTTTCTGAGAAACATGGTAATACCCACCCCCCAGCAACAGTAGATTCCCCATTAGCAACAATAGACTGCCTTAGAAACAATATATCTCAGTCCCACAAAAAATATATCCCCTCCAACAACAATAGATTTCCCTGCAGCTAGCATCAATAGACCCTACACCCCTCCCATTACATACATTGCGTTCCCCTGCATTCCTGCTGAAAAAAGCCCTGCTCACATGTGTAGCAAGCATGAGAATGTAACCCCAGCATACGCAGTAACTCATTCTTATTGTACTGTATACATTTTAGACCTGGAATTCCCTCTTTTGCTGTCGTGTTCTTAACGCTTCTGGCAATGAGGTAAAATCTTCTAATATACGTTGGCAGCACACTGCGTACCCTCATAACAACGTCGCCCCTATCTGCAGTGCCAACAATAGCGACACCCACCCACCTCTGCGGCTGTTCCGAAGAATTGTTAAATTGCATTTCACAGAAAAGGCGGTGAAGTGATTGAAAATGTGCAGTCATCCTCGGAATGACTACTCCCAAACTATATTTCATGCTTCAGAGGATGAACTGCTTTGTGGGCATTTTATTATAACAGAATAAGCCCATCTATGACACACACAACACTGACATATACTCACCGTATCTGTGACCTTTAGGGCTCATACAGGGGTTGCTCTACACTCCAACCCAAAGGTTGGAGCATCTGACCATCACACCTACTTATAGTAATAATCACTTGACTTCTGGAAGATTTACCCCCCTTCATAACCAGGCCATTTTTTGCTAAACGGCGCTGCGTTACTTTACCGGACAATTGCACAGCCATGCAACGTTGCACATAAATTTAATTTATGTCATCTTTTCCCACAAATAGAGCTTTCTTTTTGTGGTATTTGATCACCACTGGATTTTTTATTTTTGTGCTATAAACCTAAAAAGACCAACAATTTTGAAAAAAAAAAAACATTTTATTATTTTTTTTTACTTTCTGCTATAAAACTTATCCAATAAAATATTTTTAAGAATAAATTTTCTTCAGAAAATTTAGACCAATGTGTATTCTGCTACAGATTCATTCTTGTAAAAAAAAATCCCAATAAGTGTATATTGATTGGTTTGCGCAAAAGTTATAGCGTCTACAAACAATGGGATACAGTATATACTGGAATTTTTATTTATTTATATTTTTTTATACTAGTAATGGTGGCGATTAGCGACTTATAGCCAGACAGTGATATAGCGGCAGACAATCTGGCACTTTTGAGGCTTTGTAGGAACCAATGACTCTAATACAATGATCAGTGCTAAAAATATGCACTGTCATTGTACTAATGAAACTGGCTGGGAAGGGGTTAACACCAGGGGTGATCAAAGAGTTAAAAGTGTTCCCAGCCAGTGTTTTTGTGTGTACTATGTGGTGCTTTCACTAAGGGTTGTGCTGGATTTCATTCCCTGCTTCGCAGGGAAACAAAATAGAGCACATCTCTGCTGACAGAGCAGAGCCGTGCATTGTTTACATATGACGAGCAAAGAGGTGCTGGCAAACATCCATTGGCTGGCAGCTGCTGATCTGCTTCTGCTGTGACTAATCACAGAAGAAGCGGCGCGCTGGCAGCGTACGCACACCCCCTATGCGGAAGTAGAATCACGTATATGTACTTGATTCTGCACAGAACGGCTGCCCTGTAGTAGTAAGTCTGCTATGGGGCGGTTGGCAAGTGAAGAGTAAAGAGTAACTCAATTTTTCTTGAGAAAAAACATTCCCCTGACTAGGTGATGACATCTGTGCTGTATTTTAGTGTATTCTTTGTGATAAGTGCAGTTAAACTACCACTACTGACCAGGGTCGTCTTTTTTCTTGATTGGACCCTGGGCAAAAATTTTCTTGGGCCCTCTTGAATCCACTTATCAACTATTTGGGGGCTCAAGGGGCAGCTGCTTTGGGCCCCACAACAATGACTAGATCCGGGGCAGCTGCCCCTTTTGCCCTGTGTTAAAGACAGCCCTGCTACTGACCTCTTCTTAAAATTATACACTGCTCAAAAAAATTAAAGGAACAATTTGAAAACACATCAGATCTCAATGGGGAAAAATCTCATGCTGGATATCTATACTGGTATTGACTGGGTAATATGTTGGGAACGAAAGGATGCCACATCGTTTGATGGAAATGAAAATTATCACCCTACAGAGGGCTGAAATCAAAGACACCCCGAAAATCAAAGTGAAAAAAATAACCCAGCAGGCTAGTCTATTTTGCTGAAATTTAATTGCAGCCACTCAAAATGGTACTCAGTAGTTTGTATGGCCCCCATGTGCTTGTATGCATACCTGACAACATCAGGGCATGCTCCTAATGAGATGGAAGATGGTGTCCTGGGGTATTTCCTCCCAGATCTGGACCAGGGCATCACTGAGCTCCTGAACAGACTGAGGTGCAACCTGGCGGCGTCAGATGAACCGAAACATAATGTCCCAGAGGTGTTCTATTGGATTTAGTTCAGGCAGGAGTAGGGACCACTCAATGGTATCAATTCCTTCATGCTCTAGAAACTGGGTGCCCACTCTCGCCACATGAGGCCGGGCAGTGTCGTGCACCAGGAGGAACCCGGGACCCACTGCACCAGTGTAGGGTCTGACAATGGGTCCAAGGATTTCATCTTGATATCTAATGGCAGTCAGGGTGCCATTGTCTAGCCTGTAGAGGTCTGTGCGTCCCTCCATGGATATGCCTCCCCACACCATCACTGACCCGCCACCAAACCATTCATGCTGAACAATGTTACAGGCAGCGTAACGTTCTCCACGGCTTCTCCAGACCCTTTCATGTCTGTCACATGTGCTCAGGGTGAACCTGCTCTCATCTGTGAAAAGCCAGTGGCGGACCTGCCAAATCTGGTGTTCAATGGCAAATGGGAATCGATCTCCACGGTGCCAAGCAGTGAGCACAGGACCCATTAGAGGACGTCAGGCCCTCAGGCCACCCTCATGAAGTTTGTTTCTGATTGTTTGGTCAGAGACATTCGCACCAGTGGCCTGCTGGAGATCATTTTGTAGAGCTCTGGTAGTGCTCATCCTGTTCCTCTTTGCACAAAGGAACAGATACCGGTCATGCTGATGGGTTACGGCCCTGTCCAACTCTCCTAGAGTAACTGCCTGTTTTCTGTAGTCTCCTCCATGCTCTTGAGACTGTGCTTGGAGAAAAACCTTCTGGCAATGGCACGTATTGATGTGTCATCCTGGAGGAGTTGGACTGCCTGTGCAACCTCTATAGGGTCCAGGTATCACCTCATGCTACCAGTAGTGACACTGACCCTAGCCAAATGCAAAATTAGTGAAAAAGAGTCAGAAATGATTAGTAGGGTAAAAACATGTCAGTGGTCTCCACCTGTAAAACCATTCCTGTTTTGGAAGTCGTCTCATTATTGCCCATCTAGTGCACCTGTTGTTAATTTTATTAACACCAAAGCAGCTGAAACTGATTAACAACCCCCTCTGTTACTTAATTGATCAGATCAATATCCAAGAAGTTTAATTGACTGGATGCTATACTCTGATTAAAACGTGTTCCTTTAATTTATTTAAACAGTTGTAGTTGCCTGTCTATCATGCTGATCCAATAGCTTAAAGAGCAACTCTTTAGTTGGGGAAAAACATTCCCCTCTGGGTGATTTATGTACATTGCAGGGATTTTAACAAACATTGTTGCAAATTCCTGTTATGACTAAAGCCATGTGGTCTGAAATGTGTCAACTTACTGTAATGAAAATTTGTGGATTTAGCAATAAACAAAGATTTTTAAGAGCAGTTTGTTGGTGCGGATCACTTTTATGGAAGAGTGTCTACAGCTGTGGGACTGCAGATCGGGCACCCGTAAAGTCTTACAATATTTCTTAATGGATTGGATGGGTAGCAGCACCATTTAAAGATCAAGCCTTTTTTGGCACTTTTTGTTTACATGTCACATGCTATTTGTGCAGTGTTTTTTCAAATGCAATTTTTTTGGAAAACATATAACTGATGAATTTTAATGCAAAACACACAATATATTACCCATTTTTTGGGTAAAATATAAAAGATGATGTTATGCCAAGTAAATAGATACCTAACATGTCATGCTTTAACCACTAAAGCCCCGGAAGATTTTACCCCCTTCCTGACCAGGGGTAATTTTGCGATTCGGCACTGCGTGACTTTAACGGACAATTGCGCGGTCGTGCGACGCTGTACCTAAACAAATTTGACGTTCTTTTTTTCCCACAAACAGAGCTTTCTTTTGGTGGTATTTGATCACCTGTGCGATTTTTTGATCATGCGCTATAAACAAAAAAAGAGCGTCAATTTTGCAAAAATAACAATATTTTTCACATTTTTTTATATGAAATTCCCCAAAAAAAAAATGTAAAAATCAAAATTTTTTAACATTTTCGACCAATTTGTTTTATGCTACCTATGTTTGGTAAAAAAAATTGCAAAAAGCGTATTTTGATTGGTTTGCGCAAAAGTTATCGCGTTTACTAACAAAGGGAAAGATTTTTGTCATTTTTGTTGTTTTTTTTAACGCGTAATGGCGGCGATCTGCGATTTCTTTGCGGTACTGCGACATTGCGGCGGACAGATCGGACCCTTGACTGACATTTTTGACACTTTTGGGGTTACCAGTGAAATTACTGCAGTAATCAGTGCTATACATATGCACTGTTACTGCAAAATTACACTGGTAGTGAAGGGGTTAACTTTATTTGAGTGGGAGGGGCTGTGTGTGTCCCTAGGGGCGTGATTCTAACTGTGATTGGCTGTCTGTTGAGCTGTAGAAACAGTGATCAACGGTTCTATATAGTAGAACCGTGTGATCACAGTTTCTACACAGGGGAGAATGACAGGCAGCTTGTTTACACTAGCCGCCTGACTTTCTTCCTCTGCAGCGGCGATCGCAGAGTGACCGGCGGACATCGGGTCACACGTGCGGGGGGGTCCGTGACCACGCGGGAGCGGGAGCGCGCCTCCGGCGGCGCGCGCTCGCTCCCTAGACCCTCACAGGCTAGCGACGTAGACCTACGTCACTTTGCCTGTGAGGGGCTGACTGCCGACGTAGATAGTTGTTAGGCAGTCGGCAAGTGGTTAAATCTGGAATGGCATCAAACTACAACTACTAAATCTCCATAGGCGCCCCTTTAAATATTTTTACAGGTTACCTGTTTAGAGTTACAGAGGAGGTCTAGCAGTAGAATTATTGCTTTCGCTCTAACGTTCATAGCGATACCTCACGTGTGGAACGCACACTGTTTACATATGCGTACACGACTTACATATGCATTCACTTCTGCGCACGAGCACAGAGGGATGGAGGGACTTTTACATTTTTATTTATTTTATTTTTATACACTGTCACTTCATTTTTTTTTTTAATCTTTTTTGTTCCTATTACAAGGAATGCAAACATCCCTTGTAATAGAAATAAGGGATGACAGGTCCTCTTTATGGAGAGATCTGGGGTCTATAGGACCCCAAATCTCTCCTCTTCCTTTAAAAGCAAAAGATCAAGAAAAAAATGGATCTTTTGCTTTAAAAAATTAAAAATAAAATAGTTTACTTCTGCTCTGGACCAGAAGTTAAATCATGACATTGCTCTGGTCCTCCAAGATCATAGCGCAAACCTTTGGATCGTTTCTCGGGCTTGCTGGTTTGAACAGTAAGCCCAATGAACACTATTGAGCGACAGGAGGGCAACCCCTCCCACTGCTTCTGAAAGCAATCCAGCAGCTAATTAGCCACTCTGACCACTTTATTGAGAAAGCCAATCACAGACTAAAAAAAATGTCTAAAAAAAAAAAATACAAGGGATATGGCTGATAGCTTCAGCCATAGCACTGGTAAACCACTTGCAAACTGTAACGCATATCTACGTATTGTGGTCAGCAAGTGGATATACTTTGCTATAGTTGTTATAGTTGTTGCAAATTCCTACCTTTTGTTATTCTGAAGAAATAGATGTTTTTTTGTCTGTGTCCATGTGTAAAGCGATTGTAAATTACTTTTTAATTATCAAATCAGCTGCTGCACTTGCAGGGTTCTAATGAGAAAAGTTGCATGGTCTGTATCGCTTTAGACATGATTTCTCTTTGGGAGTATATCACCAAAATTTACATTTTGCAGGGGATGCCTAAAATATGACTTGTATCTTATGTTGCTTGTACTGACTTGCTGCCACGAACCATACTGCCACAGCTCCCGAAAACTACGTTCCTAATTCACCTTCAACTTTTATTTTTACATGCTGTATCCTTAGTTGTTCTGTAAGTATCAACAAGGGTTATTTCTGCTTCCCCTCCCTCTCTTCCTCCCCTTTCCTTTCAGCCTACTGGTATACTATATTAATAATTGTGTATCTCATTGCAGATACGTATATATATCCACTTTGCATCTGCTCCTGATCAGTGGACATATCCACAAAACGCGTAGAGCTGTTTTGGATGCCATGTTCCAACAATCATGTGCTTATCATCAGATTACTTTTATGAATTATTATTTTTTAATCATGATTTATCTTGTTGTCATGTTGATGTTAGACTAGAGAGATATTTAGGTCATCATTAATATCACTATGTGCAATCGTACTATGTTATGGTGAAATATGTGGACATACAGTATATGTATTAATCATATGTTATCAACCAGCAATTATTTGTTAATATTACTATGTTATAATGAAATGTGTACATTGATACATTAAATGTAGTGTTATATATTCATATTGTGTTATGATTTTATGTGTACATATATAAATTACCTATGTGAGTTTATTGATTTACCCATTTCTCTTGGATTGCAGCCGTGGGTTTCATTTAAAGTCCCAACCTCCCCTTGTTTTTATTATATGACTTATATCTTAGTGCAGACTTCTGGGAAAATCAGTGAGCCAATCACACAAGCACATAGTTGCCAACATTTGAAAGAAAAATTTCCAGGGAAACTTTGCAGCACAGCTATCAATTACTTACCACACCCACTTCCATGAAGCTCCGCCCACTCCACATAATTAATCCCCGCCTACTTATCCTCAGATTATAGGGTCTACTCAATATAGAGAGAATTACAGGAAATTAAAAAGGGAATTTCAAACTTAAGGCCAAAGTAGCAGAGTTGAAATAATTCTCCCATTCAGCTGCACTACTTCTGCGTAAAATGTACGTGTCATTTGGGTTTGCCTGGAGTAAGTGGTAGGTGAAAGACAGAGACCCCAGTGATTAGGGAAAGTGAATATTGCAGTGATAATTTCCTGGTGAGTAGGGTCAACTCAGGGACATAACCTGTGTAAAGGAAACATTCCAGTATCTGGATCAGTGAAGTGGGGCTCCTCTTAGCAGCACCAGAGGGCAGTGCCAGTGCACCACAAACCACCACCCTTCCAGTGGAAGCCATCCTCCTCTAGAACAGGCTCAATTCTGGTGGCACTGTACTAATACCAACAGCTATATTGCCTGATACCAGTACCTAAATAAACTGCCTTTATTCAATATCACTAATTACAATATGCACAATGCAGACCCCTACCACATACAATGCAGCCCCCTACCACATACAATGCAGCCCCCTACCACATAGAATGCGGACCAATGTCCTACTGACACCAACCTCTACTCTACTGACACCGTCCACTGTCCTACTGACACCAACCTCTGCTCTACTAACACCATCCACTGTCCTACTGACACCAACCTCTACTCTACTAACACCGTCCACTGTCCTACTGACACCAACCTCTGCTCTACTGACACTGTCCACTGTCCTACTGACACCAACCTCTGCTCTACTGACACTGTCCACTGTCCTACTGACACCAACCTCTGCTCCACCTACACCATCCACTGATCTACTGACACCAACCTCTGCTCTACTAACACCATCCACTGTCCTACTGACACCAACCTCTACTCTACTAACACTGTCCACTGTCCTACTGACACTAAAGTCTGCTCTACTGACACCGTCAACTGTCCTACTGATGCCAACCTCTGCTCTACTGACACCATCCACTGTCCTACTGACACCAATCTCTGCTCTACTAACACCATCCACTGTTCTGCTGACACAAACCTCTGCTCTTCTAACACCATCCACTGTCCTACTGACACCAACTCCTGCTCTACTGACACCATCCATGTTTTAATACATTTTAAAATGTTTGTTTACATTTATTTATACAAGTGTGTGTATATACTGCATGTATATCTATCTACACACGCATGTGTGTTTGAGCTTTGGGGTGCACACCCTAATGCAATAGGCTGCGCACACCTATGCAGTGCCGTATCGCAAAAAATGGCCTGGTCACGAAGGGGGGTAAATCTTCCGGGGGTCAAGTGGTTTGTATACATATATGCCCGTGGTTGGTCTTCATATACATACAGTAGATACCTTTAGTCCATGCTTGGTTATAACATGCATCTTTGTATAGTAAAATTATGTTTTTTTTTATTAGTGCTTGTACTAGTATTCTTTGTTACTTTAAATATTACTAGGTATACAGTATATTGATCGGAAATTAGTCATTTCAGGGATGTTGGTACTTAAAACAATATTGACTGACAATATATCCATATACTTTCAAATAACACAGTTTGAAGAGTCCATTTACTGAAATAGAGCACATTCACTATGTTTTGCAAAACCTACTTTGTCAATGCAGAAATTATCCATCAAGTACTAAAGACTGTTGATTAGCTTTAAGGGCCGGTTCACATCTGAATCACACTGGCACATGTTCCACATTCCTGTGCAATTCAGTCCATTCATTTGAAAGGGCTAAAATTGCACCGGATAGCACCAAAAGTAGAGCATGATCTACTTTTCAAAAACACACTGGATCGGATTGCATGGTACTGCATATACTATGTGATCTGGTGCAGGCAAACGCAGCGGGTTTGCAATCTGCATTTGGGGTGTCATTATGAATACATTGACACCTGCAGCAAATTGCGCATCCAGTGCATTTTGAATGTGGTGTAGGAAACGCGCACAGATAGCCAGTTTCCCGCGCGTTGTGGTGTGAACGAGCACTAAAAAGTTACAGTTGTAGTCTAGTCTAACAGCTTTTGCCATGGAAATTCTTACACAGAGGGAGGAGTGTTAAAATTAAATTTAAAAATAAATATGTGTTAGTAACTATATAACCAATTGTGTGATCCCCTAGGGGTGGGACTTTATAGGCAGCTCAAAATTATAAAAAACTTTTTTGACTAGTAAATATAAATTTTATTGATACATACAAAAAAAGAACATACCAAAATAGTAGTACAGTAGATACACAGTAAAAAATGGCAAAACTAATAGATAAAAATATGCAAATACACTCAACCATCTACTCCAGGTTGAATCCAACGTTTCGAGGTAATAAACCTCTTCCTCAGGGATTGTGCTGGAGTTTGTTAATTCTGTAGATATTGAGAGAAGCATATGTGTCACATAAGACAGCCAAAGAATACAATTTTTTAGACATATTCTAAACATGCAAAATGAAGCCATAACACAGTTGTAAATGAAAATAGACTTACATGATTGATTTAGCATATGAACATATATGGTAGTTTTGCCGCTAGGTAAAAGCAGGGAAGTTGTAGAACACCCACAGAGAACGATGGTTTTTGCAAATGAGGTCTATACGCATATAGAGCAGTATAGTGCTGGAGAAAATGGAACAGGAATAATTGTGCGTCCCAGAGACAGATGTCACAACTGGAGTCCAAAATGTGCTTAGCAGGTCGGGTAGAGGCCAATCACATCCGACTGCAAAAAAGATGTATAGTAGATATATATTATCACCCAACTGTTCTATTTCACATGTCCAACAAAAATATGACAGGACAAATGAATATATGGGGAGCAGGGTCCAGTTGCGTGTATTATGATTGCTTGTTGATTAAGTTAAAACAATATTGTGCATTGTTTTCAAACACTCCAAAAGAAAGGGGTATAAAAAGAAAAAGACAGGGGCATACAGATACACCAAACAGGGATCTCATTGGGATCGTCCAAAGCTGAGTCCTGCAAGGTGCATTGACTTTGTTTAGCCAGTAGAAAAGTTATAAACACGCCTTGGATCCTATCTGAGCACCAGATACTGTATAGATCAAAGGTGGTCAGTGAATTTCTCCCAAAAAAAATAAAGATGTGAAAAGAGTAAGTGGGTAAAGTCATATATTTGCACAAACCTTGGATGGTAACGGTTGAGAAACCTTCTCCCAGCAGTGGATGTCACAAATGACCCACGCTGGGAGTAGTATTTAACGATGGGGGATATGACAGGTGAGAGCAATCAGTATGATTGCTCACCACCCGCCGCCAGCTATGGGCTCCCTGGGCGGCGCTCACCAGGCCCGCCCCCTGCATCCCCCGATGCGCCCAGGAAGTGCGTCATCGCAAGGGGCGGGAGCATAGTCGGCAGGGCACTGCCCACCGGCACGGGAAATGACGTCGCCGCTGCGTGATGACGCAAGTGGCGGCATCCGTCGGAAGTGAGGTGGACACCAATTTGGTGTCAGCAGGAGAAGACCTTAATATAATGGTTTTCTTCCTTTTCTTGTATTGTTTTCAGGTTCTTCTGTGCGCCCCGGAGATATTTGTCCAACCCGGCCACGGGGATCGGGACTTCACTATGTGGCCCCGACCATTCCCGGAGGTCAGGTCTTCTCCTGCTGACACCAAATTGGTGTCCACCTCACTTCCGGCAGAAGCCGCCGCTTGCGTCATCACGCAGCGGCGACGTAATTTCCCGTGCCGGTGGGCAGTGCCCTGCCGACTACTCTCTCGCCCCTCGCGATGACGCACTTCCTGGGCGCATCGGGGGATGCAGGGGGCGGGCCTGGTGAGCGCCGCCCAGGGAGCCCATAGCTGGCGGCGGGTGGTGAGCAATCACACTGATTGCTCTCACCTGTCATATCCCCCATCGTTAAATACTACTCCCAGCGTGGGTCATTTGTGACATCCACTGCTGGGAGAAGGTTGCTCAACAGGTACCATCCAAGGTTTGTGCAAATATATGACTTTACCCATTTTACTCTTTTCACATCTTTATTTTTTCTGGGAGAAATTCACTGACCACCTTTGATCTATACAGTATCTGGTGCTCAGATAGGATCCAAGGCGTGTTTATAACTTTTCTACTGGCTAAACAAAGTCAATGCACCTTGCAGGACTCAGCTTTGGACGATCCCAATGAGATCCCTGTTTGGTGTATCTGTATGCCCCTGTCTTTTTCTTTTTATACCCCTTTCTTTTGGAGTGTTTGAAAACAATGCACAATATTGTTTTAACTTAATCAACAAGCAATCATAATACACGCAACTGGACCCTGCTCCCCATATATTCATTTGTCCTGTCATATTTTTGTTGGACATGTGAAATAGAACAGTTGGGTGATAATATATATCTACTATACATCTTTTTTGCAGTCGGATGTGATTGGCCTCTACCCGACTGGCTAAGCACATTTTGGACTCCAGTTGTGACATCTGTCTCTGGGACGCACAATTTTTCCTGTTCCATTTTCTCCAGCACTATACTGCTCTATATGCGTATAGACCTCATTTGCAAAAACCATCGTTCTCTGTGGGTGTTCTACAACTTCCCTGCTTTTACCTAGCGGCAAAACTACCATATATGTTCATATGCTAAATCAATCATGTAAGTCTATTTTCATTTACAACTGTGTTATGGCTTCATTTTGCATGTTTAGAATATATCTAAAAAATTGTATTCTTTGGCTGTCTTATGTGACACATATGCTTCTCTCAATATCTACAGAATTAACAAACTCCAGCACAATCCCTGAGGAAGAGGTTTATTACCTCGAAACGTTGGATTCAACCTGGAGTAGATGGTTGAGTGTATTTGCATATTTTTATCTATTAGTTTTGCCATTTTTACTGTGTATCTACTGTACTACTATTTTGGTATGTTCTTTTTTTGTATGTATCAATAAAATTTATATTTACTAGTCAAAAAAGTTTTTTATAATTTTGAGTTGCCTATAAAGTCCCACCCCTAGGGGATCACACAATTGGTTAAAATTTTCCTGGGATGTGGCACTCACGCTGAGGAATACAGCGGGAACACACCTTTATATTAGTAACTATATAGTACACTTTAGTTTTAACTCATCCTTAAAGTGGAAGTAAAGGCAAAACCTAACCAACCCTAAACCTGCTCTCAACCACATTCTAAGCCTAATCTATCTATCCCTGTAAAGAAAAGATCACTATAATTACCTGTTCTGAAGTCTCCAGCGGCGCTCTCTGTGTGCAGGAGAGAACCGACAACGGCAGGGAAATGCCCGGGAAGTGACATCACCCATAGACTTACTACGGGACTTCCATTGCCGGCTGCCTCTCCTACACAACGAAGCCACCGCTGACAGCTCAACCTGGGACTGGACCCGAGCAGCTGCAGAACAGGTAAGATAGCATTTTTTTCTTTACAGGGCTAGTTAGATTAGGCTTAGAATGTGTCTGAGAGTAGGTTTAGTGTTAGTTAGGTTTTGCCTTTACTTAAGGACCACAAATTATGGGTGTTGTGCAATAAAACACATTTTACTGTGCATGATGCAATAGTGTGAATAGGCCTACACTAAACTTGTGCACTGTGCCATTGTTGTGTTTTATTCTTTTGGGTGAGCATAGCATACCTGAAAGACACAGGGTTCCTGGGCTTTCTGAGCTGTCAATTGGAATTTCGAGCTGTCCCGCAAGCATCGCTTATGTCTGAAGGAGTAAGAAGGCTTTGGAACCAAAAAAAGCACCATAAAAAGTCCCATGAGAAACCCACTAGTAATACCCACGAGGAGTCCAGATATATAGGCTGGCAGGGGCCAAATGAAGAAGTTGTAAGCTAGGATCGCTACGCAGACCAGGGCACTGCATGGCACATCATTGTTATGATGGGTCGTTTGGCAAGAGGTTGCATGCTCCAATAAATTTTGATCTTCTGATTCTACATCGTTGGCTAGTTCTACGACCTGGATCATGTCCCCATAGGAACAGATCTTAAATTTGCAGTAGTCTTTAGGTGTCTCTCTATGAACGCTTCTAGAATTCTCCATAAACTCCAGGCTTTCACTTTCTTCTGACTTTCCATAACTTGGAAAACTGTTCTTTGTATCAAAAAAACCTTGGTCCCTCTGTTGACTTGTTGGGGACTCCTGGCTAGAAAACATTGGGGGCATAGTTCTATATTTAGGGCTCGGTGTTGGCTCCTCACCGATCATTTTGCTAAGCATGCTTAAGGGTTCTTGCATGGCTTCTGACAACCTCCTCTTGGTGTCCTCCAGTCTGGCTTCTACTTCCTGTACGTTGAAAAACATACCTTTGCTTTCTGAAGGTGACATGCTAGGCGAAGATGGAGCTGTCCTAGAGTCTCCATTTTTGCTTTTGGGTTGGGTTATCTGCTTCCACAGATGAACATTCAGCTTAGAGTCTGACTTGGACTGTGATACCTCTGGTTCAAGCCGGGAAATTTCAGTGGAGATAGACTTGACCAGGTTGACAAATGGATGGGATTTGTGAGGAGAAGGATCCTTGGCATCAATTTCAGTAGAGACAGACTTGACCAAGTTGATGAAAGGTTTAGAAGAGGGTGAGCTTGGCATCAATGGAGAATTACATTTCTGGATCTCACTGGACAGGAGAACATCACCTGCACACTCATATGCTGCGAGAGCTAGCTCATCGACCAGAGTACCTTCTTTCCCCACTGGCTGCCCATACACAGGAGCTCTGACTTTGTTAGGTACTGGATTTGCCAGCAAGGCCTCCTCTTCATCTTGATCCAGGGTAAAGATGAGATCACTCTCCTCTAATTCCTCCCAGTTGTCTTCACTGTGTACTTTGGTCAGCTGGATAGTAATTCCTTGATGAATTTGTGGTAAACCCTGCCCTTGGTTTGGACCTTGAAAGGAATTGGGGGATCCAGTGGATGCAGTACTAAGTTTGTCTGAGTTAGACATTCTTCACAGCATGTTTTTTTCACTCTAGGATAGAAAAAAAAAATTATTACCTGTGTACTTTCGACTAAACGGAAAACAAAAATTTGCAGATGTCACCTGAACAAGAGGCAAAGAGAATTCTTCCAGTGAGGACATCTGCTCCATTGACAACTAACTACTAATTTCCCTTTACTTTGCAAAAATATTCTTTCATTTCCTTATGTCTCCTGGCCAGGATTCTAACCCTTTCTTGTTCTATCCAAAATGAAAACATTTTTTTTTGCTTTAGATACTTTATATATTTCTTCTTCTCTGTGCCAAAACACTGTTAAACGAACCTCCAGAACAATAAAGTGGGGGCAAATATCTTAAAGTGACAAAAACTGAGAATGAAAGAAAAAATGCAGAGCACGTTAATCTCTGCCCTCCATCTACTAAAGTTCTGCATATTCTTCAACCCATGACTCAGAGGCGTAACTAGAACCTTCAGGGCCCCGGTGCAAGAAACCATGAAGGGCCCCCTGAACCCCTAGCCGAGGCTCTTCCCTTCAAGCCTGGGGCTCTTCTCACTGATTCTGGGGCCCTTTACTCTCATTGCGGGACCCTTTTAGAAGTTCTGCAGTGGGTCCCCTTCCTGCCATCTTGGGGCCTCCCCATGGTGGTGGAATGCCAGGGCCCGGTTGCAAGTGTGACCTTTGCGATCCTGGAAGTTCACCCACTGGTGTCATTCGTTTTTATTTTTTGGAATTTTAATTTTATTTTTTATCATTTTATTTTATTTTTTTACAATGTCAATGACTATGACTCTGTTCATTCAGAAAAGGAAGGAGCTGGTAAATTACATATTTACCGACCCCTCTATTGTGACACATCTCCTGCAGCAGCCGGCAGGAGAGGGAGCACAGTGATTGGGGGGGGGGGGGCACTGGTTGCAGCACAGTTGGGGGGGGAGGCAGGGGAGCATTCAGGGGCCCAGAGACAGCAGAACACAAGTGAACTGGATAGGAGGAGTGGCAGGGGCAGCATACAGAGCAACCAATCTCCTCCATTTTCCTCCTGCAGCTATAGGACGAAAAAGGAGGACAGTGATTTCTCTACATGCTGCCCCCACCGCCCCTCCTATCCAGGTGTACAGGGGAGCTGCACAGGCCCCCTGGAGCATGGGGCCCGGTTGCAATTGCAACCCCTGTAGTTACGCCCCTGCCATGAGTATACCTGGGCTCAAATCACACCCACCCATTGATCTGAAAGCAGGCTTTTCCTAATTCAAAGTGAATTTTGGGTGTCCTTTGTGTCTAGGCATCAGGCGCATTTTAAATTGAGCTCTGTAACTTGAGATTTTTTTTCTGCCAGTGAAGCATCTTATGCAACCCTCAATCATGCTGACTTCTTCTACTGCCTGACTACATTCCATATTCACTTTTAAGTTGTTGTCCTCTGATCTTCTGATTCAGTGTAGATCCTTTTGTTCCACATTCTGAATTCTGATTGTTATGTCGGCATTAGGTCTAACTACACTACTTCAGAGGTCAATGTTTTCAGTACTAAAGAAAAACTCTTTTGAAAGCCTTTCGCACTTTGAGCATACCAGATCCATCCCTACAAATTACCTAGGCTGCTGCAACTTTGTGGGGAAAAAACCTAACTGAAAAAGTTGTATCAGATACCTGGTTGACGTAATACCAACAGCTGTACAATCTCGATTATTATGAAAAAATGTCTTTGATAAAATCCCTAAATTAGGAACAAAGGAAAATTCTCTACAGAGACAATAAGGGATGGGGGGGGGGGGTGCAGTGTTTTCCACTGTTATACAAAAATGCAGTACACTGTGTGTAGCCACCCTGCCCTAAGCAGAGGTAAGGGGGGGGGGTGTGATTTAGTGTTCTGGGTGGTAAAGAGCCTAAGCTGATAGTGCCATGCTCATTTGGTCTTCCCCTAAGCTCAATGTTGCTGTTGTTTCTACCTGCTGCCAGTAGGTGACACTGGTACATCCAGTGTTAGAAAGAGGCCACAGTACACATAGCCTATTTTGACTGCCGGCCGGGGGAAAAATGCAAAAACTGCAAAATTGCACCACGATTTTGATGCATTTTGAGGCCACTGGTCAAAACGTTCCTTTCCTTATCTTGATTTTTCCATGTTCAGGAGAGGGGGATTGAATCTCCCCTAACATCAGCAGCTCCTAAACATTCCTAAAAGCCTATATGTACATGGACACATAGACTTTTATGGAGTTGAGTTTAGGAGCTGTAGTGTACTACAGGTACAGGAGCTGTAGTGTACATGAAGCCTAAGGTCCTATTCACACTTGAATATTTTGTAGTTTGACACGCAAAGCTCCAAAACTCTCAACAAACAAAATCCCAAGTAATTAAATGGTGGCCATTCACAAACAAGTGCCCAGGCACCTGTAGCTCGATGCCTGCTGCTCTGAAAGCTACATAAGCTAGCCAAGCTGAACCAAGATGGAGAACCAGGAGGAGATATCTTGTTGGAGGAAGGAGATGGGAGGACGTTAGATCCTTAGAAGGGCCTGGTGACTCTCTTGGGAGGACACATGGAAGAGTCTACTAGCTAGCTGGAGTGTGCTATTTACAGTGTTTTGGTGTAGACTTGAAGATACTTAATATTGTTCAGGATGGCAGAGGATCTGGAGTCTGTAAGTGTATCTGTGGCCCTTAACCCTCTTTCCTTGTGTGATTGGAGCAATAAAATTTCTAAAAAGACACTAGCATAACTGACATCCAATATTTTTCAATCCCAAATTACTAGCAATGGACTCAGCCATAGGTGTGCGCAGCCTACTTCATTAGGGTGTGAACTCCAAAGCTCAAACACATATGCCTTTCTCAGAAGCCTCAGCGGCACGGGGCAGTGAATAAATTGGTCTGTGCTGGGTGGCCTCCTGTTCATTCAAAAACTGAAGCATAGTAAACACCGTTTACTATGCTTCAGTTATGAATGGACACAGTTAGCGAGTGTGTTCACTGTGTTCATTTAGAAAAGGTAGGTGCTGGTAAATTGGATATTTAATAGCCCCTTCCCCCGCTCCCCATCCTGGTAGCCCGGGGGGAGAGGATAGGAGGGAAGTTAGCAGCACTGAAGGGCTGGGGGGTGGGGACAAAAAGAGGGGGGCCTGGGCAGTAGGGGGAATCAGCACCGGACATAGTAAAATAGGGTGTGCCCTGGCACACCTCCAATGCGCACGCCTATGGACTCGGTTATGGGTTAAATGTTAGCCCACCCTGCCACTGGGGGTCAAGAGGGTGCTACATGCGCATTCAGATGATTTCAATAAATTTAAATTAGTAAGATCCTTGCTGATTCCAGTACAACTCTCAAAGGGCAGAAAGAAAAGGTTAGATGTGCTTGTCCTGCTGAGGTGGTGTTCCCTGGGAGGTAAGGGTTAACTCTGTTGGCCAGGTTTTCCCGGGCTTTTAGGAGAAGTGCCACCCTCTGCTGGGGTAAACACATAAAAAGGGATGGGACCACCTCACCACCTGTGGTTAGTAAGATGGTCAGAGGTATGGTTCCAGCTCTCCTCATTCAAGGAACAGCATGCTGCTAAGGATGTGATCCACTACTTATTCCCTGTGGGAACCTAGTCGAGGTTCCAGGGGTAGGGACTCTTGCTTGACCAAAGGACTCTAAGGACTTTCTCACCTAATTAAGGTATGACTACCTCATGGGGCAATCAGGGGCACAAATGGATTAACTAAGGGGCCCTTAGAAGATTGTGTACAAGAATGTGTATTGAAGACAACTTGTTGAACTGTTCATTTGTTACATTTAAACAACTTCAGTAAAGGATATTTATTGTTATTTAACTTGATCTGGTCTAAAGTTACTGGGAGGACTATCTTATAGGGGTGTAATGCATGTATGGTGTATCAAAAGAACAGGGCTTAATTAGGGGCAAGACGTGTTAGAGAAGATGTAGTACTAATGTCTAATGGCACTTTTCCACTGCAAGTACCGACTCGGCCCGGTTTGCTTTGACTGCTGGTTCTGCATGGTACGGTGTTGGAACGGTTTGGAACGGTACGGTATGGTTTGCTTTTCCACTAAAGTAGTATTAAAGTTAAGTGGGTGGGATAACAACGGGGTGGGTGGGATTCTCTGACCAATCAGTGGCTAGTAGTGACTGCATGCAAAGGATTGTGGGATATGGTACCGGTATGGTACCTCATGGAACCACAATCGAGGTGGTACTGTTTTTGAGAGCCGTACCATTCGGTTCCATGCAGTGGAAAAGCGCCGCCGTACCGTACCATACCGAACCGTTCCTACACTATACCATGCGGTACCAGCAGTGGAAAAGCACAAAAGCGTGCCGAACCGTTCGGTTCCATGCAGTGGAAAAGCGCCATAACATGTAGTGAAGCTATTCGATGGAGGCTATATTGCCATTGCTATAGATTACAGTACTAGTGCCAAGTAAATAAGCAGCTAGCCGATTGGGAAGCGGTGTGACTTGACAAAAGTAACGGAAGGCCCTGGTAGTGAGGGAGATTGTGTGCTTAGGCTTCTTTCCCAGTGACTGGAATCCCAATACTGGGCCTGATTCACGGCACAGGGCATCCTAGGGACCCAGCCCTGGAGTCACACAAGATGGAGTTAGGCCTCAAGAGAAGAATGAGCATGGGATATATACAAGAGTCAAGCTTCCTAGTATTCAAATGAAGCATACAACACAATATCACTGGGAGGAAGGTGACAGGTAACTGGGCTGGTGGAGTCCGGACCAGTACAGGCTCAGCGGTACCGGCTCAGAAAATGCTGCACAACTAAATTGAGAGAAGAATTATGAAGTGTAATTAGGAACTGATGTCTGTAGTGAACAATGTAAAAAGTACAGAAGTTGGTCCACAGATTACTAGGAGTTAAATTTGTTATTTTGGTCAGGATTGTTCTTCTGGATTCAAGGCATCACTCTTGCCATGCCCTTTATCATGCAATGTATCACATCTGGCTGTATTGCCTTCTTTAATAATAAAAAAGTTTCTGTAAAAATATTTAAAAAAATGTGTTAAAACCACCTTAGACCCACAAGCACTCAGATTTGGACAGAGAGATGCAGCACTAGGAATCAGGGGTATAGCATGAACATTTACTGACAGTGGGAGAGAGCAGAGTTGTATTAGTGTTGCTGCTCCTTCATTGTCTAATCAGCAGGCTGTAGTGACACCACTGTATTCCTTAACTGTAACAGAAAGTGGTGTCATGTAGAAACCAGATTTCTTCCTTAATTTTCAAACCTGCATCCGCAGAATGACAGTACATACAGTATATAGTTGCTATGGATAACATTGCAGATCTTAGATCTCCTTGAATGGGTCTTACTGAGTTTATTGACTGTGTATTGTGTATATATAGTTAGCGGTCCAAGGAGAGCCTGCTCTACCCTATCTTTGTGCTAGTTCTAAATGAACATTTCTACATCGGAAATGTCTGTGTATGTATGTGTTTGATTCCTTCCTGCCCGCTCATGTGCTGAGTGGATATGCAGACATATGAATGACCTAATTTACAGTGACTGGATACAGGGGAGCAGGAGCGATCTTATCATCCAGCCAGGGGGTGCCGGCACAGCAGTAGACTCTGATCATGGCTGGAGACACATCTGGCTCATAACTTAGCCTGCCTTTCAAAGAAGTGATCTATCTATCTATCTATCTATCTATCTATCTATCTATCTATCTATCTATCTATCTATCTATCTATCTATCTATCTATCTATCTATCTATCTATCTATCTATCTATCTATCTATCTATCTATCTATCTATTCTTCTATCTATCTATCTAAGGAAAATTTACACAAAAACTGAGAGAATGTACAAAGTCCATACAGACATCATCTATAACACGGAACCAAACCCAGCAGCCAAGAAACAAAACGACTGTCTCTTAATTTGTCAATTTTTGCCAATCCAATCCAGATCAGCACCAGACATCCTTTAATGAATGTCTATAGGAGACAAATCTTGTCCTGTTGTTTCCATTGATATGCCAATGTTGGGAGTGTTTGTCGGCACTTTATCCCTCTTTTCACTATTGCTGTAGGGCAGGGGTCTCCAAACTTTCTAAACAAAGGGCAAGTTTACTGTCCTTTAGACTTTAGGGGGGGGGGGGGGGCTGGACTGTGGGCATTAGAAGTAAAAAATGCCTTGGCGTCAGTGAGAGGAATTGTGCCCCAACGTTGGTATCACTGGGAGGAACTGTGCCCATCGTTGGTGTCATTGGGAGGAATTGTGCCCCTTCGTTGGTGTTAGTGGGGGGAATTATGGGGTCAGAGGATGAAATATTGCCCCAGGGCTAGGTAAAAGCAGGGAAAATGCCACATTTGGCCCCTGGGCAACAGTTTGGAGACCACTGCTCTAGGGGTAAACACTCATGTGTCCTGAATAGGATATTTAGTGCAGAAGCTGGCCAAATACATTGGGTAATGGTCAAAAGGTGCCCATATTTCTGTCCATTTACCTATACTATGTATCTATCTATGTATGTGTGTCCCTTTCTCCTCCTTTCTCTCCTTTTTCAAACCCTTTTATAATTTTCTTCCTTTCTTTTCCTTTCCTATTCTTCTCTCACCTCCCTTTTTTGCTTTCTCTTTTCCATTCATTTCTCTCCTCGTCTCTTCTTCTCTCCTCTCCTTTTCACTCTCCTGCCCCTAAAGCCGGCCATACATGGATCAAAATGAATCCGGTTCAGCAGGGGCCAGACAAATTTCAAACCATAGATGGGCAGCCTGGTTGTACATAAGTCGATCTATAGATCAACTTGTCTTGTGTACAACCAGCCTGTTGGAAATTTTTCTCTCGATCAGTGCCTCCGGCTATAGCTCCGCTGCCAAAATACAAGATCCCCCCATTCACATCAAGTGTATAGATGGAGGGATTGAGTGATTTTCTTTAATTCAACCAACAGGATGGAAAAATGAGAATGGCTTGTGTATGGCCACCTTAACACTTTCTTCCTCTCTCATCCCCCTATCACTCTCTCTATCTCTTCCCCTTTCACTCCCCTCCCCCTAGCACTCTTCCCTTCTTTCTTTCTTTCTTTCTCCCTCTCCTCCCCTTGCTTCATTTACAATCCTACTTTGTCTCTCTACTCCCCTTTTCTTCCTCTCTCTTCTCTCCTCTTATTTATCTCCTCTCCTCTCTGTTTCTTTTTCTCTTTTCCCCTTTCTCTCTTCCTCCTCTTCTTTTTCCCTCCCTCCTCTCTCATTTTCTTTATCTCCTCTGTCTCTCTCTCTCCTTCCCCTTTTCTCTCTTCCTCCTCTTCTTTTCTCCCTCTCTCCCCATCTCTTTCTTACTCCCTCTCCACCATCCTACTGTGCCCTTTTTTCCCCTCTCCCTTTTCATCCCCCTCCCCTGAACTTTTTTCTCTGTTTTCCCTTTTCATTCTCCCTCCTACCTCTCTGTCTCTTCTTTTCCCTCCACTCACTCTCTTACCTCTGCCCTCTTTTCTTTCTTTCTTCTCTTATTTTTTTCTCCCCTTCCCTTTTCTCTCTCTCTGTTCTTTTTTTATTATCTCTGTTAAGATATATGACATTTTGTTTATATGCCCTTATACAGCTTATCCATTGATCTACAGTGATATGAATATGTTGTCTGTTTGTTAACCAGGAAGTGTTTAAATAAAGTTGCACTCACAAAAAAAAAAAAAAAAAGAGAAAAAAGAGGCAGCAGAGCCTGCAGTGTGTGTTCCTGAGAAAACTAAAGCATGGTGCCTGTGTGAGTTTGTCCTCCATCAAAGATCTGCTATAATCCGGTTATCCTATCTCTTAAGTAAAAAAATGGCAACAGGTTATGGGCCCAGGAGAGAGGGAACAAGCCGATGGAACAGGCTGCTTTTCGATGGAGATGAGAAAAATTATGAGCTGTGGGAGACAAAATTCCTAGGCCATCTGCGCTTGATGAATCTTAAAGAAACAATCCTTCAGGAACCATCAGACGAAACAGACCCTGTGCAAGACAGGAATAAGAATGAGGAAGCTTATGCTGAGTTAATACAATTCCTGGATGATAAAAGTCTATCTCTTATAATGAGAGAAGCAACTGATAATGGAAGAAAAGCGCTGAAAATCCTGAGAGATCATTATGCTGGCCAAGGTAAGCCACGTATCATAAATTTATACACAGAACTAACATCTCTTCAGAAGTCTGAATGTGAAAGTGTCACAGACTATATCATACGCACAGAAACAGCGATTACAGCACTTAGAAATGCAGGAGAGACCCTCAGTGATGGACTATTAGTGGCTATGATTCTTAAAGGCCTGCCTGAATCATTCAAACCATTTGCAATCCACATAACACAAGGTAAAGAAGATATGACGTTTACTGACTTTAAAACTCAGTTAAGGATTTTTGAGGACACTGAAAAATATCACAGCAGCACAAGCACTGATAATGTAATGAAAATCAGCACCCCTGTTGTACCAACAAGGGAGAAAGACATCATTGTCTGCTACAGTTGTCATCAGAAAGGTCACAAAGCTAATACATGTCTATACAGAATGAATAAGAGGAAGACAAAGTGGTGTAATTATTGCAAGAGCTCCACTCACAGTGAGACATTGTGCAGACGAAAGGCACGAGACAATGTAAAGCAGGTAGTGGATGATACAGAACAAACATTTGCTTTTAAAATAAGCGAAGACCAGTTAAACATTCCCAAAACAAAAAGCCTGATGGTAGATACAGGAGCAACATCGCATATTGTCACAGACATCAAGAAATTTAAAAGATTTGACACCTCGTTTAAGCCAGAGAAACATTACATGGAGTTGGCAGATGGGAAAAGAACTTCCGGTGTAGCACTCAAGAGAGGTGACGCTGAGGTGTACCTAATGGACAGTAAGGGAAGACAAAGGAGGACATTGCTACAAAACGCATTGTTTATCCCCACATATCCACAAGACATTTTCTCTGTTGAAGCAGCAACAAGAAATGGGGCGTCTGTTGAATTCAGACAAGATGACAGTATTCTGATCCATAAGAATGGTACAAAATTTGTTATAAAGAAATACAACAGGCTTTACTATTTGAACACCTATAAGGAATGCGATGACAGTTGTTACGGTTGTTATGATATTCAGACATGGCATGAAATCCTAGGTCATTGTAATTACGATGATATCTTGAAACTACAGAATCTAGTAGATGGAATGAAGATCCAAGGTAAGGTTGATAAGTCCAACCTGAATTGTGAGATTTGTATCCAAGGGAAATTTGCTCAGAGTAGAAACAGGGAGCCTGACACCCGTGCAAAATACCCACTTGAACTAGTACACACAGATTTAACAGGTCCTATAGAGCCAGTTGCAAAGGACGGATTCAAATACGTCATAGGATTCACTGATGATTATTCTGGTGCAGTGTTTGTATACTTTCTGAAAAACAAGAGTGACACAGTTCTAGCCACAGAGAAGTTTATCGCTGATACTGCCCCCTATGGGATCATCAAGAGAATGAGGTCAGACAATGGTACCGAATTCACATCGAATGACTTCCAGTCACTACTCATAAAGAAGAGCATAAGACATGAGACTTCAGCACCTTATTCACCACATCAAAATGGAACAGCTGAAAGAAACTGGAGAACACTGATAGAGATGGCAAGATGTATGCTAATAGAGAGCAAAGTACCAAAAGAGTTATGGACATATGCAGTGATGACAGCAGCTATGATTCGAAATAGATGTTTTAACAATCGTTTGAAGCAAACGCCATACAACATACTGACAGGGAAGAAACCAGACTTATCAAAAATGAAGATTTTTGGGTCAGAATGTTTTGCATACAAACACGATAAGAAAAAGCTGGATCCAAAATGCACAAAAGGAATTTTTGTAGGATATGACAAAAATAGTCCTTCTTACCTAGTGTATTACCCTGAAACTGGCAAAGTCTTCAAGCACAGACTAGTAAAATTCGTTGAAAAGGATGTAATCGAGAAACAAACTCAGACTGAGCTGTTGGACAATAATGATGATTTCTATGAGGAAAGGAGTGTAATTCCTGTATCAGGTCCAATGACTAATGAGACCCCAGATTCTTTAGAGAAGATTGTAGAGGACAAAGATGAAGACCATGGTACAAGATACCCTACAAGAAATAGAAAAACTCCTCAGTATTTAAATGACTATGTACTAGAATCTGTTGGTGATGATCAGGTACTGATGAACATAGATTACTGCTATAGAGCACATGATGTACCTCAGACCTTCAGAGAAGCTATGGAAACACCCTAGTCACAAAGTTGGTTAAATGCAATGAAAGATGAGATGGAGTCACTAAAGGAGAATGATACCTTCAAATTGACCACATTACCAGAAGGCAAACATTCAGTGGGGGGTAGATGGGTGT
The DNA here is from genome assembly GCF_965119305.1 of Pelophylax lessonae. NCBI lineage: Eukaryota > Metazoa > Chordata > Amphibia > Anura > Ranidae > Pelophylax > Pelophylax lessonae. Next base: position 60,782,472 of record NC_138773.1, on the reverse strand, counting down.
ATGCAATAAAAAGCAATGCAGATGGAACTGAAACGTACAAAGCCAGATTTGTGGCAAAAGGCTATAATCAAGTAAGGGGAACCGACTACATGGAAACTTTTTCTCCAACTGCGAATTTTACTTCATTACGCATTTTGATGCAAATGGCAGCACAATATGATTTAATCTTGCATCAAATGGATGTGAAGACAGCTTACTTACATGCCCCAATTGATTGTGATATATATATAGACCAACCAGACGGTTTTGAGATCAAAGATGACACAAATAAAAAGCTAGTTCTCAAACTAAAAAAAGTCACTGTATGGTCTTAAGCAATCGGGAAGAAACTGGAACAAGATGCAAACATATTGACATTAAATTCCATTTCCTTAGGTCTATTCTGAGTGAAGGCAAGATAGATCTTGAGTATTGTTCTACGGATAAAATGGTAGCTGATGTTATGACTAAACCAATAACAAAGTTTAAGCTTGATAGATTTGTGAGTTATATTTTTGGAGTATAGAGAGTAAAATGATGTAACTGTACTAAACTATTTTTCATAAGCAGTATAAGAGCAAGTGGGGGTGTTAAGATATATGACATTTTGTTTATATGCCCTTATACAGCTTATCCATTGATCTACAGTGATATGAATATGTTGTCTGTTTGTTAACCAGGAAGTGTTTAAATAAAGTTGCACTCACAAAAAAAAAAAAAAAAAGAGAAAAAAGAGGCAGCAGAGACTGCAGTGTGTGTTCCTGAGAAAACTAAAGCATGGTGCCTGTGTGAGTCTGTCCTCCATCAAAGATCTGCTATAATCCGGTTATCCTATCTCTTAAGTAAAAAAATGGCAACAATCTCCCTCTTCTACTTTACTCTCTCTCTTTTCTTCCCTTTCTCTCACTCTCTCCCACTCCCTGCCCTTTTCCCTATCTCCTTTCCCTTTCTCTCACTCTCCCCCCACTCCCTGCCCTTTTCTCTCTCTCCTTACCCTTTCTCTCACTCTTCCCCACTCCCTGCCCCTTTCTCTCTCTCCTCTCCCTTTTTCACGCTCTCTTCCCCCTGAACTTTTTTCTCTGTTTTCCCTTTTCATTCTCCCTCTTCCCTCTCTCTCTCTCTCTCTTCTTTTTCCTCCACTCACTCTCTTACCTCTGCCCTCTTTTCTTTCTTTCTTCTCTTATTTTTTTCTCCCCCTTCCCTTTTCTCTCTCTCTTCTTTTTTTTATTCTCTCCCTCTTCTACTTTACTCTCTCTCTTTTCTTCCCCTTCTCTCACTCTCCCCCCACTCCCTGCCCTTTTCTCTCTCTCCTTACCCTTTCTCTCACTCTCCCCCACTCCCTGCCCCTTTCTCTCACTCTCCCCCCCCTCCCTGCCCTTTTCTCTCTCTCATTTGCCTTGCTCTCACTCTCCCCCACTCCCAGCCCTTTCTTCTGTCCATTTACTCTTCATCTCTTCCTTCTATTTTCTCTCTCACTCCCCCCACTATATAAAAGGCCTATGGTTTGCAGAACAGCAAATCGTTCCAGTTTAAATTAGCATGCAGCATGGCTGTTACCCCTTCCACTGAGTGCCAGCAATGTGCATACCTCCCAACTTATTGAGATGGGAATGAGGGACACCAATTAGCAAAAGTATGTAGGCATAGGACACGCACCCCTTGCCACGCCCACTTAAAGGTAAATTATATATAAAAAAAAGGTTACTTAAACCCACAAGTGCTTTTCTTTTTTTACCACTATCATTCCTTTATACTGGCTTTTAACATTTACAAATGCAGCAATTAAGAAATTGGATGAAAGCACTGGGAAACACATTTTGAAAGATAAAAAGTGCATTTTATATACAACTATATAGATCAGTCCAAAATGAGAAACACATGAGTAGGAAAGAGGGGCAGAGGGACTTTGTTTCAAATCAGGGACAGTCCCTTAAAATCAGGGAGAGTTGGGAGCTATGACTGTGCTGCTTCCAATATTTGGCTGGTTTGGATCATACAGACCAGGCCACATACTCATATACTGTAATGTGCTCGTTTTCAGGATAGAAGCCAGCAGATAGGAGGAAAGATAATAAAGTGTGTCATGGTCAGATTTGTTGTGTCACATTGATTGTCAGGATGGTACAGATCTGCATGAGTGACATCTGCTCCCAGTATCCCAGGTCACATTGCTGGGTAACTAGATGATAGTCTTCCTGACAGGTGACCATCTGCCAGCAGGATTTAAACACACAGATCTACCCAGGGCTAGCCCAAGACATTGTGCTGCCTGGGTCCAAGAATGAAATGCCGCCCCTCCCCCACTCCATTATTTTATATAAATATAAAATTTAGAAGATTTTATATATACTGTTATCTTCTTCCATAACTCATCACCGGACCGGTCCACCCAACACCCACTGTCTGTCCTCAGTCCTCCTGTCACTCCTGTGTCTGCCACCGCCCTAGAAGATCCTACTTGCCCTGCGTGAGATGGAGCGCGCTGATATCTGACGTCCACCACAATCACGTAAGGGATTTTCCCCGGAGGAGACACTCTGCCTTCTCGTACTCATCAGTTTGCACTAGGCCGTATGAGATGGGGAAATATCACGCGTAACGTGCTGCAAAGTGATGACACACAAATTTACTGAAAGAAAAAATATTGGAAGTCAAGTGCTGCCTGGGTCCCATTGACCCAGCGGGACCCATGGTAGGGCTGGCCCTGGATCTACCCTATAATAGGGGAAACTGGGGTTGATTTGATTTTGAGGTCTGACAAACAAAAATATACTTTTAGCTTTATTAGATATTCAGATAAGTCAGGGGACTTTCTAGTTTGCAATAATATTAAAAATAATTCTTAGCAACATTTCTCATTAAAGGAAAATAGTGTATTCTGATGAGTGTAAATTGTGGGATTATTACCTTTAATATTTATTTGTGATGATTGCACTCTAATATGCCAGCCGTGGAGTCCAGAATGTGACATTTTACACACTTAGTTTTCCCCTGTGCACAGATTTTCCTGCTCTGGGAGGACAATCTAAGCCCCAGCAGACTGAGAACGATCGACACTGGGGAAGGTTAACTATGCAGTTACCTCTTTACACACCACACAGTAGCTGTCACAATGTGTTTTATAGGAAACATCCTCCGTTCACATTTGCTCTTGCAATTCTGTCCTTTTAAAAGAAATGTTTCCATTACTACCTGCCCTTTTCAGACAGGAATGTAGCAAGTTTACAATATGGTAGCTGCCTACAAAGGCATGGCAGAGTCAGGTCACCCTAAACTACACTACGGTCACCCTGACACTTAAAAGTATCCCTACAAAAACTGGATTATTGAATCTAACTATAGTGGTATATAGTACCCTAACTACACTGCATATCTCTTTCCTCACACTAAAAGAACAGCTCCATACAGCAGAAGATAATTGCAAAATGACACTGGAGCTTTACAAGCAGCAGGAGAAACACAAATGCTTCCACTCTCTTCCACAGCCTCTGTATTACAGTGCTAGAGGTTTGGCGGGGCTATGTTATATACTGGGGGGCGTATTCACTCCTGATTGGCCTCTGGACCCCGTAGTCACTCCAATCACATTCCTAGCAGACTCCTGCCCCCTCAATTAACTTTTACTGACGTTTCTGGGCCAATCACGGGCTTTTAAAGCCGAGTTCCTGTCCCATTGCATGTAGGGCAGTTCTGGTGCCGAATTCCGAACTTTTACCGCAAAAAGTTCGGAATTCGGCCGAATTTCGAACACCCAATGTTCGGGTCGAACCGATGGTCGACCCGAACCGTTCGATCATCCCTACCGACGAGCACTCTAAGTAGTTCATTGATGCTACCTGTCATTGTGTAACTGCCTACCATACGTAGCACAAGCAGACAGATACACTGACAGTCTGCAGGAGCCTTGCTGATCTGCTGATCACGGGTGCAATGCTTTTTTTTAACTTGTTTTTATTGAGTATACGTAGGCAAATTTTTTTTGTTTACAAAAGAAGACATTTTGAAGACGGGAAAAGAAATCCAAAATTTCACATCGGGTGCAATGCTTTGCATTTTTTTTAAGGTAAAGTGTTAAGGTAAAGGTAAGGTGTTTAAGTAAAGTTTGCCTAATCTTTTGTTTCCATGCAGAGCCTGATTCATTTATGAAGTAAGGCTGGGCATAGATGGTTACATTTTTTTGTTCAGCCAATAACCCGAACAAAAAAGAAAGTGCGGCTTCCCCCATCCACACAAATAAGGTGGATGGAGGAAACCCCCCCCCCCCCCTTCCCCGCAAGGACTTGTATTCTGACAGTGAGTTTCTTTGCTATCAGAATAGCCTGATCAGTGGCTGCAACAGATTGGCTGCAGCCGCTGGTCCATGAAAGTTTTCCAGTATGTCCGTTCGACAGAGGTTAATCCAACAATCAACTTCTGTCGAGCAGGGAGAGCCACACACAGATCGAAATCTGGCCTGTCCTTGCTGAATTTGGATCCATCTGTACCCAGTCTAAGACCAATCTGATATAGTAGGGTCACTGGCTCCCATATATAACCCTTAGCATTCCTCCATAGATTGGATGTTAAACAAGAATTTAGTTGGGAATGCACTCTTGCTTCCATGCAATTGCCTAATGGTTTAGCATCCAGAAGCTCCTCCAGCTATGCATTCATGATAGTGGTTGGGAACGTTAGAGGTTTCCTCCGGTGCACATGCATAGTAATTTTAGAGGAAACTCCAACTGAGAACACTCAAGGCTAGAGTGGCCCCTGAAGCTCCTCTCCTTCCCTCTGCTTTACTTTAGCTATCAAGCATCACTTCCAGGAATTGTGTTGAGATTCCATATAATCTCTGACTGCTGCCCACAGAGGGACGTACAGTACTTGGAGGGTTTGCAGTCATGTGACAGCCAATAAACACATTAAGAAACACATTTTTAAGAATGTTTCTAAAGATGGTGTTAGACAGTTGTTGAAGTGCTTTGACAATGCCTGTTGCCTTTCCATCTACTTTAATTCCAACTACTCTAGATACATCTACAGTTTATTTCCATATAAAAAGGTTTTTATAATCCAACAACCAACATATTATTGCGCAGAATGATATAACAGTTTATTAGAGATCAAATATGATATGGATATTATTTACTTCCACTTTAGGAGGTCAAATGTGTTCCATCAGCTTTCTAGACCTTGTAATCTAGGCTTGTTTGCTGTCTAATTGGCATTTCTCGTACATCAGTGTAATCTTATAAAGGTTACTCCATTATAATTACAAGTGGAGTTATGAAATATGAAGCAGAGCTGAGAACTTGAGATGTATGAAAGTTCAGTTTTAGTTCAAGACCAGACTCAATGATGTCAATTTCTCACTAGATGGTTTTTGACACGCTGTATAACATGGCTTCATTGGGAGTCTTTTGAAGACCTGGCTGAGGTTCTTTGACCTCCATTTCATCTTTTTCTGCTTTGTGCCAGTTTTGTCTTAAACTGGACTGTGTCCTGTCAAATGTTGCCTTCTCTGGCTGTCCAATCCAGCCATCAAATTTAAATTTGGCCATTTTTGTCATTGAATTGTGAATTTTGGAGAAATGAGTGCAGAACTATGTTTAATATAACCTTCCCCTTTCTACCAACAAATTTTGGGGCTGTTAGATTTCTTTATGGTTACAATAATATTCAGAGTATATATTCTTTTATTTTTTATTTTAATTTTGAAATGTTTTTAGTTATATTTTCCTTGATGTTTACATGCAGACCAAACTGACCTATCGTGACAATGACAAAAGTTGGGGAAAATTATAGCACTGTAAGGGGGTCCTAACCACAGCCACCTTTTATTGACAAATTATTTTTTCAACTAAGTTTATCATTAGTGGCTTAGCCATTTTAAAAATCCACAAAACTCCAAAAGTAATGTATGCACCAGTAGTCCTTTTGAAAACAATGGGAATCTGAACTATGCTCCAAAAAATGTGTTGTACAGATTAGCAAATTGTGCAGATTGTGCAGAATAGTTTAAGAGGCTCCTGGCAGCTGAGGAGCTGGCATCAAAAAAGTTCTACCAGGGACACTAAGATAAAAAGACTGAACCTGGTGACACTGCCAATGAAGCTAAAGGTACCCAGGCAGTCTTCAGTCTTTATCTCCCAGAAGCCTTTTGGCAATCTGAACTGCCAAAAATATCACTGAATTTCGAATTCCGCTTGGGATAGGACAAGGGCAGACTGGCAACTTTCAGCCCAGGGGGCAAGTACAAACCAGAGCCCCTTGGTGCAGCGACTTGGCCCCCCTCCCACTCTCCCTCTTCTTCTCCTGACCCCCATTCCAGGCTGAATCCCCGCTTCAGGTACTCTGCTCAATGGCTAAATAGGGTTCCCAACCTGTTCAGCAGGGGGCGGTTGGAGGGAGACAACTGGGACAGCTCAGTTGGGGCTGGCCAAGGGGAGGGGAGTCACCAGTGGGGCATGGAACCGGCCTCTGCTCAGGCAGTTTACACCATCTATGCTGTGGAGGGAGGCCTGCACTCTGTCCTTGTCTTCAACCCGCACTTCGTAGGTCAGTGGCGGGGACTTTTTACTTCTCTTTAGCAGGAATCCTTTAGGCATGTCTGTGGCAAAAGCGGTGCAGCCTTTTTAAAGGATATCAGAGCGGCCCAGGGGGCAATTGTCCCCCCTGTCTCCTGGCCCAGTCCTCCCCTGGGATAGGAGTACAACCGCTAAGATTGTGGTGAGGTGGTACAAAAAGAACCAAACAAACCAATCTCTAAAGTACTGTGAGATACAGCATTGCCTCCTTACAACAGATGGTATTTACACATCTTAATTTCCAGTCTCTGCGTCTAGGTTTGTGGGTGGAGTCCTGCAAGTGTAGCACCCTTTCCTACACAATGGTTACTATAAAAATGTAGTCATGCTGAGAGGTAGTCAGCCCAGACTAGTTTACTAGTTCACTTTGTTTTTCCTTAAACTCAATGGGGCTGTGGTTTCTCTCTGCTGCCAGTAGGTGTTTATGGTACCTCTGCCAATAGAGTGAGAAGCTGCAGTGATGCGGAGTTATAAATATTTGTTTCCCTTAGCCAACCAGTAGGAAATTTATTGCCCCTGCTGAAAGAGAGCATACATGGGAAGGGTGTGTGGAAGACTAGGTCAGGAGCCTAGGAGAAGTAGGCAGAAGTAGGCATTAGGCTGTCCACATTCGGGCATACTCCTGTGGCCAAAGATGTGCAATACTCATACCAGCCATGAGTGGGAGCTGGCCTTTCACTGGGTCAGCAGAGCTATGGACTGCCAGCTGGTTTCATGTACTATATGGTGGTAGGGAGGGTCCTGGCACACCAGAAATGCCTGGGTTTATCAATGGGACAAATACGGTAATTAAAAGCACCAGAGTTTCTTCTATGTGGGTGTTGGGATGGGAGGGGTGAGTGATACTAATTGTTGGAAAGCTACTGAGAATAATACTTTTACTTTTAGGATATGTTTTGGATATATGCATGATTTGATATGTGTTTTTTTTTTATTGGATCCATATCCGTGCCCTTATTGGTTATCTCTCGATTTATTTTTGATTACTTTGTCTTATTTTAATGACATATGCTGCATGATTGTCCTTTATCATGCAGCAATAAATAAATCAAATTTTTTTATCATCTCTTTTTGATTGGATTATTTGAGACAGCATTGACCTCAATTAAAGTCCCATCCCCCCCCCCTTTTCTTCTTGCATATAGTTTTAGGGATGGAGGTCTCTGCTGTGATGCTGCAGATCAAACTCCTATGTTACAGAGAATAATACTTTTACTAATCAAGATGTTGGGAACACATGGCTGAGCCCTTCTAGGTTTATTGGAACCAACAGGAATCCAGAAATGTCATTATACCCATATAGTCCTGCTAAGAAGAACCTTATATTATGCAAGCATTAAACACAACACCACCACCTAGTGGCAGAACTAGTAATCACAGTATAATATGTGAGAATGGCTGTTGCACCTATGTCTGTATAAACAGTATGCTAACAATAATAAATCTAAAAGGGCACACATTACAGATCATCTTACCTCCGGCCAAAAATATATTTTTCAGGGCCAATGAGGTAACATTGCCTGAACAGCTGGAAATGAATATACTGAAACTACTGAGAGTCTCTAGATCTACTGATCACATATGCTTTTGTATAAAGTCCCATCAGGCTTCTCTGTGCTATTATGCAAATATTGCTGCATGTATTCTACTCTTTAAATAACCCAAGGCATTTAGTCAGTGGCTGCAGTAAAGCAAATAACCTATGATGATTTACATACTAAATTGCAGAAGTCAATGCTTCATTGTGGTCTGTCTGCAATACTCCAACCAGAGGCGTAACTAGAACCTTCAGGGCCCCGATGCAAGAAACCATGAAGGGCCCCCCCAGACCCCTGGCCGGGGCCCTTCCCTTCAAGCCCGGGGCTCTTCCCACTAATCCTGGTGCTCTTTAATCTCATTGCATGGCCTTTTATTATGGTCCCACATCAGGATCCTTTCACAAGTTCTGCAGTGGGCCCCCTTCCTGCAATCTTGGGGCCTCCCCACAGTGGTGAAATGCCAGGGCCCGGTCGCAAGTGTGACCTTTGAGATCCTAGAAGTTCACCCACTGGTTTGCTACCGGGCCCCCTGGAGCATGGGGCCCGGTAGCGATTGCAACCCCTGTAGTTACGCCCCTGACTCCAACCTGTTTGGGTTGCTGATTATCTGTAGTTCCTTTTTTTCTCTGCCTATGTATACTGTATTTAATTGCTTGTTACTGCTGGGATATGTTTTTTTCTTTTTCTCCGTAAACATACTTACTGTAGGCAATCCCTTGAACCTGCTGGGATTTGTAGTTTTCCTCTTTCTCTCTCCCTCTCTACATGTATATACTGTAGGCAGCGGTCCCTTGTACATTCTGGGATTTGTAGTTCCCCTCTTTCACACTCTACATGTATATACTGTAGGCAGCCCTTTGTACCTGCTGGGACTTGTAGTTCCCCACTCTCTCTCTCTACATGTATATACTGTAGGCAATTCCTTGTAGCTGCTGGGATTTGTAGTTCCCCTCTTTCACACACTCTCTTTCTCTCTACATGTATATACTGTAGGCAGTCCCTTGTACCTGCTGGGATTTGTAGTTCCCCACTTTCACTCTCTCTCGCTACATGTATATACTATAGGCAATTCCTTGTACCTGCTGGGATTTGTAGTTCCCATCTTTCTCTCTCTACATGTATATACTGTAGGCACTTCCTTGTAGCTGCTGGGATTTGCAGTTCCCCTCTTTCACTCTCTCTCTCTCTCTACATGTATATACTGTAGGCAGTCCCTTGTACCTGCTGGGATTTGTAGTTCCCATCTTTCTCTCTCTACACATATATATATATATACTGTAGGCACTCCTTTGTACCTGCTGGGATTTGTAGTTCCCATCTTTCTCTCTCTACATGTATATACTGTAGGCAGTCCCTTGTACCTGCTGGGATTTGTAGTTCCCATCTTTCTCTCTCTACACATATATATATATATATACTGTAGGCACTCCTTTGTACCTGCTGGGATTTGTAGTTCCCCTCTTTCACTCTCTCTCTCTCTACATGTATATACTGTAGGCAGTCCCTTGTACCTGCTGGGATTTGTAGTTCCCATTTTCTCTCTCTACATATATATATATATATACTGTAGGCACTCCTTTGTACCTGCTGGGATTTGTAGTTCCCCTCTTTCACTCTCTCTCTCTCTCTACATGTATATACTGTAGGCAGTCCCTTGTACCTGCTGGGATTTGTAGTTCCCATTTTCTCTCTCTACATATATATATATATACTGTAGGCACTCCTTTGTACCTGCTGGGATTTGTAGTTCCCCTCTTTCACTCTCTCTCTCTCTACATGTATATACTGTAGGCAATTCCTTGTACCTGCTGGGATTTGTAGTTTCTCTCTTTCTCTCTCTACATATATATACAGCTGGGATTTGTAGTTCCCCTCTTTCTCTACACATATATATACTGTATTTAATCCCATGTCACTGCTGGAGTCTATAGTCTCCCTCTCTCCACTGTAGTCAATACCTTTCTACCTGCTCTAAAATAAGATCTAATCAACTTTGTGACATACCGGTCACCTTGTGCAATGCAGACAGAGGGGGCGCCAGAGCTGAGATTCTGATTGTGCCAGTCAGTGCCCAGACCTGGGGGCAGAGCAGGTAGCAGCTGCAGTGAAATGCATGTAAATGTGGGCACCTGCTCACTTGCCAGGCTGCAATGCACACACCGATCAGTGGATATAGATGTAATCAATGCCAGCTGATACAAGATTTATAATAAGGATTGTACCCAGAAAAGGCCAGAAATGATGTCAAATCTTTAAAACGGTTGTCTCTTGCTTGGCAGAGAAAATGAACATGTCCTGACGGCTGACGATTCTTGACGAAAAGTATATCTAAGCCACCAACTGGAAAACGCAATTGGTCATTTGAAGAGAACAGCAGCCCATACCAACCAATCAGAGGTCAACGTTTTTTTCATTCTATATCATTTCTCACAGGGGCCAGGGCTTTATTTTTCAGTGGGAACGTGGGGGAACGCAGGTCCGGCACCTGTTGTACTCGATGGGGTGCTTGGGTATGCTGGAGGGTCTATTGATTCTTGTTGCTGGGGTATCTATAGTCACAAGGGGGTGGGGGGATCATTTGTTGCTAGGGAAATCTATTGTTGCTGATTGGGTTTTATTTTTGCTGGGGGGATCTTATGTTGCTAGGGGGTCAATTGTTGAGGGGAGGGACCTACTGTTGAGGAAATAATCTAATGTTCCTGGTTGCAGGAGGGTCTATTGGTGCTGGCTCCAGGGGGATCTACTATATTGTTACATTGGGGGGTCTATTGTTGTTGGGGTGAGATTTTGTTGTGGGGGGGTTATTGCTGCTGGGGGGGTTCGGTTGTCCCTGGGGGGAAGACATTGTTCCTGTGGGGGAATCTATTGTTGCTGGGGGATCTATTATTGCTGGTTGCAGAGGATCAAGGAATTACTCGGAAGGGGGGGGGGGGGGAGTACCTGCCTGCATCTCTTCTCTGAAAAAAAAAAAAGCCCCTTTCCGTGTTAATCCACCTTAAACTAATATTTCAGCTCTGAGTGGATTAAATCACCCACTCGCTTTTCCTCTCCTGCAGCTGCCACTAGAAGAGGGTCTCACTCCCTCTGTCGTACTTTTCCTTACATAAAATGCAGCAGGAGAATTGGTTACCGGGACAAATAGGGTATGCTGGGAGGTCTATTGTTGCTGGTGGGGGATTTATTTTTGCTGGGGGGATCTTATGTTGCTAGGGGGTCAATTGTTGCTGGGAGAGACCTACTGTTGAGGAAAGGGTCTATTGTTGCTGGCTGCTGGAGGGTCTATTGATGCTGGCTACGGGGTTCTACTGTATTGTTACATTGAGGGTCTATTGCTATTGGGGTGATATTTTGTTGTGGGGGGAGGTCTATTGTTGCTGAGAGGGTCTGTTGCTTCTAGGGGGGATCTATTGTTTCTGTGGGGGAACTATTAATGCTGGCTGCAGGGAATCATGCTCAGATGTGGATAGGGGACAGGGACAAGAGGTGACTCGGAAGGGGGGAGTACCTGCAAAAAAAAAGCCCTTTTCCATGTTAATCCACCTTAAACTAATATTTTGACTCTGGGTGGGTTAGATCACCTGCTTTGTATTTCTCTCCTGTGGCTGCTGCTAGAAGAGGGTCTCACTCCTTCTGTTGTACTTTTCCTTACAGAAAATGCAGCAGAAGAATTGGTCACCGGGACAAATAGGGTATGCTGGGAGGTCTATTGTTTCTGGTGGGGTATTTATTTATTTTTGCTGGGGGGATCTTATGTTGCTAGGGGGTCAGATGTTGCTGGGAGGGACCAACTGTTGAGGAAAGGGTCTATTGTTGCTGGCTGCTGGAGGGTCTATTGATGCATTGCATTATATTGTTACATTGGGGGGTCTATTGTTGTTGGGGTGGTATTTTGTTGTGGGGGGGTATTGTTTCTGAGAGGGTCTGTTGTTGCTGGGGGGGATCTATTTCTCCTGTATTGCTCTATTGCTGGCTGCAAAGAATCGAACATGGAAGCCGATAGGGGACAGAGACAAGGGGTGACTCAGAAGGGGGGAGTACCTGTACATCTTCTCTGAGAAAAAAAGCCCCTTGCTATGTTAATCTATTGTTGCTGGGGGGGATCTATTGCTCCTGTGGGGGATTTTTTAGTTGCTGGGGAATCTATTATTGCTGGCTGCAGGGAATCATGCTTGGAGGTGGATAAGCGACAGAGACAAGGGGTGACTCGGAAGGGGGGAGTGCCTGCACCTCTTCTCTGAGAAAAAAAGCACATATGTTAATCTATTGTTGCTGGGGGATCTATTATTACTGGCTGCAGAGGATTGTGCTCGGAGGTCGACAGGGGACAGAGACAAAGGGTGACTCAGGAGGGGGGAGTACCTGCACCTCTTCTCTGAGAAAAAAAGCCCCTTTATATGTTAATTTATTGTTTCCGGGGGGGTGGGGGGGGATCTATTGCTCTGGTGGGAAATTGTTATTGCTGGGGATTCTATTATTGCTGGCTGCAGGGAATCATGCTTAGGGGTGGATAGGGGACAGAGATAAGGGGGTGACTCGGAAGGGGGGGGGGTACCTGCACCTCTTCTCTGAGAAAAAAAGCACCTTTCTATATTAATCTATTATTGCTGGGGGGATCTATTGCTCTTGTGGGGGATCTATCTATTGTTGCTGGGGGATCTATTATTACTGGCTGCAGAGGATCGTGCTTGGAGGTCGACAGGGGACAGAGACAAAGGGTGACTCAGAAGGGGGGAGTACCTGCACCTCTTCTCTGTGAAAAAAAGCCCCTTTCCATGTTAATTTGTTTATGGGGGGGGGGGGAATCTATTGCTCCTGTGGGGGATTTTTTGTTGCTGGGGAATCTATTAATGCTGGCTTCAGGGAATCATGCTTAGGGGTGGATAGGGGGCAGAGACAAGGGGGTGACCAGAAGGGGGGAGTACCTGCACCTCTTCAATGAGAAAAAAAGCCCCTTTCCATGTAAATTTATTGTTTATGGGGGGGGGGATCTATTGCTCCTGTGGGGGATTTTTTGTTGCTGGGGAATCTATTAATGCTGGCTGCAGGGAATCATGCTTAGGGGTGGATAGGAGACAGAGACAAGGGGGTGACTCAGAAGGGGGGGGGGGTACCTGCACCTCTTCAATGAGAAAAAAAAGCCCCTTTCCATGTTAATCCACCTTAAACTAATATTTCGGCTCTGGGTGGATTAAATCCCCCGCTTCCCTTCCCCTGCGGCTGCCACTAGACGAGGGTCTCACTCCTTCTGTTGTACTTTTCCTTACAGATAATGCAGAATTGGTCACCGGGACAAATAGAGAGGGTTACAGCCATAACCCCTACAGCAACAGAAATGGTTGCAGCAGGAGAAGTAAGACTCCATGGTGTGGGGGGAGGAGGGGGTGGGTGTAGGGAGAATAGTACATCTACTCAGCCCACCTACCCTCACCCACAACTGAAATATCATTTTTGGGTGGAATGATCCTTTAAATACGCCTGCATTGGAATGCGGTGCTATTACTATGGGGGGGGGGGGGGGATGCGCTGCTGCAGAGATATTAATAGATTTAGAACAACGTTTTAAAAAAAAAATATATATATATATATATATATGTGTGTGTGCTGACATACCTGCTGGTAAGGTCCCCTGTTGTGCGCTTTGCACGGCCCCTGGGTACGCTCAGGTGAAGCGAGCGCTGACGGGTCAGGATAAGCTTTGCATCTCTGCGTCGCTGGTCCAGCAGACGGGCAGCCCGAGTCAAGTGCTGTCACTGCAGGCATCCGCTGCGTGCCTGCGTGTGTGTGTGTGTGCGTGTGTGTGTGTGTGCGTGTGTGCGTGTGTGTGTGCGTGTGTGTGTGTTACTGGAGCAGCAACCAGCTCTCATCCGACACACGGAGGGGGCTGCGCGTCGACTGACTCCAACAAAACGCATCCAACTCCTTCAGGGGTGAAAAGCTGCCGGGAGAGAGAGAGAGACAGAATCTCAATCCCATTGGATGGGAGGGAGGATAGAAAACACTCTCTAATTACTCTGCAGATCTATCCTGTGCACTGCCTGCTCTGGGATCCCTGCGTCTGTCCTCTGTGTTGAAGGGATTCCGCACTCCAAAATAAAAGGGATGGGGGGTTGGAGGATGGAAAGGGGGGGGGGGGTTGTGTTCACGTCTTAACGTAATAAAAAAAAAAAAAAAAGAAACCTGCATAATGTATCGGCAACCTGATGTTTTCATTCTGTAGGGATTGCAGGATGGGGAATACAGGAGAACGGTGCAATGAGTTTACTGGACAGAGAGCTCCCTGCTGAGGATGGACGGTCCAGGTCTAGACTGTATTACATAGTTACATAGTAGGTGAGGTTGAATAAAGACAATAGTCCATCCAGTTCAACCTGTGTAGGTGTGTGTGGCTGTAATCATCTCACATACCCCTGAATGTTCTGATCCTTGAGATGTACATCCAAGAGTCTTTTGAAAGCCACCATACTTCCCGCAGAAACCACCTCTTGTGGTAGAGAATTCCACAATCTTGTAGCCCTAACAGTAAAGAACCCCCCACGTTGCCTGAGGTTAAAATGCTTCTCCTCTAATCGCATTGTATGCCCTCGAGTCCTCATGCAATCCCTTCGACTGAATAGCTGTTTTTCTATGCCGAGATCCCCATTGAGATATTTATAAATTGCTATCATGTCCCCCCTCAGGCGTCTCTTCTCCAGGTATTGGTTGGTTTAAAGCTGAACTCCAGGCAAATAGCTAAATAGACAGAAGGACAGAAGAAATACATCTATGGAAGATGCCTTACCTGCCAAAGGATTTGTAGTTTGGTCCTTCCAGTCCTCTGATTTACAAAGCTCTGCCACGCTGCATAGTCCTGTCTGGCAGGGCAGGGGGACCCGATCTTTCTCTGTTGCCTGTAAATGAACAGTGAAAAGAGAAGCAGCAAACTGATCAGTTCATTTCTTTTTTCTCCTGCTGTTTGTTTGTCCTTTTTTTTTTAGAACACAAGCAACTGTTTCTCCAGCCCTGACAGTTACACAGCTCTGCCATGAAGGGCAGGGAACCTGATTGTTCTCTGCAGCCTGTGAATGAATAGTGAAAGGAGAAGCAGCAAACTAACGAGTTCATCTTTCTGCTCTCCTCTGCTTTCTGTTTGTCCTTTTTTCGCACACAAGCAACTATTTATCCAGCCTTGACATTTTATACAGCTCTGCCATGAAGGGCAGGGAACCTGATTGTTCTCTCCAGCCTGTGAATCAACAGTGAAAAGAGAAGCAGCAAACTGATGAGTTCATTTCGTTTTTCTCCTGCTGTTTGTTTGTCCTTTTTTAGAACACAAGCAACTGTTTATCCAGCCCTGACAGTTACACAGCTCTGCCATGAAGGACAGGGAACCTGATTGTTCTCTGCAGCCTGTGAATGAACAGTGAAAGGAGAAGCAGCAAACTAATGAGTTCATCTTTCTGCTCTCCTCTGCTGTCTGTTTGTCCTTTTTTTTTAGCACACAAGCAACTATTTATCCAGCCGTGACATTTTATACAGCTCTGCCATGAAGGGCAGGGAACCTGATTGTTCTCTCCAGCCTGTGAATGAACAGCGAAAAGAGAAGCAGCAAACTGATGAGTTCATTTCTTTTTTCTCCTGCTGTTTGTTTGTCCTTTTTTAGCACACAAGCAACTGTTTATCCAGCCCTGACATTTACACAGCTCTGCCATGAAGGGCATGGAACCTGATTGTTCTCTGCAGCCTGTGAATGAACAGTGAAAGGAGAAGCAGCTAACGAATGAGTTCATCTTTCTGTTCTTTCCTGCTGTCTGTTTGTCCTTTTTTTAGCACACGAGCACTGTTTATCCAGCCCTGACATTTACGCAGCTCTGCCATGAAGGGCGGGGGACCTGATCTTTCTCTGCAGCCTGTGAATGAACAGTGAAAGGAGAAGCAGCAAACTAATGAGTTCATCTTTCTGCTCTTTCCTGCTGTCTGTTTGTTCTTTTTTAGCACACAAGCAACTGTTCATCCAGCCCCTACATATACACAGCTCTGCCATGCAGGGAAGCCCTGTCTGGCAGGGCAGAGGAACTGATCTTTCTCTGCAGCCAGTAAATGAACAGTGAAAGTAGAAGCAGCAGGCTGATGAGTCCATCTCTTTGCTCTTACCTTCTTATCACATGAACAACGGTTTATCCATCCCCTACATGTACACAGCTCTGCCATGCAGGGCAGCCCTGTCTGGCAGGGCAGAGGAACTGATCTTTCTGTGCAGTCTATGAATGAACAGTGATAGGAGAAGCAGCAAACTGACAAGTTAATCTCTTTGCTCCTTCCTCGTGTCTGAATGTCCTTTGTTATCACATGAGCAACTATTCATCCAGCCCTGAGAGATTTACATAGCTCTACCATGCAGGACAGCCCTATCTGGCAGGGCAGAAAAACTGATCTTTCTATGCACCCTGTGAATGAACAGTGAAAGGAGAAGCAGCAGACTGATGAGTGCATCTCTTTTTTGTCCTGCTGTCTGTATGTCCTTTGTTAGCACACAATCAACTGTTCATCCAGCCCCTACATATACACAGCTCTGCCATGCAGGGAAGCCCTGTCTGGCAGGGCAGAGGAACTGATCTTTCTCTGCAGCCATTGAATGAACATTGAAAGGAGAAGCAGCAGGCTGATGAGTCCATCTCTTTGCTCTTTCCTTCTGTCTTTATGTCCTTTGTCATCACATGAGCAACTATTCATCCAGCCCTGAGATATACACAACTATGCCATGCAGGGCAGCCCTGTCTGGCAGGGCAGAGGAACTGATCTTTCTCTGCAGCCAGTGAATGAACAGTGATAGGAGAAGCAGCAGACTGAAGAGTTCATCTCTTTGCTCTTTTCTCCTGTCTGTATGTCCTTTGTTATCTCATGAGCAACTGTTTATCCAGCCCTGACATTTACACAGCTCTGCCATGCAGGGCAGCCCTGTCTGGCAAGGCAGAGGACCTGATCTTTCTCTGCAGTCTATGAATGAACAGTGATATGAGAAGCAGCAGACTGATGAGTTCATGTCTCTGCTCTCTCCTGCTTTCTGAATGTCCTTTGTTATCACATAAGCAACTATTCATCCAGCCCTGAGATATACACAGCTCTGCCATGCAGGACAGCCCTGTCTGGCAGGGCAGAGGAACTGATCTTTCTGTGCAGTCTATGAATGAACAGTGATAGGAGAAGCAGCAGACTGAAGAGTTCATCTCTTTGCTCTTTCCTGCTTTCTGAATGTCCTTTGTTATCACATGAGCAACTATTCATCCCGTCCTGGGATTTACACAGCTCGGCTATACAGGACAGCCCTGTCTGGCAGGGCAGGGGACCTGATCTTTCTCTGCTGCAGTTAAATGACACAGATCGTGTCCCTTCCCCAGTCTGAGACTGGACAGTGAATGGAGAAGCAGCATAATAATGACTTAATTTTTCTGTCATTCTGCTCTCTACTCCTGTCTGCATGTCTCTTGTTAGCACACGAGTCCCTATCCATCCAGTCCAGGGATTTACACTGTCATGCCAAGCAGGGTAACCATTCACAGTGTCGTCCTGAGTCAGCTTGCTTTTCTTAGATTCTTCCAATTAAGTATACAAAGCAAAATGGCTGTTTAAAGCTATCTGGAACTAAAAGTGTTTTTTAATCACCTACCTCCATGGCAGCATCCACCTTTTTTTTTGCTCTCCTTTTTCTCCATCTGGTCACTTTGGGAGAAGTAACATACCCGAAACCTCTGGGAAGGGTGAGCATGTGAATCACTCCCTCTCTACTATGTGACAGCACTGGGTGCCTGGTGATTGACTCAGCACTTGTACATGGGGATAAAGTCAGGGTCCCAGAAAGTATAGAAGCCAGGCCGATAGCATTTTATTAACCACTTGCCGACCAGTCACGTTGACTGTACTGCAGCAAAGTGGCTCGTTCCCGTCCAGCGACGTAGACCTACGTCGCTGGACTCCTCCCCTTGTGGGCGGCGTGCGCGCGCCGCCGGAGGCTCGCTCCTGCTGTATTCAGTTACAGAGGGAGTCGGGCCAGGGGAGGAGCGGCCGTGATCACCGCTGCTCTTCCCCGATCGTCGGGGAATTGAGTCTGGAGATCCACCCGCTTGTGTAAACAAAGCGGGCGGATCTCTGAAGTGACAGGCAGGGTCAGATTGCAGGGTTCAGCATAGCTGAACATGCGATCTGTCCTTGTGTCACTCAGTCACCTCCCCCCACACACGTCAGTAAGCACCAGGCATACATTAACCCCTCCCTCTCCAATAAAAAATTAACCCCTTCCCTGCCAGTGTCATTTTTACAGTAACAGTGCATATGTATAGCACTGATTACTGTAGAAATGTCACTGGTACCCCCAAAAGTGTCAAAAATGTCAGTCAAGGGTCCGATCTGTCCACTGCAATGTTGCAGTCCCGCAAAAAAAAAAAAACGCAGATCGCTGCCATTACTCGTTAAAAAAACACCAAAAATTACAAAAATCTTTCCCTTAGTTAGTAAACGCAATAACTTTTGCGCAAACCAATCAAAATACGCTTATTGTGATTTTTTTTACCAAACATAGGTAGCAGAAAACAAATTGAGCAAAAGTTTAAAAAAATTTTGATTTTTACATTTTTTTGGGGGGGAATTTGATATAAAAAAATGTGAAAAATATTGTTATTTTTTCAAAATTTACTCTTTTTTTTGTTTATAGCTCAAAAAGTAAAAATCGCACAGGTGATCAAATACCACCAAAAGAAAGCTCTGTTTGTGGGAAAAAAGGACGTAAATTTCGTTTGGGTACGGCGTTGCATGACCGCGCAATTGTCAGTTAAAGTCGCATAGTGCCGAATCGCAAAAAGTGGCCTGGACATAAGACAGCAAAATCCTCCGGTGGTAAAGTGGTTAAGATCATCAATGGCAGTCTATCCTACTAGCCAATATATTGCTCTCCCTAAAGTCATTACTGCAACATCCAGTAACTCAAAGAATTGGTTTCCCCATCCTGTCCTTTCTCTGTTCTCTCAGCTTAGTACATTTCATTATGCAAACATGAAATTAGCAAAGGCCAGCACACAATGAATGTGACATATTCCCTATGTTTATGTCTTGGTGTTTGGCTCACATTTGGCACACTTGTAGCAGCGAACGTTCCCAATTTAATTTAGGTTTCACTAGGCCAACATGGATCAATAGGGATATGGGCAATTTCTCAAAAGAGCAAACTGTTACATGGGATTGTATTGCATTCCTAGACATGTTTGCCTTATATCGGTTCTCTTGCTTTGACGGTAAAGTCTCTCTCCTGTATCAGCACTGTGCCTGACATGCTTGGAGCTAGGCCAGGGGATTACCAGTAGTGTGTCCCCCTGATTAATGCTGCATTGCACTGCACGGGGCATAAATCTTATTTGGTCCAGCAATTAAAAAAAGCCAGGGGGGAGCTGTCAGATCAGGAGAAGAGTCTTCCATGCCTGGGGGTGGATGATTGCCTTCATCTCCTGGGATGACGGATGTGACCTGTTAGTGACACCTTCATGAGTGGCTTGACAGATCCTGCATCCTGGTTATAAAAGTCACCCTGTCACTATGGAATGAAACAAAACTAAAGGCAGCCTTTAAAACCGGATATTGTAGGCTTACCCTTCTGGGTGTGACCCAAGACCTGCTCCCCCACTGCGTGCTGTGGTTCCTCCCAACAGCTGTACATCCTGTATTGAAGTAGGAGCTGGTGGGAGGAACCACTGGGGGGAGCAGGTCTTTTACACAACCCATCTAGGAAAGGATGAGGTACCCAGACTCTGAACAGGAACGCCACAGGTCACCCGGCGATACATTGCGAGGTTCCTGTGGATGAGCATGGTCCTGCAAACTTGTAATAGACCAATATTGTTTTTGTCGTAATTTTCGGACATTTAAAAAAAAATGTTTTTTATTTTTTATTTGTCACAGGTACTGTTGTGGAGGGATCTGGGGGTCTAAAAGAACCCAAACCCCTCCTCTGCCATTAAAAACATTCAAAACAGCCAAGTGGTTTTTACATGGAGACCCAATCACAGCCGAATGCAGCTTTGATCGGGTCTTCTCTTCGGTGGCCATGAAGGTAGGCTGCACGGGTCTCCCGGTGGGACGGGAGACCAGGTCGAGCCGTGGAAGGCGGCGGGAGGTCCCCTCCCGCTCCTTGTAATGACAGCTGAGCAGCTTCTCAGCCACATGGGTTGTCATTACAACACAGCCGACCGTCGGCTATGGACGCCGGTACCGGGGTGATGCCTCTAGCTGCAGGCATCACTCCGGTACAGCACTTTCTTGGAATATCGGCAATATCGGTAACCTCAGGGGCCGATTCCGATATATTAGGGAAAGTGCATATCGGCCCCCGATATTTTGGCCTTGCCGATAATCGGTCGATCCCTACTGCAAACTGCTTCCTGGATTTTCTCCATTACTCATCCTTGGAGGAAGCTTGCAGGATTTTGCACATGTGCGCAAACATTGTGGGGTTTCTGCCAGTTTAACTGCACACACAGGTGGTGTGGTGCATGCACAGACACACCGTTGGGATCTTTCAAGTCCCATAGACCTGGTAAAGATCCCCGTAGCATGTCTGCATGTGCAACAGATCTGCATTCAAGATGGCAGTGCTCGAGAGGAGCAGTGTAGGGAGAACATTCCTTACAAACACAACAACGCTGGACTCCATGGACTAGTGAGTATATTTTTTCTTACTTTAATATAGGGACAAGTTTTAGGATTTAAAAATTCTATTTTTAAAGGGTAGGGTAGAGTTAATTTTTAATGAGTAAGCACTGCATCACCATCTCCAGTGGGATAAGAGTCAACCTTACTATCTCTGTAATGGCCCATTGTGCGAGCCTAGCCACCAGCAACAAATTTAATGAGTCATTCAACCCAAAACTGATATTTTAGTGTTTGGTCTGCACTGAAGAGGTAGACCACCTCACACTATTGCTTAGTACTGGGTTCTCAGGTCTGCACACCTGCTGTGTCCATTGTGAGGGGTTCCCACTCTCCCTGATGAAGTTTTTTAAATGTATTTTATATTCTGGAGAATGCAACAATGGGAGCTGGAAGGTGGGTGAGATCAACCCAACCTCCCAGGTAGACAGGAACAGAGATGGGAATTGGCAGGGAGATGTCACTGTTGGAGCATCCAAGACATACAGATATGTGAAAATAAGTACACCCCATGGAAATTGTTCTCTTTTTGAACAGGCAAACATTAGATCTTAATTTCAACAGTGCCCACTGATAAAGGTGATATACTTGAATAAAAACACACAAAAAAATGGGTTTAAAATTATGTGTTCAATAAAAATGGCAGTAGCCGTAATGGTGTGCTGTGGAAAACATAATTACAACCTTGAACTCAGAAGCTAGTATTGCCCCCATAGTTGTAATGACTTTGTAGCACAATTCCCAGCAGTTTTGCTGGATTTGGGTCCCCCTGGGTTGCCGCTAGCAACAACAGCACATTTAAGCATGTTCTCCAAGTGTGAACACTGAGACAATGACCAGCCCAGTATCTTTGGGTTTTTTTGTATTTATTTGGTGATAGTGTAGCGGTCAGAGGAGTAGGGGACTGCAATGCAGAATTCAAGTACAGTACAGCAGACAATGAGGCTGAAGCAGATACCGGCTTTATTAACCAACAGAGTATAATGGCCGGAGAATGATGTTAACAGTAATAACAGATTACATAGGTTTACGGCAAAGTTAACTGCAACGTGATACATAAAATGGCGCTCCCGCCAACGCACACACAGAAATACAGGCTACTCTGCTATATGATCCTATCTGATTCCCGCTAACCGGGACACGTTGCTGCAACACTCTGTCTACAGAAACCTGCTCTATGCCCTGCCACAGGTTAGCACCGGTGCACGCTCACAGTTCTGTAGGTACAGCTGCTTTATCTCAGTCTCTGTGATGGTGGATGCAGTAAGGTCTCTGGATCTGTCCCTTGCTGTCTGTAGCTGCAGTCTCTTATGCACTGGTCTGGGTTTCTTTGCAGGTTGTTTATCTTGTTCTGTCACTTGGAGATCACTGCAGTCTGGCCCCTTGCTCTGTAACTTGCTTGAGGTGCTCTGGGATGTTCTCTCCTCTCTTTCTCTGGTTCTCAGCTGCAGTCCGTAGTACCACAGTTCAGCTCTGTCTCCGCTGGCAAGATCCTGTTGCTCTGTCCCTGGATTATACAGTCTATATCCCCTCTCAAGGCCACAGCATGCAGTCCCTTTCCTCAGCTCAGCACAGCCATAGTGAGACGAACACCACACCGTCCCAGGAACTTCCTGCTCCCCCCTCCTTTCCAGAAAGATCCCTTCACTTAAAGCAACAACAACAACTGTGGCTTATTCTCATTAACAACAACAGTGACATCTTGTGGCTGAAAGATGCATGACTGTGGGAATTTCTCAATAGAAGTACAGTGTAATGGAGTTTAGTCATTCAAGGGGCTGACCCCCTACAATAGGAGAAGGGATGAGTGGGATACTCCTGGAACTAAACTGGGCACATTTGGCGGAGACACTTGAATATCGCTGTTTAACGCTGACTTTACGCTGGCTGAATGCCTATCAACGCTGACTTGACGCTGGTTAACGCTGACCAGATGCCTGTTAACACTGAATTGACTTGGGACTTCTTCCTGACTAAAGAAGTCCTCTTCTAGCTCCCCTAAGCACTCCTGCTGAGGTAGCCACTTGAATACACTGCTGCACTGCTGAACACTTCAGGGTCCGCACCGGCGCCCCCTTTCTCCCTCTCTAATCTTCAGGGCTTAGATACTGGCACCCCCTTTCTAAGCCACCACTACTGGCTAGCTGGCTCCTAGATCCCTTTCACCTTCTGGAGTGGCCCCTCAGGCAGACCCCTGGGCAGTTTTGAGTACTCACAACACTGTTTTTCCAGGAAACTTCTGCCCAGCAGCTCCACTCGGTCCACAGCACTCTGGATCCTTCCTGCAGCCCAGCTCAGTCTCCGGTCCTCTAGGCCAACCGCCCAGGACACCCTTGCTTGCTCTGACAGGAGGAGAGACAGCCGTCAGCCTCCTCCTGGGACTCTGCTTCCCACCAAATACACTCTGTCACATGCTCCCCTCAGACTTATATCCGATCCCAGGGTGCATTGTGGCAAACTCTGCCCACTGAGACAGCTATAAGCCCTGGTGTGCTATTGGCCAGGTTTCCTCCAGTGTCTAATAAGAGCCCTCATTGGATACAGTGGGGAGACACCCCAGACTCAACAGACCACACCTGGAAACATATGACAGCCTAACTGAATGATCAGGCCCCCCTGATAAGCAGACAGGGCCAATATATACTTTTCCTAGCACCTTCCTAGGAGTGTGCTACATCTTCTTGTAGGCATTTCAATATTGCCCACCAGTTTGACCCTCCTTTTCTTTTTTTAGCTGTTTCTTGATAGATTTGCTAGTATCTATTGAATTGTTATTCTGTTGAGATCCATTTCCAGTTCAGGTTAAAATTGTGGCCTCACATTCTACCTAAGCACTTGTGACAGGAAGTCAGGTAAATCTGGGAATGTAGTCACTGAGAGGAGACACATTCCCACCTGCTTTGAAAGTTCACTGATACTATAGGGTGTTGGCTGCAGAGAGAGCCAGCAGGAAGTTGAAAACCATTCAGCTGTTCAGAATGAGGAGATCAAGGCCTCTATAATTTGTCCAGAGAAAATCTATTGAGTGCTGCCTCCTGTCGCTGTGTGAGCTGGGAAGAGGAGGACAGACATACGTGTACCTCCCGACGCCGTGTGGGCATGGGAGAAGGACTGCTGCCGCCTGTCGCCGTGTGGGCTGGGAGAGGGGGACAGTCGGATGTGTGCCTCCCGACAAGCTGGTGAGCATGGGAGAAGACCCCCTAAGCGATGTGAAGCTAAGGAGGGTAACCACGAGTGAAGACGTCTCAAAGGTGAGAAGACAAAGTGTTCCATGTGAAGAGTGTGAAGAGAAGTGTTCCATGTGAAGAGTGTGAAGAGTAAAGGGACCTGTTAAATGAACTATGTTCAATGTGAAGAATCTGAAGAGTAAAGGATCCTGTTATAAATGAACATGTGCTGTGTGAAAGAAAACAAAGGGACATGTTCAATGGACAATGTTTGTGCTGTGTGAAAAGCAAACAAATGGACATTTGAGTGTCTGCTGTAGGATCAGCAGTGTCGGCCCAACAGTAGGTTGGAAAGACTTCTTAGGTAGGTTCCAGCTGTGAGAAGGTAGCCGCCCACCGAGGCAAGGATTTATTTTGTCTTTTATTTTATTTTGGCTGTTTTGATGCTTGCAATTGTGTTAAGTAAATTGCATGAATAAATCAGTCTTGTTTTCAACCTCTAATCGGCTATCTCTCTGTGAAAACGCACCCCCAAAGGGGTCACCCATACGCCTACCACCGAGCTAATCCCTCACATATGGTGGAGGTATGCAGTGGGCATAAGCAGAGATCCCTGCAAGGAAGTGCAAATGTTTGATGAACTTTGTCTGGTGCATGAGATTGCACAATCTATGTGTGCAGGAGAGAAGATCCTGACAGAAAAAAAAAAAAAAAAAAAGTGTTTTAAAGAGACAGGGGTCTCAAAATTTTTTGATGAACTTTGTTGTGTCTGGTGCAAGTGACTGCACAAACTGTGTGCGCAGGAAAAGAGATCCTGCAAGAGAGAGAAAAACTACATGTGTTGAAGAGACAGTGGTCTGAAAATTGTTTGCTGGACTGTGAAAAATTTGTTTGTGGAGTTATTGAAGATGGGGCGGTCCAAACGCCTGAAAAATGCAAAGATAGATGAAATGAGAGACCGGATTCTATGGATGGAGGGGATGTTGCCGTCTGAACCAGCCCCATCCATGCCTAAAGAGAGTCTACTAAAGAGGAAGGTTGTTGTCCCTAGCAACACTGATGAAACTGCTATGGAGACGCAGTGTGCTCAGATGAAAAGTAAACTCAAAATGGAGGAGATGTTGAAACATCTGATTATATCAAATGCAGCTCAACAGCAGGCAAATGCGGATTTTCAGCAGAGCTTTGCAGCTCAACAAAAGGCTCATCAAGAGAGCATGGCAGGCTGGAAACAGAGACGCCAGCAGCCAATGGAGGCCATCGGTTTGGAGGAAACCGAGTATGTGTGCAGGGCTGAGTTGGATGCCTTGCAACGGAAAATGGAAGAAAAGGAACAAGCCTTGGAATTGCTTAAAATGGAGCATAGAAACTTGCAGGAAATGAATGAACTACTCAAGTCTCATGTGTCACAGTGGGAAGAATCCACTGCTCTTCTTTTGGTCGAGTTGCAAAAACGCAGAGAGACTATAATGGAGAAAGATACCATCCTCATGGAAAAGGAAAGTGAAATTCAGACTTTGCAGAAGCAAAGTATGGCTGATATGTTGGAGTTGCGTAATCAGCTGGAAAAAAGTCTTCAGTGTTTGGAAGTTACAAAAATAGACCTGCAGGAGTCGCAGGAACAGAATGTCGCTCTGAAAACGACATTGTCTCTCAGCGACAACGAGAAAAGTGAAAGAGAGGCTAAATTACTGAGTACTGTGTATGAGCTCACCACTTTGAGCAATGTGGTAGATGAATTACGTGCAGACTGTGAAAGTTGGAAAGGTGAAGCCCAACGTTTCCAGCAGCAGTTAAAGGAGAAAGAAGCCTGTGTGGCAGAATTACAGTCTCATTCCCAGAAACTAGCCAATGAGGTGAAGGCTCTTATGCAGGGAAAAGGAGATTGTGAACATAAGAGGGAAAAAGTAGAGGCACAGCTTCTGGAATCGCAAGTCAAGGTGTCAGAAGGTGACCGATTGTGTGCTAAGCTGTCAGAGAAGGCAAACCGATTGCAGGTTGAGTTGGACAGTGTCACAAATCGGCTTTCTCAAGCAGACCGCAAATCTAGAGAAATTGCGGAAGATTTTTCTATCTTGGAATCGCAGCTGCAAGACACGCAGGAACTCTTACAGGAAGAGAGGTGTCAAAGGCTGAGTTTTAGCACAAAGCTCAAACAAATGGAAGATGAGAAAAATGGCTTCCTGGAACAATTAAAAGAGGAGGCGGAAGCAAAGAAAAACCTATCAGAGCAAGTCGCAACATTGCAAGCTCAGATAGCGGATATGAAAAAACGCATGGAAGAAAGCGTTGGTTCATTACAGTGTGTTGAAGATGTGAAAAAGAAGTTTGATCAGATGCTTGGTGAAGAGAAGACTGTGTCTGCAAAATATGCAGAAGAACGCGCACGTGCAGAAACGGAGGCGCGTGATAACGAGAGCAAAGCCCTGTTCTTGGCTCGCTCTTTGGAGGAAGCTCTAGAGTCTAAGGCTGAACTAGAAAGAGTTAACAAGCAGCTATGTACAGAGATGGAACATGTGGTCAGCTCCAAGGATGATGTTGTGAAAAGAGTTCAGGAGCTAGAAAAGTCTAAGCGAGCCTTAGAACAGCAAGTAGAAGAGATGAAGATTCCGTTGCAGGAACTGGAAGAGGAATTCCAGGCAACAGAGGATCTGTCCCAAAGAGGGGATAGTGTGCCTGATGCAGTTTTTAAAAGGATCAGTGTTTTGGGGTCTGTCCTGAGTGAGCCTCAGAAATGTGACGACATGTGGCTTGAATCACCCCTTTGGAATAAACCGTTCCTTCAAAAACTTCAAGCATTGGAAAATGTATCATTAGA
The DNA here is from genome assembly GCF_965119305.1 of Pelophylax lessonae. NCBI lineage: Eukaryota > Metazoa > Chordata > Amphibia > Anura > Ranidae > Pelophylax > Pelophylax lessonae. Next base: position 60,755,735 of record NC_138773.1, on the reverse strand, counting down.
ACTTCAGCAAACAAAGGAGCTGAGTAAGAAATGTGGTGATTTCTCAGTTCAGGCTGAAAACCTAGTGGAGAAAACTAAGGCTGTTGGTGAAAACGTGAAGCAAATGAATAAGTGCCTTTCAGGGAGTGTTTCCAAAATGGAACTGGTGAAAGACGGGTGGCAGAAGTTTGATCGTGATCTTGAGATGCATTCCATGTGGAATTCAGATAGAGAAAAAGAACTAGGTGACCTTGAGCGGTCAAATAGTTCAGCAGAAAGTGCATTGAAGAAACCTGTAAAAGAATGTGTTGCAGTTCCATGCTTCTTCACTGATGCAGAGAGGAGGTCTATAATGGATACCACCCAGATCGCTGGGTTCAACTGTGTTGTTGCCTTTAACCCCTATGTTGGTGGAAGGAAATTTGATGATGTTCTGGTTGGCTACTTCTGTGAAGAGTTTGGCAAGAAATATAAACTGAATATCAAATCAAATAGTAGGCCTTTACTGCGACTCGCTCAGGAGGGCGAAAAGTTTAAGAAGTTGATGAGTGCAAATGCTTCAGATCTGCCTATGAATATGAAATGTTTGGTGAATGATATTGATATCTCTGGGAAAAGGAACAGGGGTCACTTTGAAGAAATGTGTGACAGCCTGTTGTCTCAATTGGAAAATCCTCTGCACAGCATCTTAGAGCAAGCAAAGCTCAAGAAGGAAGATCATTCCCTTTTACAACAAAAAGTCAATGATTGTGTACAGCTGTATGGAGAAGCAACTCCAGTCACAGAGGGACGTCAAGAGTCCCTACTTGGAACAAAGCTTAGTGAAGCAGAGGTTCTCAAAGTTTTGTGGAAAACCTTTATGGATTGCAGAGAGAGGCGTCTTAAGAATGTTGAAGACATTAAGACTAGCCCAATTGAGTTGCCTATGGATCACGGTCCTCCATGGTGGATTGGACAGACGGTTATGAGGGACAAGCTGTCTGACATTTATGAGAAAGCTGTCAATGAAGATGACAGAAACGAGAAGGAGCAAAATGATGCCAAAAATGCAGTTGAAGAATGTGTATATGAGATGAGAGACAAACTGTGTGGCATTTATGAGAAATCTGTCAATGAAGATGACAAAACAGTTTCATCCGGAAGCTTGAGGATAATAGGAGGCTTATCAGTGAGTCAGCAGTGCCTGACACATGCGTGCCTGGAAATATGTGTCCCAACCCTAGGGTTGAAACAAGAGGGGGGGGTATGTGACAGGAAGTCAGGTAAATCTGGGAATGTAGTCACTGAGAGGAGACACATTCCCACCTGCTTTGAAAGTTCACTGATACTATAGGGTGTTGGCTGCAGAGAGAGCCAGCAGGAAGTTGAAAACCATTCAGCTGTTCAGAATGAGGAGATCAAGGCCTCTATAATTTGTCCAGAGAAAATCTATTGAGTGCTGCCTCCTGTCGCTGTGTGAGCTGGGAAGAGGAGGACAGACATACGTGTACCTCCCGACGCCGTGTGGGCATGGGAGAAGGACTGCTGCCGCCTGTCGCCGTGTGGGCTGGGAGAGGGGGACAGTCGGATGTGTGCCTCCCGACAAGCTGGTGAGCATGGGAGAAGACCCCCTAAGCGATGTGAAGCTAAGGAGGGTAACCACGAGTGAAGACGTCTCAAAGGTGAGAAGACAAAGTGTTCCATGTGAAGAGTGTGAAGAGAAGTGTTCCATGTGAAGAGTGTGAAGAGTAAAGGGACCTGTTAAATGAACTGTGTTCAATGTGAAGAATCTGAAGAGTAAAGGATCCTGTTATAAATGAACATGTGCTGTGTGAAAGAAAACAAAGGGACATGTTCAATGGACAATGTTTGTGCTGTGTGAAAAGCAAACAAATGGACATTTGAGTGTCTGCTGTAGGATCAGCAGTGTCGGCCCAACAGTAGGTTGGAAAGACTTCTTAGGTAGGTTCCAGCTGTGAGAAGGTAGCCGCCCACCGAGGCAAGGATTTATTTTGTCTTTTATTTTATTTTGGCTGTTTTGATGCTTGCAATTGTGTTAAGTAAATTGCATGAATAAATCAGTCTTGTTTTCAACCTCTAATCGGCTATCTCTCTGTGAAAACGCACCCCCAAAGGGGTCACCCATACGCCTACCACCGAGCTAATCCCTCACACACTCTTTGATATGGTGCAGAATGTACTGTATAATGGGCTCTACAAATGCAAGCTCTCCAGGCCCAAAGTAGCCAAAAAAAAACCAAACCATGACTGAGGTATTGCAGATATTAGGGCTTCCTTACCTTTAAAACCCAACCTAAGACTTGCCAACCATAACAAATGACAACAAATACTTTTTTGGATTTTGAAAGGCCATAGCAGCCATTTTAATAAAACAAATTAAAATAAATTACCATTTTATTATAACAGTACATAATACTGTTCTTTTAAATTATTGAACAGTAATAACCCAAAATCAGTACAGGGACTAACCTTGTCAACTAACCTTGTTAACGTCTAGGGTCTTGGAAGGCAAATTGTCTTAAGCAACTGGCTGTATCGCAGATCAAAATAGATTTCAGCCACAATGACACCAGCTCGAGGACTATTACTATTAGGATACCCTTGATACAGCCAAATTACTCTTAACCATTACTGCCTTCAATTGGTACCAGGGTAGGTACACCCATACCTGAGATGGGCCCCACCCCTCCATTTCCTACCTTTTTAAACCATCACAGCCTTCCAAGATCCTGAGACCCCTGCTAACTGCAACGACAAACCAGAAACTCAATACGCCCCCCCTAGAACAATAATAGTCCCAAATCTGTCCCCTTCCTGAGTAACCCCATGAGCACCAATACCATATGCTAATGACAATACAAACACCAATAAAAACCCAAATTAACAGCAATTAATTAGGGAGGGAGGGCGGGAGAAGCTATCCCCACATTGTACTTGCTCCGGCTGGCTTCTAGAACCCTAGTACCACCCCTTACTCCCCCAGTGACTCCACCTTCCCCCACCCTTCCTAACTCCAATCAAATCAACCTAAATTTATACCAAATTTTATTAACCCTGCGATGCTCCCATCCTATGCTGCTAACCCAGTCATGTCTGGCCTTCCGCCTAATGCTGCCCATCCAGGTCCAGGCCTCTTTCTTAACATTTCTATCATCTTGCTTCATGGTTGTTCTCTTGAAATGCTGCCTTTAATTTGCATTAAACATGTCTAATGTTACTATGGCTTAATAACTCTATCTTTAGATCATCAGTCCACAGTACATTTTTCCAGAAGCCCTGGCCTTTGCCTATATATTCAAAGTAAACTGTAGTCTTTCTCTAATGTTCTTCTTTTTGGACAGAAAAGGCTTTTTTACCTGGCACGTCTCCCTTGCAGATTGGATTGGTGCCATCTCTTTCAGATTTTAGATGCATGCACCTTGATACCAGCCTTTGCAAGACTTTACTGTGGATCCCGCAAATAAATTTTGAGGTTCTTGGAGACTTCCTTTAGGATCAAATGCTGGGATGGCTGGTCGTGGAGAAATTAGCAGTTGTTTGAAATCTATAAAACATAGAAATGATTTTAGTTACAATGGGATGACTGAGTTCAAATAATTCTATTTAAATCCATTGCCTGGGTCATAGGCATCTACAGTCTTCTTTCTGAGGGCCTTGGGGAGCTCTTTTGATCTTGGCATGATGTCATCACTCAAGTCGAGAGAACACCAGACCCTAAATATCTGATTTTTAAATAAAAAGTAGGGATGAGGTGCTTGCGTCCGATCTTTCATCTTTAGGATTGGTTCACACTGATGTGACAAAGGATCTGACTTGTGAGACCTCAAGTCGGATGACATGTGAAATTCAATGTTTCCCTATGAGAACTGTCTTAACTGCTACTACACAAGCTTGTCCGAATTTAGAAAAGGTTCCTGCACTACTTTGGTCCAACTTTGATACGACTTCAATGTCACAGAGTGTAAAAAGTCACATCAAAGCCGTGTCAAAGTTGGACTCCAAAGTTGCACTGAAAATCGCGCAACTTTGGAGTCGGTGAGTCGGCTAGTGTGAACTGAGCCTAAAAGTAGAATGTGGTGGTGGGATTTCTTGGTATGACCTTGGCAGCTCTACAACAAAGTGGGAGTGGGGTCCCCCAAGAAAGAGAGGATGCCTGAGTTGCAAAAACCCTGTGAAAACTGAAAAGAAGATAAATTTTATAACTGATAATAATTTGATCCCAGGGAGACAAGCGGTGGATAATGTGTTATCCAGCTGCACAGTCTTTGTGATGGAGTACTGAATATTTTCTACATTTTTCTTTTTTTACCACTTGCTTCCCCAGCCCTGGGCACAGCGGCTTGCTGTTACCGGTATCCAGTATCATGTGATCACTATGATTGATCAAAGCGATCACGTGATAAAAATGTAAACAAACAGTCATGCATGGCTTTTCCTTAAACAGCTTGCTTACTGTTGTGATCTGAGATTGGCCTAAACCAACCACATGGTACCTGGATACGTGTACCATGTGATTAGCTTAGCCAAACACAGATCACAACCATATTTAAAAACTATTGCTTATACAGTGATCATCAATGTATATGAAATAACAGTGTGTGTAAATAACAGAAATAACTCCTATCCCATAGTACAGTGTCATGGTGACACTGAGCTACTCTGATGACAGAAGTTAAATAAAAAAAAAAAGTAGAAAAAAAATGTTAAAAGAAGAAAACAAAAAGTTAAAAAAATTGAAAAAAAATGTTTTTTAATTTTTTTTTTTTTTTTTTACATACTGTCCCCAGTCAGTATCCCTGAACACCGCCACACCAGTCATATGATGATGACGTACTGCACTGGTGACAGTATGTTAAAAAAATAAATAGATAAATGTGGAAAAAAAAATGTTTTATTTAATTTCCTCATTTTCCAAAAAATGTTTACAAAAAAATTATGACTTAAAAAAAACTCACCATGCCTCTTACTAAATGCCTCAGACTGTCTACTTTTGAAAAAGGGGTCATTTTGGGATTATTTGTACTGTCCTGTTATTTTGGGGTCTCAAGAAATTAGATAGGCCGTCAGCACATCAGAATTCATCGATTTTCAAATATATATCATAGTTTGTAGATGCTATTATTTTCACACAGACCAATTTATATACATTTATTGGGATTTTGTTTTACCAAAGACATGTAGCAGAATACATTTTGGCATACATTTTTTTTAAAAAAAATTGATTTTATTGGATATGTTTTATAACAAAGTAGAAAATATTGCTTTTTTGACCATTTTTTTTTTTCGTTTATATAATTAAAAAAATAAGAAACAAAGCTCTATTTGTGTAAAGAAAAATATATAAATTTCATTTGCATACAGTGTTGCATGACCGAGCAATGGCCAGCACTGAATAGCAAAAGATGCTCTGGTCAGAAGAGGGTAAAACCTTCTGGAGGTAGGTTTTACTGTTTGCATCTGAAGTACTGTTTGCATCTGAAGAGGCAAAAGTATATATGCAGGACCCCTGGGACAGATTTTGGTGCCTCCACCCTCTCCCCCAGGCTGTGCTACAAATTTTCTGACTAATTCTTTAAGACAGGTTCCTTCTGCACACTCCCTAATGAGGTTCTAATAACTGGAACCTAATATGATACACCTGATTCATGGATTTGAATGTAGGGGTGCACTTAATTTTTCCATGTAACAGATCTGCATTTCTGCAATGAATACACCATGTCACTTTTATGTGACATTTTTTCAGGTATGCCACCCTTATCTGTAGGCACTATTTGAATGAAGATCTTATTTCTATGGGGTGTAGCTACTTTTTTCCTATGACTGTAAGAAGCAAAGGCCTGACTCAAATCACCAGACCCCATCTGTGGGATACTCTGCAAATTTAGTTTTTGCGTCCTTCTGTAGTTAAGGGAGCGGGGATTGTTTGTTCTGGCTTGTTCAGGGTTTTAACAGGCTGGGAGTTTGATTGCTTCCCCCTGCCTCTGGAAAAAGTTTCCAGAATTTAGAGAGGGAGATTCAAATAACCATTTATCATGCTTCGGCAAATCCCTGGAGAAGAGTGTCAAGCAGATGGCAGGGAGGGGATAAATAATCTGAAGCCCTGGAGAGATTGTTTTTTTCTCCCCAGGAGGGTTTCAAAGCCTGAAGGGCTGCTGCCCTTAGACACGTCATGGACTGTGTAGCTGTTCTAGAGGCCTCAGTGGTGTCAGGGCTGAAGGCCTGGATGAATCTCCTGAGAAGCTGGCTGTAGGACTTAACTACAAGTGATCTGGTCTGGACAAGCATTGTCTCCCTCACTGGACCATGCTCAGAGGAAGCTGGAAGGTGGCAGCTGTCCTGGGAACTTGTGAGTAAAGACCCTGAATTTATTCCTGTGACTGTATGCTGTATGTGCCGGTGGTAGCTTGGACTGAGATGGCTCTCACAGGGTATCAGAGTATTGGCCATTTCCTTGTCCTCAGCAGAATCCTGAACATAGGCGTGCACAGGGAGTGTGCCAGGCCTGCCTGGACACACCCTAATCACTATGTGCAGATTACCAGAGCAGTGGCTCTCACGGGTGAAAAAAAAAAAAGGTGGGCTCCTGATTGGCCAGGAAGAGGATCCGTGTGACAATAGCGAATTTTCATTTGCTATTGTCACACAACTGGGTGGGCTCGAGGCGCACTGCGCTGCGCCCCAAGCCCACCCAGTTGTGTGACAATAGCGAATGAAAATTCCCTATTGTCACACGGATCCTCCTCCTGGCCAATCAGGAAGCGGGTTTTGAGACCCGTTTCCCAATTGGCTAAAAGGAGAAGCCATGCCATTGGGCATGGAGGAGGAGGGAGGAGATGCGGAAGACAGGGGGAAGAAGCCAAAGCCACCGCCGCCTACTGCTGCATCCAGGCAGGGTGACTGAGGGGGGGGGGGGTCCTGTCCTGTCCCCTGTCTATCCTGTCCTGTCTCTCCTGTCCTGTTTCCTATCTCTCCTGTCTCACTGTGGTCGGAGGGGTCGGTACGGTGTGCGGCGGCCTGGTGTGGTACGGGGGGGGGGGGGGGTATGGTGCGGTCCGTCTGACCCCCCGGCCCATGGAGCACCAGCCACCACTGCTGCAGAGCATAGATCACACATTTTACATTACACAATCAGGCTTACAACTGTAAACTGCTCAGTTAACCAATGAGGTTTAATCATATAAGACACTGTCTGTCATTGTGGACATACAGTATGTCACAAAAGTAAGTACACCCCTCACATTTTTGTAAATATGTTAGTATATCTTTTCATGTGACAACACTGAAGAAATGACACTTTGCTGCAATGTAAAGTAGTGAGTGTACAGCTTGTATAACAGTGTATTTGCTGTCCCCTCAAAATAACTCAACACACAGCCATTAATGTCTAAACCGCTGGCAAGAAAAGTGAGTATACAGTGGTTTAAACATTAATAGCTGTGTGTTGAGTTATTTAGAGGGGACAGCAAATTTACACTGTTATACAAGCTGTATACTCACTACTTTACATTGCAGCAAAGTGTAATTTCTTCACAGTTGTCACATGAAAAGATATACCGTAATAAAATATTTACAAAAATGTGAGGGGTGTACTCACTTTTGTGAGATACTGTAAGTACAAATATGTTCATATCTTAGCTTCAAAGTTACCCATAATAGTCACAATCAACCTAAAGTCAAAAACAAATTTTATGTCCGGAGGTCCCCCATGCTCCTGCCAGTAAACAATGGCAATCCATCCACCAGATACAGTATCTGTCTTCTGGAATGGGGTACCTTCTCAGTCTTACTGGCTGCTGCCTCAGTACCATTTTCACCTCTAAAGCCTAGTGCACACAATGAGATTATTGGACGAATGATCGCCGTTTTTTTTTTTTTTTTTTGCATGCTAGTCTCCATATCAAAAACAAATAGGTTACTAAAGTACCAAAATTCTCAAAGTGATGTACTGTAATGTATTTGTATTGTATTTTTTAATGAAAACTGTACTGATTATAGGAAAATCGTACGATCTGGTATCGTGTGGGAACAATTTTTATTTGCCTCTTCAGAAAATTTTGTATGAAAGCTGTGTACTAATGATCAGATCAGAGGCGTAACTAGAACCTTCAGGGCCCCGGTGCAAGAAACCATGAAGGGCCCCCCGGACCCCTGGCCGGGGCCCTTCCCTTCACGCCTGGGGCTCTTCCCACTGATCCTGGGGCCCTTTACTCTCGTTGCAGGACCCTTTCACAAGTTCTGCAGTGGGCCCCCTTCCTGCCATCTTGGGGACTCCCCACGGTGGTGGAATGCCAGGGCCCGGTCGCAAGTGTGACCTTTGCGATCCTGGAAGTTCCCACACTGTTGTCAGTAGTTTTTATTTTTTGGTATTTTAATTGTATTATTTTTTATCATTTTATTTTATTTTTTTACAATGTCACTGACTATGACTCTGTCCATTCAGAAAAGGAAGGAGCTGGTAAATTACATATTCATATTTACCGACCCCTTCCTGGTTCTTTATTGTGACACATCCCCTGCAGCAGCTGGCAGAAGAGGGGAGAGAGCTCAGTGGGGGTGGGGGGGGGGGACCAGGGGAATCACACAGGGGCCCAGAGACAGCAGAACACAAGTGAACTGGATAGGAGGAGTGGCGGGGGCAGCATACAGAGGAACCAATCTCCTCCATTTTCCTCCTGCAGCTACAGGAGGAAAAGGAGGACAGGGATTTCTCTACATACTGCCCCCGCCGCCCCTCCTATCCAGGTGTACAGGTCCCCTGGAGCATGGGGCCCGGTTGCAATTGCAACCCCTGCAACCCCTGTAGTTATGCCCCTGGATCAGATTATTGTAGGATTGTGTCAAAAGCTTTATTTTTTGTATGATATTCTGGTCATGTCTACGGGGCTTTAGTCACAGATAAGGGCGGTTCTGCATGAGGCACTAATTGGCAACCCCCCCCCCCCACCACCATCATGATTTGTCCTTGTTTACTATGCAGTTTGATAAAGCCCCACTATCTGTTTTTAATGTGTTCCATTCGCATAACTAAAAATTATTAAAAATATATTTCTTACCTCTGTAGGTGTTTGTTTGGAGCAAGCCTTGGGCAGACTGCAGGCTACTCCCAACAATTTGAAATGAGAGGAAACTCAATCTGTCCCCACTGACCAAGAGGGACACACATTGAGTTTCCCCTCATTAACTTACAACGGACACGCTCAGCTCCTAGATCTTTAACCGTTTTCAGGACAAAGACCATTCAAATTTAGTTTGAAACTGATAATGAGATCTATCAGCACAGTACAGACAGGATTATTTATGGCACACATTAACTCCCCAGCAACCTCTGCATAGCAGCGGAATCCTTCAGTTTTAAGGATTTAAAAAAAGAACAAGTAGAAATGTAAGCAGCAATTTCTAAATATTCTTTTAGTTACGCTACGGGAATGGGAAGATGTAAGATATAAAGTAGGTGTTATCCCAATTTGGCTGCAAAGTTGAGCCCAGCGCAGAGGTAAGCTAAGCAGGGCAATACAGTAACTTCTATGCAGGATGTGGAAACCCTACAAGAAGACCTAAACAAAATAATGGGGTGGGCAACTACATGGCAAATGAGGTTTAATGTTGAAAAATGTAAGGTGATGCATTTGGGTGCCAAAAATACGAACGCAAGTTACTCGCTAGGGGGAGAACCTCTGGGGGAATCTAGCATGGAAAAGTACCTGGGGGTCCTAGTAGATAACAGGCCCAGCAATATCATGCAATGCCAAGCTGCTGCAAGCAAAGCCAACAGAATATTGGCATTAATTTAAAAGGGGATTCACTCGAGAAATAAAACAATAAATCTCCCAGGTCAGGACCTTGCTTTGTGCACTGGTCCAAATCATTTGGTGGAGGGGGGATTATGGTGTGGGGGTTGTTTTTCATGGGTTGGGCTTAGCCCCCTAGTTCCAGTGAAAGGAACTCTTAAGGTGTCAGCATACCAAGACATTTTGGACAGTTTCATGCTCCCAACTTTGTGGGAAGAGTTTGGGGACGGCCCTTTCATGTTCCAACATGACTGCGCACCAGTGCAAAAAGCAAGGTCCATGACGACATGGTTGAGGGAGTTTGGGGTGGAGGAACTTGACTGGCCTCAACCCGACAGAACACCTTTGGGATGAATAAGAACGGAGAATAAGAACCAGGCCTTCTAGTCAATATTAGTATCTGACCTCACAAATGCTTTTCTGGAAGAATGGTCTAACATTTCCATAGACACACTCCTAAACCTTGTGGACAGCCTTCCCAGAAGAGTTGAAGCTGTTATGGCTGCGAAGAGTGGACCTACTCAATATTGAACCCTACGGTTTAAGACTGGGATGCCATTAAAGTTCATGTACATGTAAAGGTAGGCGTCCCAATACTTTTGGTAATCTAGGGCATAATTCCAACGATACCCCCACCCCCACACCTTGAAGGAAGCGTGTAACCTTTCATTCAAGTTTTTCTAGGATCCAGTCCAGATGCAGACAGTGGCCTCCTGGATAACTTTGCTCTATTGACTTAAGGCAGCTAAGATTTGGTGATTTGGTTTCACAAGGTTCAACTTTCTAGACACTGAAGAAGCTTTTGAGTCAGCAATGGCTGGGCCCTGATCACAAGCTGTATTTACTCATTAATATTTCATGAACTGTAAGAACATGCCTTGCTGGAGTGTAAAATCCAGAGATTGGCAAGATTTAGAGCTCTGAGCTTTTATTAGCCTTGGAAAAGATCTAAGTCCGCCGTATGCAGGAATTCAAAGACAAAGAAAAGCACCAAGAACTTTGCTTCCGTTCTGAGTTCGATTTTATTATCTTGAAAAGTAACTGTAATAAAGAGGTATAGCTTTAGATAATACACAGTCTTTTATGGGAAGGAAAATTGAGTGCTTTGGTGTACCTGTTGTCATGATCCAGCAAAAAGTAAGTAGGTCTGGATGTACTTTTACCTTATTTTTCTTAACATTTTGAAAATCACAGTACCGGGCTGTCATGATCCAGTCAAGACATGGTTAACCACTTTACCACCGGAGGATTTTGCTGTCTTCCGTCCAGGCCACTTTTTGCGATTCGGCACTGTGCGGCTTTAACTGACAATTGCGCGGTCGTGCAACGCCGTACTCAAACGAAATTTACGTCCTTTTTTTCCCACAAACAGAGCTTTCTTTTGGTGGTATTTGATCAGCTGTGCGATTTTTACTTTTTGCGCTATAAACAAAAAAATAGCGTTTATTTTGAAAAAATAACAATATTTTTAACATTTTTTTATATGAAATTCCTCCCAAAAAATATGTAAAAATCTAATTTTTTTTAAATTTTTGGCCAATTTGTTTTCTGCTACCCATGTTTGGTAAAAAAAATCACAATAAGCGTATTTTGATTGGTTTGCGCAAAAGTTATTGCGTTTACTAAGGGAAAGATTTCTGTCATTTTTGGCGTTTTTTTTTTTAACGCGTAATGGCGGCGATCTGCGATTTTTTTTTTTTTGCGGGACTGCGACATTGCGGCGGACAGATCGGACCCTTGACTGACATTTTTGACACTTTTGGGGGTACCAGTGACATTACTGCAGTAATCAGTGCTATATATATGCACTGTTACTGTAAAAATGACACTGGCAGGGAAGGGGTTAATTTTATTGGAGAGGGAGGGGTTAATGTATGCCTGGTGCTTACTGACGTGTGGGGGGGGGGAGGTGACTGAGTGAGTGAGGGACAGATCGGATGTTCAGCTATGCTGAACACTCCGATCTGTCACTCCCTGTCACTGAGGAGATCCGCCCGCTCTGTTTATACAGGCAGGCGGATCTCCAAACTAGATTCCCAGACGATCGGGGAAGAGCGGCGGCGATCGCCGCTGCTCCTCCCCTGGCCCGACTCCCGCTGTGAATGAAAACAGCGGGAGCGCCGCCTACAGGGGGAGGAGTCCAGCGACGTAGGTCTACGTCGCTGGACGATAACGAGCCACTGTGCCGCAGTAGAGGCACAGTGAGCGGTCGGCAAGTGGTTAAAGTAGTTGTAAACTCTTACGTTTACCCAGTGAAGTGATTGGCTTCAGGTGCTACATGAGATTAAATAGGTCCTCCTGCATAAGGTGTACCTGTTTATATGCAGCACTCTCTCCTCTGCAGCTGTCCAAAGTGCTGAATTTATACAGCTTGTCTGAGATTTCAAAAAGCAGGGGGCGGGGAGCAGACATTATACACTGCAGGACTCAGGAGGGAAAAGACACACCCGCTTGTGTGCTGGAGCTCCCTGCCCTGTCACCTTTGTTTCTCTTGGTGTCAGGAAAACTTGTCAGAAGTGACTCATACAGATAGCAGAGAAGCAAGGCATTAGACAGAAATGACTGTTAGTGCTCTGCATTGAGACAAGCACACACTTTAGAGCAGGCATTACTAAACAGCGGACCGAGGTCCGGATCCGGACCCAGCCATTGTCCCATCCAGACTCACGATCGCACCATTTAGGAGCTGCTTTTTTCCCCCTGACTTCCGCCGCCACTATCATTCTCAAGGCAGAGCGGAGAGCAGGAAGCAGGGCAGCAGTAAACAGAGAGTGGGAGGCACAACTGAACTGGATGGAGAGCGGGAGCAGGAGCTGCACAAGGTAACTTTTTAGATTAACTGGCAGATGATTGGTTCCTAGGATGCCAGGCGGTTCTATCAACCAATCACCAGCTTGTTTATATGAAAAGTTAACCCAGGAAGCTCCCGCTCCTTCCCTCCATTTAGTGCTGCTGTGCCTCCCACTCTCTGCTCTGTGTAAGTTAGGAGAGTTATGATGGGCAAGAGTACATGACTGTAAAGGTGGGGGGGGGGGGGGGGTGGTGACGTGAAGGGGGCAGTGCTGTGGGTGTGTGTGGGGGGGGGGGGTGATTTGAAGGAGGGGGCATATATGAAGGGGGCAGAGCACATTATTGTGGGTGGGGGGTGGGTGATGTAAAAGGGAGGGAGATGTGAAGGTGGGCAAGTGCTGTGGGGGGGGGGGGAATTTAAAGGGCAGCGAGTGCTGTGGGGTGGGGTAGGGGGTGATGTGAAGAGGGGTCAGTGTGGTGGTGGAGAAGGGAAATATGATGTAAAGGGGGGAGAAAGTGATGTGGGGGTGGGAGCATTTTTAAGGGGGCAGTGCTGTGTGGTAAGGGTGTGTGAAGAGGGCAGTGCTGTGTGGTAAGGGTGTGTGAAGAGGGCAGTGCTGTGGGGGGAGATCTGAAGGGAGGCAATGCTTTGGGGGGTGATTTAAAGGGGGGCAGTGCTGTGGGGGGTGATGTGAAGGGGGGGTCAGTGATGTGAAGGGAGATGTGATGTAAAGGGGGGCAGTGCTGGGGGGGTGATGTGAAGGGGGGCAGTGCTTTGGGATGGGAGATGTGATGTAAAGGGGGGGGGCAGTTCTGGGGGGGTGTGTAAAGGAGGGGCCAGTGCTGTGAGGAGGTTATGTAAAGGGGGACAAGTGCTATGGGGGTTGATGTGACGGGGACAGTGCTGGTGGGGAGGGAAGATGTGATGTAAAGGGGGGGCAAGTAACGTGGGGTGGGAGAAGTTTTAAGAGGGGCAGTGCTGTGTGGGGGGGGGGGGGGGTGTGTGAAGGGGGGCAGTGCTGTGGGGGGGGGTAACGTAAAGGGGAGGCAGCGCTGTAGGGGGGGTGATGTGAAGGGGGGTCAGTGATGTGGGGGGGGAGGTGTGATGTAAAGGGGGGAAGTGCTATAGGGGGTGATGTGAAGGGGGGCAGTGCTGTGGAGGAATGATGTAAAAGGGGGGCAGTGCTGTGGAGGAATGATGTAAAAGGGGGGCAGTGCTGTGGGGGGTTGATGTAGAGGGGCAGTGGATACTAATGTGAAGGGGAAACTGATGTGAAGTGGGGGACTGTGATATCCAGGGGACTGGGGACACTGATGTAAGAACCGGATTGTGATATAAAATGAGGGGGCTCTAATGGGAACATAATATATATGTGTGTATGTATATATATATATATATATATATATATATATATATATATATATATATATATATAATGTAATGTAATATTTTATTGTTAATAAAATCAGGATAACTTAAAGATAAAGGCTGACATCAGTATCACTCATCCCCTACACATAGGTTCTCCTTTTTCCGAATTTGGTTCAAATATCTTGTACAGCTTATATGTGTGGACAACGGCAACGCGTTTCAAACAAGTCTTCATCAGGAGCCAGAGTACCTTTATATACTGTAGAGCCAGGGGAGAACAATAATCAGCCTAGTAGTATTAAAAAGTAGCCCCAGCCCATGGACCTGGAAGATGTCTGGACATATAATAGCACAGAAGTCATATTGAGTCAGAAATACTCCAGGGCCCATATTGGGCAGACGATCTATATGAAGGTACTCCTGTCCCTGATGAAGACTCATTTGAAACGCGTAGGCATTGTCCACGCACATAGGCTGTACAGGATATTTTAACCAAGTGTGAAACAGGGAGAACCTATGTATAGGAGTTGGGTGACACTATCAGCCATTATTTTTATGTTATCATTATTCTAAAGTTTGGGTGGATTATTATTCACTTTGTTCTTAACAGCAAAATCTTATTGTCCTAATCTAATCGTCACATATCTGAGCAGTCCCATTTATGTTGGGGATGTTGGTGATGTGATCTGCATGTGTTGCATCAAACCCCGGAGGCAGGATAAATGCTTTTTTCTGTAAGTTCAGTTATCCATTTTTTTAATACTGTTTGACTATTCATGTCTTACTTTTTATCTTCTGTTTTTTTTGTTACCCCCCCCCCCCCCATAGGAATAATAAAGTGCTCTGAAGCACACACAAATCGGAAGAGACTGTGAGTGTTTGCACTAACTCTAAGAGGGGGTTATTATAAAACAAATTTACATTTGTCTAGAGAAACTTCTGGTACATTCATTCTGTGCAAATGGGGTGAAATTGAATCTGGTGATTTTTTTCTTATTCATAAAAATGAGTGCTTCAGGGAAATACCGCATACAGCCACTAGATGACGTTGACAATCATTGGGAAGAAAGTATTTACACTATATTACCAAACATATTGGGACACCTGCCTTTACCTGCACATGAACTTTAATGGCACCCCAGTCTTAGTCCGTAGGATTCAATATTGAGTTGGCCCACCCTTTGCAGCTATAACAGCTTCAACTCTTCTGGGAAGGCTGTCCACAAGGTTTAGGAGTGTGTCTATGGGAATGTTTGACCATTCTTCCAGAAGCACATTTGTGAGGTCAGGCACTGATGTTGGATGAGAAGGCCTGGCTCGCAGTCTTCGCTCTAATTCATCCCAAAGGTGTTCTATCACGTTGAGGTCAGGCCAGTCACGTTCCTCCACCCCAAACTCACTCATCCATGTCTTTATGGACCTTGCTTTGTGCACTGGTCCAAATCATTTGGTGGAGGGGGGATTATGGTGTGGGGTTGTTCTTCAGGGGTTGGACTTGGCAGAGATCTGAATACAATAGCTGGCAGTGCAGAACATAAATGGAGGAATCTAGTGATTTGATTGAAATCTAAAAGCGTATATGGCTAGCTCAAAGTATAACTAAGGGCAAAACTTTTTTTTAGTTTTTGGACAGTTTGGACAGTTTTTGGGAGAGAGACCACATCTCCTGTTGGGTTTTACTTCTGTTTGTGTCCCTTGTTAGGGAGATTCATCCCTCTCTATTTCTCTGGTTTACTGTTATCACCGAGAGTTAAAGTAACAGAAATCCCAAATTTTGGGTTGTCATCAAAACAGAAATAGAAGGGAAATCTTCTAATGGGGACACTAGTTCTGGTGACAACCAGGGGATTCCCTTACTTTGGAGGGATTTTCTCTCACTTCCTGTTTTGGCTATGGGACAGGAAGTGAAGGGAAATCTCCCCAATCGGACACAGACGGCAAAAAAATAAATAAATAAATAAATAAATAAACGAACCAGGGTTATAACCCTCATTTTCTTCATTCAAAATGAAAGAAAAAAGTTTTGCCTTTAGTTCTGCTTCAAGCCGCATGGCCCATGTTTTATGATCCTGAGTCTGAACACATCCTGGCTTATTAATAAGAAGTGGATAGCCGCATCATTATAATGTGTGATATGATCATACCTCTGCTGCTTAGTGATTTGGTGATAATTACTAGGCATAAATTATGAACAGAGCTATAAAAGTGAGAATAAGAGGCTATTAAACAGTATTTAGATTGTAAACACATTGCAGTGTGCCCAGTAGAGTGCCTGCCCTTTATGGGTCCAGAGTTTGGATACAGCAGATCCTCAAGTAAAATTGACTGCCTGTAATCGCTATAAAATTGTTATGGGGGTCCAGTGTAGTAATTATAAGTATTGTTATCTGAACTATTATATACTCAATGTTAGAGATTAACACTAAGGCCTCCTGACAAACCCGGGTATACTCAGCTATGGCGTTAACCTGTGTTTAAGACATGTTGCATTACGTTGCGTTAATAAATGCTGCCCAAACTCTACCCTGTGGTTTTCAGGTTTCAAAAATGCTGTCAACGCTTCAAAAACGCATCCTGAACTCTTCAAAAATGCACCTAAAGCAATTGGATTCAATGGTCACCCTCAGAGGGCCGGTTGTATCTGTAGCCCACCACTAGTAGAAGTCAAGTGCATCCCCTTTACTATGTGCTGCTGCTTGGAAGAAGCTGGAGACAGAGCTGGGAAGAAGCAACTGCAGGGTCTGGAGGAGGGCTGGAGTCAGCTGCCGGAGTCTTCGAAATGCTGAGACCAGTGGAGACAGAGAGGAGGGGGTGCTGCGGCTGCACAGAGAGGTGCAGGATCTGTAGGAGTTGTGTCCTCCTTTCTGCTGCCAACTGCTGAGTTGGGGGGGGAGTTTAGTCCTCTCTGCAGCTGCAGGGGGAAGCACAGGATCTGGCAAATTAGTTCTGTCCACTCTGTTGCTGTCTGCTGAGACAAGGTGGGGGCCAACGCACAAGGTGCCGCAGCACTATGTAGTTTGATGTGACGCGATTTAACAACAGGGTCAAGGACTTCTTTCCTAGTGTTTCTGGTGAGTAAGGAAGCCCATTCAAATAATAGGCTGCCGTGCATGTGACGTGCAGAAACATGCATAAAATGCATCATTTGTATTTGGATACACTTGCATTTGGCAGCATTTGTAGTTTTTTTATTTTTTATTATCAGTATTGTGCTGTTGTGGTCCAGGATGACTCCCAGGATCAGTCCAATCCATGCTGAGCTTTTGCCATCTTAGGGTGGAGTCTTGATTCTGACTCCCCCTCCTTATTGGTGTGAACCATTTGAGGGTGTTCACAAATCTTTTTATTTAAATGTTAAACGTTTGAGTTCATGCTAGCTCTGAGGGGGAGGGTAAGTCTCTTGAAACGCGTCAGCTGCACCTATTTGACTGACACGCATCTGGTGGTGCTTTATGTATATGCCGATGAATATTCTCTCTAATATAATATTAGAGTATATAATATAGAGTATATAATATAGAGTAATAGTATAAAATATAATATAATATAATATAATATAATATAATATAGAGTAATAGTATATAATATAATATAGAGTAGTAGTATATAATATAATATAATATAATATAATATAATATAATATAATATAATATAATAGTATATAATAGTATATAATAGTATATAATATAATATAGAGTAGTAGTATATAATATAATATAATATAATATAATATAATATAGAGTAATAGTATAAAATATAATATAATATAATATAGAGTAATAGTATATAATATAATATAATATAATATAATATAGAGTAGTAGTATATAATATAATATAATATAGAGTAGTAGTATATAATATAATATAATATAATATAGAGTAATAGTATACAATATAATATAATATAATAGTATATAATATAATATAATATAATATAGAGTAGTAGTATATAATATAATATAATAGTATATAATATAATATAATATAATATAATATAATATAATATAGAGTAGTAGTATATAATATAATATAATAGTATATAATATAATATAATATAATATAATATAGAGTAGTAGTATATAATATAATATAATATAATATAATATAATATAGAGTAGTAGTATATAATATAATATAATATAGAGTAATAGTAGAGTATAATAGAGTGTTTTACTATTATTTATTAAACTTTTTTTTACAATAATGCTCTAAGCAGGTGCACCTTCTTCCTATTTTTCGTTTCAATATTTTTATTGAAGATTTTTACAAAGAGTAAAGAAATACCTATAAAGATTTTAAACAATAAACAATTTCCACAACATGAAATGCATGCATAATGATAACAGAAAGAGTTAGCATTATAATCAATCAAAGGAAATTCTTCCTATTTTTCAATGCGTAAAATGCATGCCTGCGACATGCAATAAGCGTTAAAGTGTTACATAAACCCAGGATCTTGCAATCACTATATCTGGTCTCCCACAGTACACAGAACATGGAAATGCAATTATTTTAGTAAATTTGAACTACTAAATACCTTTTCTCATCAGCAGTACATAGCAGTCTTGTGACTTCTATCTGTGTATGGTTAAAGCTTGTAGGAGGAGTTTTCATTCTGCACTGACTGTCCTATCAGGACCTTACACAAACAAAGCAACACCGGCCAAAGTCGGTGGACCAGCGCTCACTGGTACATACAAATAATGGTAAATATATAAATCTTACCCTCTGACTGGATAGTGGTGATTGGCTCTGTGCTGATTGCATGCATCCTGCCAAAAAAAAAAAAAAAACTTTCTAGCAATACATACCAAACTTAGCATGTGCAGCCTGTCCCCTGGCTCTGTATTATCAGTAAATATATAGAAGACAGTGGAAGAAGGGGAGGATCAGAGAAGACAGGATCAAACAGCCATTTTACACAATGCAGAGGATTAACCCCTTAGGTTTCACAGTGAGTATAGCAAGCATGCTTTACTGCATATACAGACTGATTTTACTGTTGTGGGTTTAGCAACACTTTAAACAATTCTGTTTGGCTGGAATGGCTCACTGCTCATCGTTCTTAGAAATAGATAGCGCAGTCTGATGCGCAGCTTTACAAACACGACATATGACCTGCCTTGCTCTCTTGTGCAGGCTCGTGAAGTAACGACTACATCCAAGAGACAATGTTCACAGTTTGCTTGTTGTCACATATGCATGGACACAGAAAGCATCACCACGATTTCCAGATCCTGGAAATCAGCACGCCGGCCTCCATAAGCCTGCTTTACTGACTAAAAGGGGATTGAGCGGCTAAATTCATTAAGTCATACATCCTTTAATGCATTAACTCCTCTTAACTGCTGATCAGAGGAATTTAAAGGCGCTCTGAACGGCCAGGGAGATTATTGGTGACATCTGACCAGTTGGAGAGTAGAAGTCAGCAGAATGTCAGAGGCTCATACGATGGATTACAGAGACGTACAGTAATACCTTCTCATCATGTACACCGCCACCAATATACTAATGGGGGAAGAAAAGAACCTTCTATCATATTTGCATCCCTTAACAAAATCTATAGCCGTATGGTAAAGGGGAGTTCCGCCCCCCCCCCCCTCCAAAAATTAAAAATCAGCAGCTATACATACTGTACATATACTGTAGCTGCTGACTTTTAATATTAGGACACTTACCTGTCCTGGAGTCCAGTCATGCCGGCACCGCAGTCAATGTTTCCATTGGCTGTCGGGTGCTGTCACCGCCATTGTCATTAAGGGACCCTGGCAGTGAAGCCTTGCGGCTTCATAGCCAGGTCCCTACTGCGCATGCGCGAAGCGCGCTGCACTCGGTAATTGGCCTGGAAGCAGAAGGAGGAGGAGGGGCCGAACCTCTGACGTACCGTCCAATGGAAGTGAGGACAGGGTACGTGTCAAAAACAGGTACCCCTTCCCCCCTCCCCCCTTAAAGGTGCCAAATGTGGCACCAGAGGGGGGATGAGACTGATAAGTGGAAGTTCCACTTTTGAGCGGAACCCCGCTTTAAAAGTGATACTTGCTTTCTTTATCACTCCGCTGTACTATAGGCTGCCTTTGCCAGGTACACCTACCGAAATTAGAGGACCCGATCACACATGTGCACTAGAGTAACACTAAAAATGTACTCTAGTGTGTATTCCTTCTATTGCTCTCATCCTCCTCCAACTCAACAAATTCCTTTTTTTTTTTGCTGCTGTGATCCAACATCCTATTAGAGGTTGGCTATGTTAACTCCCAAGGGTCCCATTGTATGTAGGAACATTGCCACCCTCTTATGCCATTGAAAGGGATCTTCAGATGGTTCTATGGCACCAGGCAGTGTCCCTTACCCTGTCCCTAACCAATGGGTTCCTCTCTCTAGCCTGCCACTCACTCACAGTGAGACCAAATTATGTGGGATCCCCTAATTAATCACTTGCCTACTGGGCACGTTTAACCCCTTCCTGCCCAGGCCAATTTTTAGCTTTCAGCACTGTCACACTTTGAATTACAATTGCGCGGTCATGCAACACTGTACCCAAATTAATTTTTTATCATTTTTTCACACAAATAGAGCTTTCTTTTGGTGGTATTTAAACATCACTGGGATTTTGTTTTTGTTTTTTTGTTTTTTTTTTGCTTTTTTGCTAAATAATTGAATAAAGACCGAAAATTAAAAAAAAACAAAAAAACGTTTTCATAGTTTGTTATAAAACTTTGCAAACAGGTAATTTTTCTCCTTCACTGATGGGCACTGATGAGGCTGCATTGATGGGCACTGATAGGTTGCACTGATTGACACTGATGAGGCGGCACTGATGGGCACTGATAGGTGGCACTAATGGGCACTGTTAGGCGGCACTGATAGGTGACACTGATGATGAGGCACTGATGGGCACTGATTGGCAGTGCTGATGGATACTTATTGACAGCACTGGTGGGCACTTATTGGCAGCACTAGTGGGCACTGTTGGGACTGCACTGATAATCAGAACACTGATAATTAGTGCCCTGATTATCAGTGTACATGTCCCTTTTGATTCCTGGGAGCGATGACGTTCAGCTCCCAGGAATCAATGCAAGCAGGAAGTGACGGCGCGGGCCGCGCCCTCAGAGGGAGGAAGTGGAAGAAAGGTAAGTATATTTTCTTCAATATCAAGGTAAGTAATTGAAAAAAAAATCAGACTATCCATTTCTTTTTTAGGTGACACTGAGCAAGCGGATGGCCCAAAGTGAATTTTGAGGCCGGAACTCCGCTTTAAGCTGAATACCCAAGTGTAAGATTTGAGTCAAGGACCAATCCGGCATCTTTGGTTTGTTTTGTTTATTTGATATTGGGGATGGGAGAAGGGAATGAGTGGGATACTCCTCTGGCTCAACTAGGTACAAATGGGACACTTTGAAGAAAAATGCCTTTCAGCGCTGTCTTGACGCCGGCTGGATGCCAACCAATGCTTGCTGGCGCTTGAAAAACACTGACTTGGTGTACTGTACTTGAACTTGACTTCTGACGTTCTGGTTAGTTTAAAAGTCCTGAACACTGCTCCCTCCAGTCCTCCCTGACTGAGGTAAGTTTTTGTAAACTGCTTCTGCAACTCTCAACACTGTACACTGCATGCTGTACACTTTAACACTTCAGGGCCCCTCTGTACTTCAGGGTCCTCTCACTAGGCACTCCCTCTACATTTCAGGGTCCTCTCACTAGGCACCCCCTCTACACTTCAGGGTCCTCTCACTAGGCACCCCCTCTATGCTTCAGGGTCCATACACTGGCACCCCCTTTGCTCTTCAGGGTCAACATTGGCACCCCCTTTACACTTGCTTCTGTACCGGCTAGCTAGCTCCTGGATCCCTCTGACCTTCACCGGAGTGGTCCCCTCTCTCTAGGCAGACCCCCAGGGGCAGTTTGCAGCACTCACAAACTGGGAATGCTTTCCTAAAACTGGACCCTTCTCAGCTCCGCTGGTCCTCAGCACACCAAATCCTCTCTGCAGCTCAGCTCAGCCCTCCGTCCCCTCAGGCAAGCCGCCTGGGACACCCGATTCCTCTGACAGGAGGAGAGACAGCCGTACTCTCCCTCCTGGGACTCTGCTTCCCACCAAAGACGCTGCGTCATGTTCTCCCCTCAAACCTATACCCACTCCCAGAATGCTGTGCGGCAGAATCTGCCTTTCTGGGGTAGATACAGGCATGAGTGTGCCATTGGCTGGGTTTCCTCCACTGCCCAATGAGAACCCTCTCATGGAGCACAGTGGGGAGACTCCCCAATCTCAACAGCCACACCTAAAAGCAAAACGCTACGTGTGGCAGAAAACTAGCACTGTACATCACCCTGAACACACCGTCTCCACCATGAAACATGGTGGTGATAGCATCATGTTGTGGGAATGCTTTTCTTCAGCAGGGACAGGGAAGCTGGTCAGAGTTGATGGGAAGATGGATGAAGCCAAATACAGGGCAATCTTGGAAGAAAACCTGTTGGAGACTGCAAAAGACTTGAGACTGGGGCGGAGGTTCACCTTCCAGCAGGACAAAGACCCTAAAAATACAGCCAGAGCTACAATGCAATGGGTACTGCTGGCGGCTACTGCTGGCGGTTAGTGCTAGCTGGTTCTGCTGGTGGGTACTGCTGGCTGGCACTGCTGGTAGTTCTGGCTGGCACTGCTGGTGGGTACTGCTGGTGGTTACTGCTGGTGGGTACTGTTGGTTGGTACTGCTGGTGGTTACTGCTGGCTGGTACTGCTGTGGGTATTGCTGGCTGGTACTGCTGGTGGGTACTGCTGTGGGTACTGCTGGTGGGTACTGCTGACTGGTACTGCTGTGGGTACTGCTGGTGGTTACTGCTAGCGGAGAATTCTGGCAGAGAGTGTGAGGAGCGGCGCTGGCGGAAGCATGCAGCTGCAGTAGAGAGCAGAGCCAATGCTTCCTGTATCTCTTGGTCTCCTCACAGGTGGAGTGCATTTGATATTACTCCGTGTAGTATGGTAAGCAACGGGTTAAGTTGCTGTCTGCAAAATGTTACAATTATGTATATGTCTGGGAGCTGGGTGTGGCTGAAGTTAGTTGCATGCTGATGTGCAGTGAATAAAGAAGCAACCTGTACAGCTTGTCTGTGTTAATACACTACATTTTGGCGACGAGGATGGCTAGCTTTCTGGATTTACCGGCTATCGGACCGTTTGATGTGTCTGGAGACCACACTAGTCTCTCACAGCGCTGGGACAAGTGGAAGAAGGGATTTCAGCTCTATGTTATAGCCACAGGAGTGACTGCACCTGCTCAGAAGAGAGCCATGCTGCTGCATCTAGCTGGACCTCAAGTTCAGGACATTTTTGAAACCCTGGGAGCAACAGGGGAAGATTCAGACTATGAGACAGCCATGAATAGACTGAGTGAGTACTTTGAGCCAAAGAAAAATATTCCCTATGAAAGATATAAGTTTAGACAGGCTGTGCAAGAACTGGGAGAAACCACAGACAGTTATGTGACTAGGCTGAAATATCTGGCAAAGTCTTGTGATTTTGGGACTGTAACTGAGGAGATAATCAGAGATCAGGTCATAGAGAAATGCACATCTGTGCACCTCAGGAGGAGATTATTGAGAGAACCTAGTCTCACACTTACTAGTCTGCAGGAGATTGCAAGAGCCATTGAACTGTCTGAGCTCCAGGCTCTGCATATTGAAACCAAGAACACTGCATCTGTCAATACAGTCTCCAAACCTACCTATAATAATAGGAATATCTGGAGTAGGAAAGAGAGTTTTCCAAAGAGGACTTTACATATCACCTGCAATAAATGTGGCAGGGCGGGACACACAAGTCAGGACTGCACTGTGGTACAGAATAAAATGTGCTATGCTTGTGGAAAGACAGGTCATTTTGCAGCTGTGTGTAGAAGTACAACCAGAGATAACAAAACCAAAGGACAATCTGCACAAGTAAATGTTATAGCTGAGGATAAAGGGAGTGCTCCTGACTGTGAATTTATATTCTCCCTGTGTTCTCTGCAAGCCGGGACATTAACCATTAAGATTGGAAATACAGATGTGTCAGTGTTGATTGACTCTGGAGCTACATGCAATGTTATGGACTTGGCTTCTTGGCACAGTCTTAATGGCAGAGAAAATCACCTTAAATTGTGTAACACCACTAAACAGATTTATACTTATGGCTCCAGTACACCACTGCAACTTAAAGGCAAATTTTATACCTCTGTTCAAACACATGAGACTGGTCCTCCATTGCAGACCGAATTCTATGTTGTAGATGGCACAGGGTCGCCTCTGCTTGGTCGTCAAACCGCAATGGCACTAGGGGTGTTACAGATTGGCCGTGATGTAGGCAGCGCAAGAGTGAATATGGTGTCTCCTGCTATTTCTGCATTGAAAGAGGAATTTAAAGATTGCTTCTCTGGGTTTGGAAAATTAAAGGATTTTCAGTTGGAGCTTCACATTGATCCACATGTAAAGCCTATTGCACAGCCAGTACGCAGACTTCCTTATAGCCTGAGATCACCTGTTGAGCACAAACTGGCAGAGCTGCTAGACCTTGACATTATTGAACCTGTGGAAGGGCCCACTCCGTGGGTATCGCCGTTAGTTATTGTACCAAAGGGCACAGATATTCGGATTTGTGTGGACATGAGATGTGCTAACCAAGCTGTGCAGAGAGAGAGACATCCAATTCCCACTATTGAAGATGTTCTGCATGCAATGAATGGGGCAAGTGTCTTCAGTAAACTGGATTTGAAATGGGGTTATCATCAGATTGAATTGACCCCAGCATCTAGAGTGATCACTGCATTTGCAAGCCATAAAGGTCTTTTTAGATACAAGAGGTTGATGTTTGGCGTATCGTCCGCACCGGAGGCCTATCAACATGTGATTCAGCAAGTGCTACATGGTTGTGAAGGCACGCATAACATTTCTGATGATATAATTGTGTGGGGAACAAACACACAGGAGCACGATGAACGTCTCCGTGCAGTGCTAAATCGCTTGAAGGAGAAAGGGTTAACATTAAATGAGAAGAAATGCACATTTCAAATGAATAAAATGACTTTTATGGGCCATGTGCTGTCTGACAGGGGCATTGGTCCGGAGGACTGTAAAATTAAAGCTGTGTCTGATGCCAGAAATCCTGAAAACCCTGCAGAAGTACGCAGTTTTCTTGGGCTAGTGAATTACTGTGCCAAGTTTATTCCAGATATGGCGACTGTCAGTGAACCTTTGAGAGTGTTGACTCGCAAAGCAGTCCCGTGGAAGTGGGGCTTTTTGGAACAAGGTGCATTTGATGAACTTAAGAGACGGCTGACTTGCGCCACAACTTTGGCTTATTTCAATCCTACTGCACACACCCAAGTTATTGTCGATGCTAGCCCTGTGGGGTTAGGCGCCATCTTGGTTCAGAGACAATGCACAGGCGATTACAGGCCTATTCAGTATGCAAGCAGATCCCTCACTGATGTAGAGAGACGTTATTCTCAGACCGAGAAAGAAGCTTTGGCTGTTGTTTGGGGATGTGAAAGGTTTCACACCTATCTCTACGGACTTGATTTTGAAATCATCACAGACCACAAGCCTCTGGAAGTGATATATTCGCCACGCTCAAAACCATAAGCCTGAATGGAGAGATGGGTTCTCAGATTGTTACCATATCGCTTTACAGTGCGGTACAGACCTGGACCGACTAATGCGGCAGATGCACTTTCCAGATTGCCTCAGTCTTCTGCACCTGTTCATAACCTGGCAGAAGAGTACATTCGTTTTGTGGCTACTAACGCCATGCCTCAGGCATTGACACCGCGGGAGGTTGAAGAATTGTCATCTGTGGATCCGGAAATTGCTCGGTTGAGAAAATGTGTAAGACAAGGGGTTTGGGTGGATTGTGACCCAAGCTATCACAGAATCAAACAAGAGCTGAGTATTGCAGGACAACTAGTTCTACGTGGCAATCGTATTGTGATGCCTAAAGATTTACGGAAACGTACATTACATTTAGCCCATGAGGGCCATCAAGGCATTGTACGCACCAAACAAAGATTACGTGAGAAAGTCTGGTGGCCAGGAATTGACAAGGATGTGGAACGTTTGGTTTCGTCATGTCGAGCATGTCAGTTGGTGGGCAGCAAACCTAAACCAGAACCAGTAACTCACACTGTTCTACCTGAGGGACCATGGGAAGATTTAGCCATTGATCTGTGCGACATTCCATCTGGACACCATCTTTTAGTTGTTGTGGACTATTATTCAAGGTGGCAAGAGGTGGTAGTTCTCACTAAAGCTACATCATCAACTGTAATTGAGGGGTTGGAGAGCATTTTTGCATCTCATGGGTTGCCTAAACGGATTGTGAGTGATAATGGTGCCCAATTTACTTCTCAGGAATTTCAGGATTATCTGAAATCAAATGCTATTGAACATCATCGTACAACTCCATACTGGCCACAGGCTAACGGGGAAGTGGAACGCCAGAATCGAACCTTGCTGAAAGCTTTGCGGATTGCTCATTTAGAGAGAAGAGACTGGAAAATGGAACTGTGGCGTTTTCTTTTGGCTTATCGCACAACTCCGCATACTGTCACTGGCGTTAGTCCTGCGGAACTTCTTTGTGGTCGCAAATTCAGGACAAAATTGCCAGACATTGGGGGTCCTCCTACAAGTCAGAAACCTTTTCGGCATATTGATGAGGAAAGGAAGATCCGGGCTGAACAGTATGCAAACCACCGCCGCCATTGTCAACCTAGTGGCCTTCAACAGGGTGATAAGGTGTTGCTTCAAAGTGATCGGTTTAACAAACTGGCTCCGTCCTTTGAACCTGAGCCTTATGTTGTAAAGGAGAAAAGAGGTACTCAAGTGGTTTTAGAGGATTTAGATGGACACACAAAAGTGCGTAATTCCTCATTTGTGAAGAAATTTATTGAGTCAGAAGGTCAAGTATCGGAAGATGGCGAACAGGCAAAGAGTAGTGATGATACTGCCAGTGATCCAGACTTCAATCCACAACCATCCACATCGGAATGGCCAAGAGAAAAACGAGCAACAAATCCACCGGCCTTCCTTAAGGACTATGTGTATAGTCAGGAGTTTATAGTTTAAATTTTTAGTTGTTCATCCATGCATTTTGTTAATCTTATTAATACGTTGTGCATGTTATGTTTTATTCAAAGAGAGGAGGGAATGTAGTATGGTAAGCAACGGGTTAAGTTGCTGTCTGCAAAATGTTACAATTATGTATATGTCTGGGAGCTGGGTGTGGCTGAAGTTAGTTGCATGCTGATGTGCAGTGAATAAAGACGCAACCTGTACAGCTTGTCTGTGTTAATACACTACACTCCGCCTGTGACAGGACGGAGCGGGAACTCTACAGGAAGCATCGGCTCCATTCTGACAGATGACACAGACAGCCGGGATATCGTGTGGCACTTGCGGGTGTCAGGGAGCCACAGCCCACATGCAGGAGACTCCTGCACCTCGCGGGAGACTTGGAATGCCTGTTGACACCTGCTAAGTTTGGCGGCAGGATGCACATGGGAGTCGGGACTAATGCTAGGCTGGGGCTGGGTCACTGGGCAGCTGGTGCCCCCAGGCAGCTGCCCAGCATGCCCATGCGGTAAGATGGCCCTGGTTGGTTTTTGGTGCTTAGTGTGGAACTTGGATGGGAGAAGGGAATAGTGGGATACTATAACTGGAACTATGTACATTGGATAAGGACAACTCTCACTTGGCCTCACCAGGTTACTTGTGGAAGCAGTCACACTGCTTAAACCAAACTGCCACATGTATGGAAAGGGTTAAGTTACCTTGCTCTCTCTCTCTCTCCAGCAATAGACTTGATGCACTAGCATCCCCTTTACTGACACCTGTCCACTGACTCTTCTAGCTGCAGGGGTGGCCCCCCTCAGGTCAGGCCCCTTGACACAGATCTGTACTCACTGTACTGCAGAATCAGATCCTTTCAGTGCCTCCCTTCCAGTCAGCTTCACATGACCTCTGGGTTCAGCACCTCTCTAGCTCTTATGGGCCTCAGGTCAACCACTTGAGGCCGCATGGCACCTTGCAAGTTGCACCTGAGCACCATGAGCAGACCTCACTAGCAGATCCTGCTCTCTGGTAGGCAGAGAACAAGATAGATTTACCTGCAGTCCCTCTGGTAAGCAGAAAAGTTCCAAATTATACTTTCTCTCTAGCCCCTACCTAGGAGGGTGCTACAAACATATATAAATCACTTGCATCCCCTCTGTTTTACGAAGATATTATAGGGGTTGTTAACTCTCAAGGTTTTTCACCTTAATGCATTCTATGCATTAAGGTAAAGAAAAACCTTCTGTGCTGCAACTGACCCCGATCGGATCCAGCGATGTGCACGAGCGCAGCTGCTCCAGCTGCTGTCTCTCTCCCCATTGGCTCCCACTGCGGTCAAACTAATCCAGTGACACGGGAGTGGGGGGCGGGGCTGGGTCCCCCTCTCTGTGTCAACGGGAGCGAGCACGCACGGGTGCCCCTATGGAAAGAGGCTCTTTGTGGGGGCACCCGATGAAAAGGAGAAGCCAGGAGTGCGTGCGGGGCACCCCAGAAGAGGATTGGGGCTGCTCTGTGCAAATCATTGCACAGAGCACGTAAGTATAAACATGTTTGTTGTTTTTTTTTTAAATAAAATGAGGGTTTACAACCCCTTTAAGTACAGTATGTCAGGTTTTTTTTTATTATATTTCTAAATACCTTCTTGCACAACGTAGCTGTGCAGTCACTTGACCTCCTCTGCTGCCATCAGAGCCCCTCCCGCTGCTCTCTTTAGATCGGGGAAGGCGAGCAGAGTGAGTTCAAGTGACCGCAGAGCGGTGCTGTGCAATAAGGTATTTGAGATTATAATTTAGAAAAAAAGCTGACATTCCATACTTAATATCTTCCTAAAACAGAGGGGATGCAAGTGATTTATGAATTTGACTTTACAACCACTTTAACCACTCCAGCCTGGAAGGTTTACCCCTCTTCATGCAAAAAAGGAAGAAAGACAGGCAGGCGCCTGTGAGTGTAGACTGTGGGGTATTTAACCACTTCCCGACCGTCATATAGTAAAATGACGGCCGCAAAGTGGTTGTCCCATCCCGGCTGGGCGTCATATGACATCCAGTAGGATAGGCTGCGCAGAGCAGCGATCGGTGGTGCGGTGTGTCACTCTGACACACCACATCTCTGATCTCGGTAAATAGCCTATGACGTAGGCTCTTTACCATGTGATCAGCTGTGTCCAATCCCAGCTGGTTACATAGTAAATAGGAAGTGCCATTGATCGGCTTTCCTCAGTTTGCGCCTGACAGGCCGATCGGCGGCTCTCCTGACGGGGGGAGGGGGGGGTCTGTGCTGGTAATCAGAGCATTGATTACCAGTGCAGACCCTTGGAGGATGCCACTAGAGCCATCAGGGATTGCCCACCCATGGCCACCAGGGATGCCCACCCATGGCCACCAGGGATGCCAATCAGTGCTGAGGGAGCCTGTTAGTGCCCTCCTTATCAGTGCTGCCCATCATTTCCATCTATCAGTGCACCCCACCAGTGCCCATCATTGCCATCTATCAGTGCTGCCCATCATTGTCGCCTATCAGTGCCAATCAGTGCCGCATATCAGTGCCCATCAGTGTCGCCTATCAGTGCCCATCAATGCTGCATATCAGTGCTACCTATCAGTGCCCATCAGTGGTGCATATCAGTGCCGCCTATCAGTGCCCATCAGTGCTGCATATTAGTGTCTCATCATCAGTGCCACCCCATCAGTGCCTCCTCATCAGTGCCTGCCAGTGCGGCCCCATCAGGGCTCGTCAGTGCAGGAAAAAAACATATTTATTTACAAAAGTTTATAACATAAACAAAAAAAAACTATTTTTATTTGTTTAGCAAAAAGAAAAAACCTTGCGGATCAAATACAACCAAAAGAAAGCTCTATTTGTGGGAAAAAAATGACATAAATTTGGTTTTAGGTACAGTGTTGCATGACAGCGCAATTGTCATTCAAAATGCAACAGTGCTAAAAGCTGAAAATTGGCCTGGGCAGGAAGGGGGTGTAACTGCCCTGTATGGAAGTGGTTAATAATGAGAAAGAAGAGTAAAACTCACATTAAAAGCATTACACCCTTTAGGCTCCATTCACACTGCCGCGACTTGTCAGGTGACTTGTCAGCCTGACAAGTCGCGGTCCCTCGCGGTCCATTGACTGGTACAGGACCCGTTCTAATAGGAGCGACACAAGTGCACAAGACTTCACAGGTCGCCCCCGAAGTCGTGCAGGAGTCGTGCCGCTTCAGTGTGAATGCGGTGTTAGAGCTGGTTCACACTGATCCGACTTGTCAGGCGACTTTTTTGCCTGACAAGTAGCTCCCAATGCTGTGCAATGGAACCGTTCTAATCACAGCGACTCAAGTCGCTCCGACTTAGAAAAAGGTTCCTGCACTATTTTTTGGCAAAATTGGAGCGACTTGCATTGACTTCTATTATGAGAAGTCGTTTGCAAGCCATGATGAAGTCGCGCTGCACGGGTGACTGCAAAATCACCCGAAGTCGGGGGCGACTTTGAGTCGGATTAGTGTGAACCGGCTCTTAGCCTCGGTTCACACTGGGGCAACTTGTCAGGTGACTTAGCCGCCTGACAAGTCGCGCTCCATTCAGTGCAATGGAACCGTTCTAATCGGAGCAACTCGAGTCGCTCCGACTTAGAAAAAGGTTCCTGCACTACTTTGGGGGCGACTTGCATTGACTTCTATTAGAGAAGTCATATGCAAGCCCCGCTGAAGTCGCGCTGCACGAGGCAGCTTCAGAGTCTTGCGACTTTGAAGCTGCCCCAGTGTGAACCCAGGCTCAGTGTACATACTGCTCTTATACAGGCTTAGACTGTGTGACCCAGGTCTTAGAGCAGTGGGTTTCAATCTTGCACAATCCTTTCATGCGCAGTTCTGGCCCTCTATGTCTAGGTACAGCTTTGGGCCTGGCCCTATGTTATTTTAAAAGACAGAAGTCAGATGACCTGTATGGGTGAATTCAGTGCAATTAAGAATTTGAGAGCCCATTCACAGCAGCCTGTGTGTATTATGCTTTACATCACCTGTATTTGCTGGTGTGTATTGTTCAGGGTGGTGTAATGTGCTCTTAAAATGCATTGCACTGTGTACTTTTTTTATTTTTTTTATTTATTGTCATTAGCTTTGCGAAACGCTCTCTGAGAAATGCCATGATGCAGCCAATTGGCAGAGTGCACATAGACAGGAAGAGACTGCAAACAGTCTGAGGGAGATTTTCAGTGCACATATGTAACGAAGAATGCAAAAAGGTAAATACAGGCGGTCCCCGGGGTACAAACAAGATGGGGACTGGAGGTTTGTTCTTAAGTGGACTTTCTTTGTAAGTCAGAACAGGTACATTTTTTAAAGAGGTTGTAAACCTCAAAAATTAAAACAAAAAAAAACCTGAAAGACAAACACATAATGAGCTAGTATGTATCACATACTAGCTCATTATGAAATACTTACCTTAGAACGAAGCCCCACAGTGCCGACCGCTCACCTCTCTCACGGGTGACATGTTCGGTCGCCCTTCTTCTGGGTTTGCGGCATCCGGCCATCTGATTGGCTGAAGCCGCGATGATGTCACTCCAGCACATGCGCGCACGGGACTCTGAAAGAACGGCACCAGCGGCCGTTCCTTCAGAGTGCATGCGCCAGTGATGTCATTGGTTGCATGTAAGGTAAATATCTCCTAAACGGTACATGTTTATGAGATATTTACAGTACCTATAGGTAAGTCTTATCATAGGCTTACCTATAGGTACAAGTTACAGAGGAGGGTTTACTTCCTCTTTAAGTGTAAATCCAACCAAAAGAATATTTTTAAGTTTTTTGGATAGCATAAGGGAAGGGTTAACACCCCTGTACCATTTGTTTTGCTGTCTGTGCCCCTGTTCAGAAGATTTCACCTCACTTTCTGTCCCTATGGTAACTGTTTTTTCAAAATTTTGGGTTGTTGTGGAAACAAGGATTGGTGATAAAGCTTCAGTGGAGACACCTTTTCCCCATGATAACTCTTACAGTAGTGAATTTCCCTTCCTAGGGGGATATTTCTCCTCATTTCCTGTTGTCTCTCTCTGTTTGTAAGTAGGAGTCGTTTGTAAGTCGGATGTTTATAACCCGGGGACCGCCTATACAAAGTTAGCATTTTAGTCATTCTGTGTTATTCAGATACGGTTTACATCACAAAACAAGCATGAAAGCTCCATCTAGTGGCCAAAATGCAGTATATTTTCTCAGTGAGATATTTTAGAAAACTATACCTTATTTTGTCCACTAGATGGAGCTGGCAGTCATAGAAATTATTTTATTATGGAAATTATGGCAAACGTTTGTGCAGCCTGTATGAATGTAGGAATACTTTATATTACAAAATCCTGCCTCTTCACAATTTTCTTTCTTTTTTTTTGGAGTAAACTTCCTCTTTAATTAAAAGTGACTAAAGACAGCTTATAACACTAAAGATTTCTTTTCACAGCTTCTGAGACAGGAATAAATATGTGTTAGTCTCAGTTATCACTTGCAGTATACTCAGAGCTCTGTGAACCTCCTGATGGGACTGCTTATGCTCACTGCATCTTTTATAAATATTGTTATCAATATAATATATTATAAATAATAGTGAATAATTGTGTGAGTATACCAGGTATCATTTAGAATATTAACAATAGCACCATCATCCCAATATAATGAAGAACAAAGGTAGAGGGGATATGGGACTTTAAATATCTAACAAATAATATATATACAAATAATTACAATATCTCAAATTTATTGCACAAAGAATACATATACAAAATATCCAATTTTATTTGTGTCACAATGTAACATTATAGAGCTGGAAAATATTTTTATAAATAATAATATAATAAGAACATAATAATATAATGTGAATATAATAGAATATAAAAAAAATAATATTATAATAACATAATAATCGAATGTGAATATAATATAAATGTATAAATATTGATATTGCAATATTATTAATATATAATATATTATAAATACTAATAATAATATAAATATTATTCCTGTACATGAAAGCACAGATCTCTTTCTGCCCCTGCGAGGTTCTCCAGCTCTGCCCCTTCAGCCTTCACTATCTATGACCACACACAACAAATGCTTCATGTAATAACCAATACTGGCTAGCAAAAAAAAAAAAAGTCTTTGCCCTAAACCAAGATGGCGTCCCCAGCTTCCTGCAGGGATATACCATCAAGTGACAGAACTCCACCTTCTCCATTAAATCTACTTCCCAGCGAGTCACGCCTTTGTGAGACTCAGCCCCGCCCATTTCGTAGTTGTCTCCAACACAACGTGCTGCTCCCAGTAAACATGACGCCCTTGTAGCAAAGCAACGCCCCGCCCACTCAAGTAGAAGTCTATTACTCAACGTGTTGGTCCCAGTATGTCACGCCCTCGTGGTGAAGTAGGCCCCTCCTACACGAGTCTATCACACAACGTGCTGCTCCCATTAAGTCACGCCCTTGTGGTGAAGTAGGTCCCACCCACGGTGATTAGACTATGTGCTGATTCCACTAAGTCACGCCCTTCTGGTCAGATATGTCCCGCCCACGCCCGTAGAAGGCTGTTATACAACGTGTTTCTTCTTATAAGTCACGCCCTTGTGGTGAAGTAGTTACCGCCCACTCCCGTAGCAGTCTATTACACAACGTGCCGCTGTGTACCCCAGGCAGTGTGCGGGGACGGTGTCCGGAGAGGGTCAGGTTCGGAGCTGTGCGGTGGAACGTCGCCATGTCGTTCTGTTCGTTCTATGGCGGAGAGAAGTACAAAGATCACTTCGAGAACGGTAATAGAGGAGGAGGGTGTGTGTGTGTGCTGGGTATAGGAAGAGCTCAGTGTATACTGTCAGCCAATCAGAAAGTTGCATCATCTGTCACATGCTTGGCAATATTCTGATTTCATCATCTATCATTGATTCTCCTCCCCTATCATTGATTCTCCTTTCCTATCATTGATCTCATCTCCTATTAATAATATCATCTTCTATCATTCTCATTTCCTATCATTGATCTCCTCTCTTCTCCTATCATTGATCTCCTCTCCTCTCCTCTCCTCTCCTCTCCTCTCCTATCATTGATCTTCTCTCCTCTCCTTACTTCTCTCCTCTCTTCTACTATCATTGATCTTCTCTCCTCTCCTCTACTATCATTGATCTTCTCTCCTCTCCTCTACTATCATTGATCTTCTCTCCTCTCCTTACTTCTCTCCTCTCTTCTCCTATCATTGATCTTCTCTCCTCTCTTCTGCTATCATTGATCTTCTCTCCTCTCTTCTACTATCATTGATCTTCTCTCCTCTCCTTACTTCTCTCCTCTCTTCTCCTATCATTGATCTTCTCTCCTCTCTTCTACTATCATTGATCTTCTCTCCTCTCATCTCCTATCATTGATCTTCTCTTCTCTCCTTACTTCTCTCCTCTCATCTCCTATCATTGATCTTCTCTTCTCTCCTTACTTCTCTCCTCTCATCTCCTATCATTGATCTTCTCTTCTCTCCTTACTTCTCTCCTCTCATCTCCTATCATTGATCTTCTCTTCTCTCCTTACTTCTCTCCTCTCATCTCCTATCATTGATCTTCTCTTCTCTCCTTACTTCTCTCCTCTCATCTCCTATCATTGATCTTCTCTTCTCTCCTTACTTCTCTCCTCTCATCTCCTATCATTGATCTTCTCTTCTCTCCTTACTTCTCTCCTCTCATCTCCTATCATTGATCTTCTCTCCTCTCCTTACTTCTCTCCTCTCATCTCCTATCATTGATCTTCTCTTCTCTCCTTACTTCTCTCCTCTCATCTCCTATCATTGATCTTCTCTCCTCTCCTTACTTCTCTCATCTCATCTCCTATCATTGATCTTCTCTCCTCTCTTCTCCTATCATTGATCTTCTCTCCTCTCCTTACTTCTCTCCTCTCATCTCCTATCATTGATCTTCTCTCCTCTCCTTACTTCTCTCCTCTCATCTCCTATCATTGATCTTCTCTCCTCTCCTTACTTCTCTCATCTCCTATCATTGATCTTCTCTCCTCTCCTTACTTCTCTCCTCTCATCTCCTATCATTGATCTTCTCTCCTCTCCTTACTTCTCTCATCTCCTATCATTGATCTTCTCTTCTCTCCTTACTTCTCTCCTCTCATCTCCTATCATTGATCTTCTCTCCTCTCCTTACTTCTCTCCTCTCATCTCCTATCATTGATCTTCTCTCCTCTCTTCTCCTATCATTGATCTTCTCTTCTCTCCTTACCTCTCTCCTCTCTTCTCCTATCATTGATCTTCTCTCCTCTCCTTACTTCTCTCCTCTCATCTCCTATCATTGATCTTCTCTCCTCTCCTTACTTCTCTCATCTCCTATCATTGATCTTCTCTCCTCTCCTTACTTCTCTCATCTCCTATCATTGATCTTCTTCTCTTCTCTCCTTACTTCTCTCCTCTCATCTCCTATCATTGATCTTCTCTCCTCTCCTTACTTCTCTCCTCTCATCTCCTCTCATTGATCTTCTCTCCTCTCTTCTCCTATCATTGATCTCTTCTCCTATCATTGATCTCCTCTCCTATCATTGATCTCCTCTCCTATCATTGATCTCCTCTCCTATCATTGATCTCCTCTCCTATCATTGATCTCCTCTCCTATCATTGATCTCCTCTCCCATCATTGATCTCCTCTCCTATCATTGATCTCCTCTCCCATCATTGATCTCCTCTCCCATCATTGATCTCCTCTCCCATCATTGATCTCCTCTCCCATCATTGATCTCCTCTCCCATCATTGATCTCCTCTCCCATCAATGATCTCCTCTCCTATCAATGATCTCCTCTCCTATTATTGATCTCCTCTCTCCTATCATTGATCTCGTAGAATGTTCTTAGATGTGGGGGTCTGTCAGCCTCTTGTAAAGCCGATTTTAGCCAATGGAAAGCCTATTTCTTCCCACTCACATTATATGGCGCAGTGTCGGGTGTCACACATGTGCGTGTTTTCTGCATGTTGTTGCGCTTCCCTTGTAGGCCGCCCATTCATTGAGCTGCACTGCCCTTGGCCAAGAATCCCATGCACTTTTTGTTGAGCTACGTGCAACTTTTTAACAGTGTGGTTTTTGTGAGGCTATTATCATTGGCACACCATGCATTTTTTTTTTTTCTTTGTGCGCTATGTGAATAAAATCAATCACGCATTCACGGGCTACTCCAGTGGGAACGCCACCTAAAATGAACGTTTTTCTAGCATTTTTCAGGCGCTTTTGTTGAAGTCATCAGGGACCAAAAATGGTGGACTGTGCCCCGAAGAATCTCGTGGCCTTCATCACAATCTGAGTGACAAGCTTCTGATTTATTCTCCCTGGAGAAGAGACGCCTGAGAGGGGACATGATAGCAATTTATAAATACCTCAATGGTGATCTTAGCATAGAAAAAAAAGCTATTCAGTCGCAAGGATTGCATGAGGACTCGAGGGCATACAATGCAATTGAATGACAGTTGTGCAGACATGCAACACTGTACCCAAATTTAATTGTTATCATTTGATTCAAACAAATAGAGCTTTCTTTTGGTGGTATTTAATCACTACTGGGGTTTTTATTTTTTGCTGAACAAACAAAAAAAGACCAAAAAGTTTGAAAAAAAAAACAAAAAACAGTTTTTATTGTTTGATATAAAATTTTGCAAACAAGTAATTTTTCTCCTTCATTGATGGGCACTGATAGGCTGCACTGATAAGGTGGCACTGATGGGCACTAATAGGTGGCAATGATAGGCACTGGTAGGTGGCACTCATTGGCATTGATAGGTGGCACTGGTAGGTGGCGCTGGTGGGCACAGATGCTCCTCCTCTTCAGGCCGATGTTCCTCTGACAGCAGCTGGCGATATGCTTTTTTTTTTCCCCTCACACTGACAGCTTGAGGAGAAAAAACAAAAGCTGATCGCCCGCTGCTCTTTACATCACGTGATCAGCTGTCATTGGCTGACAGCTGATCACATGGTAAGGGGCTGGGACCGATCTCATGGACTCGCTGATCACAGAGCGAGCCGTGTGTGCTCCGCAGGCAGCGTACATGGACGCCCTCCCAGCAATTAAGGTCCGCGCTGTAGCCGTCTTTCGGCTATAGCGTGGACGGGAAGAAGTTAAATATATATATATATATGAAAAAAGAATGAATATTTTCTACCTTCACATTATATAAGACCTATCTCTTTAAAAAAAAAAAAAATAATTATAATTTCTTCAGAAATTTTGTCCAAAATGAATTCTGATCCATGTCTTTGGTAACATCAAATCCCAATAATAACCGGTTCACACTTCAGCGATGCAGGAACGCTGCCAATATACAGCGTGTTCCCGCATCGCATCCGCACCCCTGCCAGTTCACACTGACATATGCAATATGCTGGGGATTTCAATTAAAAGTTAACGACACCCCCAGTTGCGATCGCATATCGCAGTGTGAACTGCAAGTTCGCACAGAATCGGATCGCATTAGTTTGAACCACCATGCGATCCGATTCTGCTGTGGATTAAAAAAAGGGTCCTGTGCGTGTTTAGTGCGATTGCGGTGCAAATTCAGCCATACAAACTGTATGGCTGAATTTGCACCGCACAGATATTGCATGTAATTTAGGAGCAGTGCGCTCTGAATTACATGCGATCTCTGTCATCGCACAAATGTGAACCGGCACAAAGTGTATATTGATTGATTTGTGTGAAAATTATAGCGTCTACAAACTATGGTGTATATATACTTGAATTTTAAGTATTTTTGTTTCCTTTAACCTGTTGTGCTGCATTAACCACTTTACCACCGGAGGATTTTGCTGTCTTACGTCCAGGCCACTTTTTGCGATTCGGCACTGTGCAAGTTTAACGGACAATTGCGTGGTCATGCAACGCCGTACCCAAACCAAATTTACGTCCTTTTTTTCCCCACAAACAGAGCTTTCTTTTGGTGGTATTTGATCACCTGTGCGATTTTTTTTTTTTTCGCTATAAACAAAAAAAAAGTGTAAATTTTGAAAAAATAATATTTTTTCACATTTTTTATATGAAATTCCCCCCCCCCCCCCCAAAAAGATGGAAAAATCGATTTTTTTTTTTTTTTTTTTTTTTTTTAATTTTTGGCCAATTTGTTTTCTGCTACCTAAGTTTAATAAAAAAAATCACAATAAGTGTATTTTAATTGGTTTGCGCAAAAGTTATTGTGTTTACTAACTAAGGGAAAGATTTCTGTCATTTTTGGTGTTTTTTTTTTTTTAACGAGTAATGGCGGCGATCCGCGTTTTTTTTTTTTTTTTTTTTTTGCGGGACTGCAACATTGCGGCGGACAGATCGGACCCCTGACTGACATTTTTGACACTTTTGGGGGTACCAGTGACATTACTGCAGTAATCGTTACTGTAAAAATGACGCTGACAGGGAAGGGGTTAATTTTATTGGAGAGGGAGGGGTTAATGTATGCCTGGTGCTTACTGACATGTGTGGGGGGAGGTGACTGAGTGACACAGGGACAGATCGGATGTTCAGCTATGCTGAACCCTGCAATGTGT
The DNA here is from genome assembly GCF_965119305.1 of Pelophylax lessonae. Taxonomy (NCBI): domain Eukaryota; kingdom Metazoa; phylum Chordata; class Amphibia; order Anura; family Ranidae; genus Pelophylax; species Pelophylax lessonae. The sequence continues at coordinate 60,717,190 of NC_138773.1, read as the reverse complement.
CACTGTTTGTAACTTGGGAGATCCGCCCGCTTTGTTTACACAAGTGGGCGGATCTCCAAACTCGATTCCCCGACGATCGGGGAAGAGCAGCGGCGATCACCGCTGCTCCTCCCCTGGCCGACTCCCGCTGTGACTGAATACAGCGGGAGCGAGCCTCCGGCGGCGCGCGATCGCCGCCCACAAGGGGAGGAGTCCAGCGACGTAGGTCTACGTCTCTGGACGGAATCGAGCCACTTTGCCGCAGTACAGTCCCAGTGACTGTTCGGCAAGTGGTTAAAGGAGTTGTAAAGGCAGAAGGTTTTTTTTATCTCAATGCATCCTATGCATAAAGATAAAAAGGCTTCTGTGTGCAGCATCCCCCCCTCACCCCCTTAATACTTATCTGAGCCCCATCTCCATTCAGCGATGTCCTCGAGTCCCTCGGCTCTCCGGAACTCTCCCTCCTGATTGGCTGAGACATAGCAGCAGCACCATTGGCTCCTGCAGCTGTCTATCAAATTCAGTCCGCCAATCAGGAGAGGGGGGGGGGGGGCTGAACCGAAGCTCTGTGTCAGAATGGACACACGGAGCTGCAGCTCAGGTGCCCCTATAGCAAGCTGCTTGCTGTGGGGGCACTCAACAGGAGGGAGGGGCCAGGAGCAGCAAAGAGGGACCTGAGAAGAGGAGGATCGGGGCTGCTCTGTGCAAAACCAACTACAGAGGAGGTAAGTATAACATGTTTGTTAATTAAAAAAAAAAAGACTTTACAATCACTTTAAGGCTCATGTTAAAGTGGGTTACAGGAAGTCATCACATTTTTTTATGATTTTTTTATGATTAGACTTCCAATACATCACATTATTAAAGAATGCAAATAATTCCTTTTTGGCAATGCGGCGCACCAGAACACCTAGTACGTGGGTTGTAGTGGGTTGCGGCACTCTATTGTACAGTGCATTGGAGCGCCATTCACAATGAATGAGTGTGTGTCCCTCCCGGCATAAAAACCAATATATCTGGTTCCCATGGAATGATTGATGTTGTATGTGCAGGCAGGAACATGACTTGTGTAAGTTACAGGGAACTCTTGTGTCAGTTAGGGAGGGGGTGTATTTGTTCAGGTCAATGACATCCGATGCCCCATAGAGATACATGGGGCATCCGTTCAGATCCACCTAAAAAACTGACGGGCAGATCTGAACGGTCCGCATGCGTGAAAGGGGCCTTCGTTGTTCCGGCTCCTCTCCTGTACTAAAATGTCTTACTCTGATTTCCCTGCACACTGTGCAGTGTTAGAGCCTGCCTCGTTTCCTGTCCAACATCTCTAGCCCCCCCCCCCCCCCCCCCCCAGCCTGCCTGTGCGCACATATCGTTTGCCAAAAAAAAAACTGCAAAGCCCATCATTTTATTCCATAGGGCCTCTGCTAAAACTAAATATACAGTGCCTTGCGAAAGTATTCGGCCCCCTTGAACTTTGCGACCTTTTGCCACATTTCAGGCTTCAAACATAAAGATACAAAACTGTAATTTTTTGTGAAGAATCAACAAGTGGGACACAATCATGAAGTGGAACGAAATTTATTGGATATTTCAAACTTAACAAATAAAAAAACTGAAAAATTGGGCGTGCAAAATTATTCAGCCCCTTTACCTTCAGTGCAGCAAACTCTCTCCAGAAGTTCAGTGAGGATCTCTGAATGATCCAATGTTGACCTAAATGACTAATGATGATAAATAGAATCCACCTGTGTGTAATCAAGTCTCCGTATAAATGCACCTGCACTGTAAGAGCAGGTTCACACTGGGGCGACTTGTCAGGCGACTTGGTCGCCTGACAAGTCGCTGTGGGTCGCCTGCCATAGATTAGCACAGGACCGGTTCTAATAGGAGCGACACAAGTCTCTCCGACTTAGAAAAAGTGTCCTGTACTACTTTGGGGCGACCTGGAGCGACCTGCATTGACTTCAATGATATGAAGCCCGTGCATGTCGCTCCGAGGTCGCGGTGCGCGCTGTTCACCGCGACTTCACATGTCGCCCTGGCAAGTCGGGTCGTCTGTATGTGAACCGGCTCTGATAGTCTCAGAGGTCCGTTTAAAGCGCAGAGAGCATCATGAAGAACAAGGAACACACCAGGCAGGTCCGAGATACTGTTGCGGAGAAGTTTAAAGCCGGATTTGGATACAAAAATATTTCCCAAGCTTTAAAAATCCCAAATGGAGTCTGCTAAAGACCTGAGACTGGGACAGAGATTTGTCTTCCAACAAGACAATGATCCAAAACATAAAGCAAAATCTACAATGGAATGGTTCACAAATAAAACATATCCAGGTGTTAGAATGGCCAAGTCAAAGTCCAGACCTGAATCCAATCGAGAATCCGTGGAAAGAACTGAAAACTGCTGTTCACAAATGCTCTCCATCCAACCTCACTGAGCTTGAGCTGTTTTGCAAGGAGGAATGGGCAAAAATTTCAGTCTCTCGATGTGCAAAACTGATAGAGACATACCCCAAGCAACTTACAGCTGTAATCGCAGCAAAAGGTGGCGCTGCAAAGTATTAACTTTCAGTTTTTTATTTGTTAAAAAAGTTTGAAATATCCAATAAATTTCGTTCCACTTCATGATTGTGTCCCACTTGTTGATTCTTCAGGAAAAATTACAGTTTTATATCTTTATGTTTGAAGCCTGAAATGTGGCAAAAGTTTAAGGGGGACGAATACTTTCGCAAGGCACTGTATATAATGTTTGGTGATTCAAAGTAATTTTCTAGCACAAAAATGTTGATTTTTTTTTTTTTTTTTTTTTTTTTTTCAGTGGGTGAATGGTTAATGCAGGAGAGACTAAGGATGTCTCTTCTGCATTACAAATCGTGTACTGTGTTGTTTTTTTATTATTTTTTTTTGCTAACGTTCCCCTTTAAAAAAAAAAAGTGCACTTTCTCATTAGATTCTGTGTTATGCAATGTATCAATGCTTGCTCAGGATAAAAACGAATAATTACACCAATAACTGTGGTCACCTATTAATGTACTAAGGAGGAACAGTACAGACGTGTATTCCTGGAAGGCACTCAGTGATTTTGGTTAGTTGCAATATCAGTGTCACAACAGGGCTTGAGCCGGGCGGTATCCGGACATGTCATTTGTATAGGGAAGTTTACTGACCACATGGAATGGTGCAAAGCTATGGGGTCACTTCATTGTCTATCCTCTTCTTCTTGTGACTGTGCTATGAAATATGTGCACTTCATCAATATAGAAGTACATAATAACAGAATATATACCGGATTTATCAGTGTATAACACACACTTTTTTCCCCTGAAAATCGGGTGAGGGTGCGATATTTTATTTTGGCTGCCTTGGAGGGGGGACGAGCGCTGTCAGATTACATAAAAAGAGGATCTCCTGTTTACTTTGGCGGCCTCTGTAATACGAAGTCCCATTTCCTGGACTGGCATTGGACCAGTGTTCTGATGGGCACTGATCCGGCTGCATTTTATGAGGCTGGATTGATGGGCTCTGGTGAGGCTGCAGATGGGCACGGGTTTGGCTGCATTTTATGAGGCTGCAGATGGGCACGGATCTGGCTGCATTTTATAAGGCTGCAGATGGGCACTGATCTGGCTGCATTTTATGAGGCTGCAGATGGGCACGGATCTGGCTGCATTTTATGAGTCTGCAGATGGGCACTGATCCGGCTGCATTTTATGGGACTGCAGATGGGCACGGATTTGGCTGCATTTTATGAGGCTGCAGATGGGCACTGATCTGGCTGCATTTTATGAGGCTGCAGATGGGCACGGATCTGGCTGCATTTTATGAGTCTGCAGATGGGCACTGATCCGGCTGCATTTTATGGGACTGCAGATGGGCACGGATCTGGCTGCATTTTATGAGCCTGCAGATGGGCACGGATCTGACTGCATTTTATGAGCCTGCAGATGGGCACGGATCTGGCTGCATTTTATGAGGATGCAGATGGGCACGGATCTGGCTGCATTTTATGAGGCTGCAGATGGGCACTGATCTGGCTGCGTTTTATGAGGTTGCAGATGGGCACTGATCTTGCTGCCTTTTATGAGGTTGCAGATGGGCACTGATCTGGCTGCATTTTATGAGGTTGCAGATGGGCACTGATCTGGCTGCATTTTATGAGGTTGCAGATGGGCACTGATCTGGCTGCATTTTATGAGTCTGCAGATGGGCACGGATCTGGCTGCATTCATGAAGCTTCAGATGGGCACTGATCCGGCTGCATTTTATGGGGCTGCAGATGGGCACAGATCTGGCTGCATTTTATAAAGCTGCAGATGGGCACTGATCCGGCTGCCTTTGTGAGGCTGCGGATTGGCACTGATCTGGCTGCAACAGTGAGGCTGCATTGATGGGCTCTGGTGAGGCTGCAAATGGGCACTGATAAGTCTGCATTGATGGGCACTGACCCTTATTTTGCTTCAAAGTTGTTTTTTTTTAAATTTTACGTTTTTTTTTTTTTTTTTTTTTTTTTCCCCTGAAACTTCCCTCTTAAAATTAGGGTGCGTGTTATACGCCGATATATACCGTACATAAAATTAAGCAAAATTATACACAACAATAAAGTGTCAAATATTCCAAAAATATTTTTGCATCATAGAAAAAATGTTTTTTATAAAACGTCCCATGCAATCTAATCTTCATTCAGTGCAGTAAATCCATGCATAAAGTTTATCAGAAAATGTCCAACTTAATAACGGAAATCTATAAAATGTCACATGCAATAAAAATACATTGCAGTCTGTCACTTATCCAAAACGGTAATAAAGTGGCGCTGTTTCTAGGAATGTTATCTTCTCATTTCCTCCTCTGCACCCGGAGTCCTTCACCTTTCACACTGCCAACCTACCACACATAAACTTCTTCAGGCTTTATTCATATGAACAATCATAAATAGGATAAGTGCAGCACTAAGGGGCTATATATGCATAGCAATATTCTAGACATCAAGGGAATAAAGTGAAACTAAACAAAACAGTGTCACAAACAAAAAACTAACAATCTTCATTAATGAGATAACAGAAGAAATGAAGTCTTTGTTGAAAAAAAGTCCATATAAGGACCAGAGAGTCCCAAGTGAAAAGGTGACTTATGTAAATAGTTGTTGTGATGATAGTGATAAATTCCAACACCAGCAAAGGTAATATGAATGCGCTCACCGGAGATGATGGACCCAAAATTCCATATAGGCTATGGGTCATTCAGAGCAGATTAAGGTAGCACGTCTCTTCAAACAGCATACAGTTTCCCGATGTAAATGCCAGGATGACCAGGATAATCAGCAGAAAGACACCCAGACTTCCAAACGGATGGTGTATACATGAAAGTAAGTAACCAAACCGTGCAAACATAGCGTAAGGCCTCTTTCACACGGAGCGGATCGTATTGCGATCCGCTCCGGCACTTTTTTTTTTTTTTTTACGGACACGGATGACACTTGTGTCATCCAGTCCGTATGTCCGCATATCATCCCATCCGTTTGCGGATGATATACGGACATAATGTATGTCTGTGTGATTGCGGATGACAGCCGACATCCGATTTTGCGTCCTTTCCGTTTTTTTAAACGGAAGAAAAATAGGGTTCTGTTCCGTTCCAAAAAACGGAACAGAACTGAAAGGACACAAATCGGATGTCAGCGGATGGTCATCCCCTGACATCCACAATCCCATTGACTTACATTATGTCCGTATATCACCCGCAAACGGATGGGGTGATATACGGACATACGGAACACCTGTGTGAAAGAGGCCTAAAACTGTTTCCCAAAATGTATTAAAAGAAAGAAACACACTTACAAAGTCATCATGTAAGGCAACGCATGTAGTGAAGTGACGCGTTTCATCCGATAGGATATAATCATAGGAGAATTATTTATTTATATGAAAGCAACCATATCCTTTCCAGTGATTAAATAATAATAATAATAAATATAAAGGCAACCATATCCTTTCCAGTGATTAAATAATAAATATAAAGGCAACCATATCCTTTCCAGTGATTAAAAAATAATAAAAGCCTGAAGAGGAATGGAGATTTCTTTAAATGATTTCTAATACTTTCTGCATTTGTGTCTTTCTATGATCAGGAATATACGTGTGTACCAAATGTGGCTATGAGCTCTTCTCCAGCCGCACCAAGTTTGAACACTCGTCCCCGTGGCCGGCCTTCACCGAGACTATCCATGAGGACAGCGTCTCCAAATATGTGGAACGGCCCAATGCTCTTAAGGTAAGAACACCCACATGGATTCTAAAAACGGCACAACCACCAGGGTATTGTCTGCAGAAGATTGTACATGACTATAATCCATAGGGGTCTTCATTTAAGATACAAGGTCTCTACTTGTCAAGCTCTGATAGTACTGAAGGAGTGCTAATTGGCCATCCAATCAACATCGCGCAAACAGAATCGTGGGATGCATGACGCCCAAGAAGGTACAGGAGCTTCTTCTGTGCGTCATGCGTCCTGCGATTCTGTTTGCGCGATGTTACCGCGATTCGGCAAGCAGAAATCGCAGCAACATCGCACAGCGTTTGGGGTGCCATTGCATTCACGGGCATCGCACAGGCGTCCCGCAATTTGCATTGATTCCGGATCACGGGCAGAATCGCGGTGATTCTGCTCATGATCCGCTACGCCCACATGTGAACGTAGCCTTAATTTCATCACTGTATCCTTCACATTTTTGCTTGGGGTTTTCTGCACTAAGTCATGTCACTTTACTCCTCCAGGTCTCCTGCGGGAAGTGCGGCAATGGACTGGGCCATGAGTTTTTAAATGACGGGCCAAAGAAGAACCAGTCCCGCTTCTGAATATTCAGCAACTCGATTAAGTTCATCCCCAAAGGTAACTATCAAAGCATTCTTAAAGTGGGAAGAATAACATATTGCGCTATTAACCCTTAAACTGAACCGCTGCAGGCACCACAATTTTACAAAGCATTGTACAATTGTAGAAAAGGTTAGAAAGTGCCGCGCTACATTTAGGGATTTGAATATCCACATTAATCAGTGAATGTAAATAAAAATAAAAAGAGTCCAAAAGTGACATCAGCAAAGAAATCTTTTAGAAATGAAAATCATAAAAGTGTTGAACTTCAGCTTTGATAGGAGGGAACCAAGCCAGTCCGTAAAGAGGCACCCTGGTGTGTAAGCAGCCACCTCTCTGTCTCGTAGGTTAATCATCATAAAAATAAATCTTAACCACTTAAGCCCCGGAAGATTTTACCCCCTTCCTGACCAGGGCCTATTTTGCGATTCGGCACTGCGTGACTTTAACGGACAATTGCGCGGTCGTGCGACGTTGTACCTAAACGAATTTGACGTTCTTTTTTTCCCACAAACAGAGCTTTCTTTTGGTGGTATTTGATCACCTGTGCGATTTTTTTACTTTTTGCGCTACAAACAAAAAAAGAGCGTCAATTTTGCAAAAATAACAATATTTTTCAAATTTTTTTCTATGAAATTCCCCCCAAAAAAATGTAAAAATCAAAAGTTTTTAACATTTTTGGCCAATTTGTTTTATGCTACCTATGTTTGGTAAAAAAAATAGCAAAAAGCGTATTTTGATTGGTTTGCACAAAAGTTATTGCGTTTACTAACTAAGGGAAAGATTTTTGTTGTTTTTTTTATTTTTAACGAGTAATGGCGGCGATCTGCGATTTTTTTTTTTTTTTTTTTTTTTTTTTTTTTCTTCGGTACTGCGACATTCCGGCGGACAGATCGGACCCTTGACTGACATTTTTGACACTTTTGCTATATATATGCACTGTTACTGTAAAATTACACTGGCAGTGAAGGGGTTAACTTTTTTTTGAGAATGTGTGTCCCTAGGGGCCTGATTCTAACTGTGATTGGCTGTGGCTTGAGGTGTAGGAACAGTGATCAACGGTCCTACATAGTAGAACCGTATGATCACCATTCAAACACAGGGGAGAATGACAGGCGGCTTGTTTACATTAGCCGCCTGCCTTTCTCCCGCTGTCACGGACGGTCGCGAGTGACCGGCGGACATTGGGTCCGCCGGACACACGTGCGGGGGGGTCCATGACTGTGCCTCCGGCGCGCGCTCGCTCCCTAGACCCTCACAGGCTAGCGACGTAGCCCTACGTCGCTTTGCCTGTGAGGGGCTGACTGCCGACGTAAATAGTTGTGCGGCGGTCGGCAAGCGGTTAAAGTAAGACCATAAATGAGAGACCCTCACATCTTTAATCTATGCATGTCGTGAGATAGGTGTAGGAGCTTCCATTGAAGATACTAGTTTCCTGGCTGTTTCTTCATGACTTATGAATGACAGACTTGGAACATACATGCTATAAATAGGCCAGGAAAGTGTCAGCATTCCTTATATCTATACTGGTTCTGGGTCAGCAGTTCCTAGTGTAGAACCAATGTACAGTTGTGCTCATAAGTCTACATACCCTGACAGAATTTATGATTTATTGGCCATTTTTCTGAGAATATGAAGGATAACACAAAAACTTTTCTTTCACTCATGGTTAGTGTTTGGCTGAAGCCATTTATTAGCAATCAACTGTGTTTACTCTTTTTAAATCCTAATGACAACAGAAACGTCCTAAATGACCCTGATCAAAAGTTTACACACCCCAGTTCTTAATACTAGTGATCGATCGATATTTTGGCCAATGCGTATCAGTATTGGGCGATATTGGCCAATATTTTCGTACATTTTATAAAAAAATTTATTTTTTGACAGGTACTTTTTGTGGAAGGATCTGGGGGTCTAGAAGACCCCAAACCCCTCCTCCGCACTTAAAAGTATTCAACAGCTAAGTTTGGCTGTTTTGAATGCTGTCATTTTTTTTAGAATCTGGCGTCAGACAGTACCCGGAAGTGATGTCACTCATGACATCACTTCCGGGTTTTTGCTTGAAGACCCGATCAGAGCCGAATGCGGCTTTGATCGGGTCTTCGGCGGCCGTGCAGGCTGGTTGCCCGGGTCTCCCAGTGGGACGGGAGACCCGGGCGAGCGGTGGGGGGGGCTGTCCCCTCCCGCTCCTTGTAATGACCGCCGAGCGGCTTCTCAGCCGCATCGGTTGTCATTAAAAGACAGCCGACCGTCGGCTATGGATGCCGGTACCAAGGTGGTGCCTCTAGCTGCAGGCATCACTCCGGTACATCGGTAACCTCCGGGGGCCGATTCCGATATATCGGGAAAAGTGCATATCGGCCCTCAATATATCGGTTGATCACTATTTAACCACTTTGCCTCCGCTCACATTGCTGCTACTGCAGCAATGTGGCTCGTTATCGTCCAGCGACGTAGACCTACGTCGCTGGACTCCGCCCCATGTGGGCGGCGCGCGCGCGCCGCCGGAGGCTCGCTCCCGCTGTGTTCAGTCACAGCGGGAGTCGGGCCAGTGGAGGAGCAGCGGCAATCGCCGCCGCTCTTCCCCGATCGTCGGGGAATCTAGTTTGGAGATCCGCCCGCTTGTGTAAACAGAGCGGGCGGATCTCCTAAGTGACAGATCGGAGTGTTCAGCATAGCTGAACATCCGATCTGTCCCTCACTCACTCAGTCACCTCCCCCCCCCCCCCCCACACACGTTAGTAAGCACCAGGCATACATTAACCCCTCCCTCTCCAATAAAATTAACCCCTTCACTGACAGTGTCATTTTTACAGTAACAGTGCATATATATAGCACTGATTACTGCAGTAATGTCACTGGTACCCCCAAAAATGTCAGTTAGGGGTCCGATCTGTCCGTCGCAGTCCCGCAAAAAAAAATCGCAGATCGCCGCCATTACGTGTTAAAAAAAAAAAAACACCAAAAATTACAGAAATCTTTCCCTTAGTTAGTAAACGCAATAACTTTTGCGCAAACCAATCAGAATATGCTTACTGTGATTTTTTTTTTACCAAACATAGGTAGCAGAAAACAAATTGGCCAAAAATTTTAAAAAATTTCGATTTTTACATTTTTTGGGGGGAATTTCATATAAAAAAAATGTTAAAAATATTGTTATTTTTTCAAAATAAACGCTATTTTTTTTGTTTATAGCGCAAAAAGTAAAAATCGCACAGGTGATCAAATACCACCAAAAGAAAGCTCTGTTTGTGGGGAAAATAAGGACGTAAATTTCGTTTGGGTACAGCGTCGCACGACCGCGCAATTGTCAGTTAAAGTCGCACAGCGCCGAATCGCAAAAAGTGGCCTGGACGTAAGACAGCAAAATCCTCCGGTGGTAAAGTGGTTAATACCGTGTATTGCCTCCTTTAACATCAATGACAGCTTGAAGTCTTTTGTGGTATTTGTGGATGAGGCTCTTTATCTTCTCAGGTGGTAAAGCTGCCCATTCTTCCTGGCAAAAAGCCTCCAGTTCCTGTAAATTCTTGGGCTTTCTTGCATGAATGGCAGGTTTGAAATCTCTCCAGAGTGGCTCAATGATATTGAGGTCAGGAGACTGAGATGGCCACTCCAGAACCTTCACTTTATTCTGCTGTAGCCAATGACAGGTGGACTTGGCCTTGTATTTAGGATCATTGTCATGTTGGAATGTCCAAGTACGTCCCATGCGCAGCTTCTGGGCTGATGAATGCAAATTGTCCTCCAGTATTTTTTGATAACATACTGCATTCATCTTGCCATCAATTCTTACCAAATTTCCTGTGCCTTTTGTAGCTGACACATCCTCAAAACATCAGCGATCTGTTTGACTGCCAGGGAACTAGCATCCTCAAAAAGCAGAGATTGGCATGCAGAATTCTCACATGGCAAGGGTGTTCTATAAAGTCCCAAAGCTAAAAAATGGCATGGCTCATGACCGCTAGTTACTCAACCAGATGCCTAGGCATTTGGTCATGTGATCTGGGAAGGATCAGCCATTCAGAACCTAACTGTTTCCGTCGTCCCCGGCTTTTGGCTGTGTGTCTGGTTTCTCTGGGATCTCAGAGCGAGTAGTCAATCATCCTTTGGTGCAGTTTCTTTGTTTTTAGCTCCCCAAGCTAAAGGAAGCCCCTTCCTTGCATCCAATGTATATTTACCCAAATCAGATACATGTGGCCTGCAGGAGTCTTTAGCACCTCCATCCAAAATCTTCTATCCCTGGCCGATGCCTGTACAGACGACCCCCCCCCCCCCATAAAATTCTGTGCGGCCATCTCCTGAGTTCATCCTATATCAGAAAATAGACCCATGGAAGTCTGTGGGGGGTTCAACTGTGCAATTACAAATATTATAGCCTTTTCAGAAGGAGGTTGGCAGAGGAAGGCCCATATTACTTTAATGTGGATCTTCAGTGTATCTAAACACCACAAAACAAAAAAACATGATTTAATTCATGTTACATATTCAAAACAATCTCCCCGTTTATCCATGACTGCTTTATTTTGTTGAGCAATCACTTTGCAAAACACCCCTCAAGCATTTCTGGCCGTGGCCATCTTGAGTAAAGGCATGTGATTCATGTAGCATTTACTTCCTGGAATCCATCTGCGCTTAGCTCAAGCAGGCATGCAGGAGAGTGTGCTTGGGTGAGTAAATTCCTTCTGCTCCCCTCCCCTCCCAAAGACTCCTGGGGTATATTACACTTCCTGGTTCTTTGCCTATGCAGGTGATAACTGAAGAAATGTAAAAAAATGTAAAAAAAAAAAACAAGTAAATATGATATACTTTCCTATCTATATACTAATCTTAGCAGCATAAGGATTACAAATAATCATTGTTGATTGGGAGAGTGAAGTTTCACTTTAGGAGAAGAGGTGGGCAAGATACCTGGGTCTTAAAGGAGCTCTATACCCATAACAACTTGATAAGCAAAGATGATGTTCTTTAGCAAGGAACATACCGTATTTTTCGCTCCATGGGTACATTCCACATTAATAATTATGCTACCAAAGTTGGTGTGTGTTGTAAATTGCCTCCGGCATTATTCCTGTTTCGCTATATTGCTGAAGCCCAGAGCCCCTGAGCTGCAGTAAATCTTAAGGCTGTCAGTAGATTGGCCTCTACATTTTCAGCACAGTGCCTAAAAATAGAACACAACTGAGCATGTGCAGAGCAGGGTGAGACAATGTATTATAGGCACTTATTTTTCACTCCCTGTCTTGGTGACCATAGACCAGTTCTAAACTAAAAAAAAATGTTTTGGTTGGAAATAAGCTTTAACCTACAAGTATATAGAGATGCCAGAGAATCTCAGCCACCTAGATGGCATACAAACTCCATGCAGATATTGGTCTTGGAAGCAAGCAATCCCAGTGCTGCAGCAAGGGAATTCTTTATTGTTCTAGCAAAACTAGGTCTTGGGCAGCCAGGCAAGCTGGTCCCTTGATGATCATACTGTGTTTGTGCGTGACGAACCTGCTCACCCTGCAATTCACATATCTGTATGGTTGATGGGTAACCTGATTATACTGTAATGAGCCGAGTCCTTCACTACTGGACTTTATACTGGTAGAAATATTTAGCAGATCAGCATTTTATTCTCAATGTCACCTGAAAGCAGCGTTGCTGTCTTGGCCATGTAATGTTGTTTTTATTTTATCACATCCAAGATTACCCCCCGATTTTATGTAGACTTTTACCCCATTTTGAGAAATGTTGAAGAACAACCACTAATCTTGGCTTTTAGGACAGGTTAACCCCTTCCCACCCACAATCTGTGGATTCATGTTGACCTGCATGATACCCCGATCTTGGGGACTTAAACGTTCCTAGAGTTGTAGTCAAGTTAAAGTGTTACTAAACCCAGAACCCGCATTCACTATATCTGCTCTCCCCAGGAGCCTGCAGTCACTATATCTGCTCTCCCCAGGAGCCTGCAGTCACTATATCTGCTCTCCCCAGGAGCCTGCAGTCACTATATCTGGTCTCCTACAGTACACAGAACATGGAAATGCATTTATTTTAGTAAATTTTAACTACTAAATACCTTTTCTCATCAGCAGTACATAGCAGTCTTATGACTTCTATCATTGTCTGGTTAAAGTTTGTTGGAGGCGTTTTCATTCTTCTCTGACTGTGCCATGAGGCTGCAGGACCCCTGACGCTCTATCTGGACAGTGCTGATTGGCTGTGTGCTGATCACATGCACTGCCCCAAGAGGAAAAAGAAAACCTCTTTCGCAATATATACCAAACTAAGCATGTGCAGACTGACTCCAAAAGCTCTGTACTACTAGGAGATGGATTAGGGACAGTGGAAGAAGGGGAGGATCAGAGAACACAGGCTCAAACAGCCTTTTTACACAATGATAAACCCCTTAGGTTCCACAGTGAGTATAACCAGCATGCTTTACTGCTAAAACAGGTGCATATTAAAAAATTAGAAAATCAAGCAAAAAGTTAATTTATTTTATTAATTCAATTCAAAAGTGAAACTCCTATATTTTATATAGATGTGTTACACACAGAGTGATATATTTCAAGCATTTTTTTTTAACCACTTAAGCCCTGGAAGATTTTACCCCCTTCCTGACCAGGGTCTATTTTTCGATTTGGCACTGCGTGACTTTAACGGACTATTGCGCGGTCGTGCGAGGCTGTACCCAAATTAGTTTGACGTTCTTTTTTTCCCCACAAACAGAGCTTTCTTTTGGTGGTATTTGATCACCTGTGCGATTTTTACTTTTTGCGCTGTAAACGAAAAAAGAGCGTAAATTTTGAAAAAATAACAATATTTTTCAAATTTTTTTAACATTTTTGGCCAATTTGTTTTCTGCTACATATGTCTGGTAAAAAAATCACAATAAGCGTATTTTGATTGGTTTGCGCAAAAGTTATTGCGTTTACTAACTAAGGGAAAGATTTTTGTCATTTTTGGTGTTTTTTTTTTTTTTTTTTTTTTTAACGTGTAATGGCGGCGATCTGCGTTTTTTTTTTTTTTTTTTTTGTTTTTTTTTTTTGTTTTTTTTTTAACTGCGACATTGCGGTGGACAGATAGGACCCTTGACTGACATTTTTGGACACTTTTGGGGGTACCAGTGACATTACTACAGTAATCAGTGCTATACATATGCACTGTTACTGTAAAAATGACACTGGCAGGGAAGGGGTTAACTGTATTAGAGAGCAAGGGGTTAAGTGTGTCCCTAGGGGCGTGCTTCTAACTGTAAAGGGGTGTGGCTAGTGGTGTAACACCAGAGACATACGATCCTACATAGCAGGACCGTATGATCTCTGTTATTACACAGGGGAGAATGACAGGTGGCTTTGTTTACATCAGCCGCCTGCCTTTCTCCCTCTCCACGGGGAGATCGCGAGTGACCGGCAGACATCGGGTCCGCCGGTCACTCGCGTGGACTGCTTAGGGAATGAGCGGGGGCGGGAGCGCACCTCCGGCGGCGCGCGCTCGCCCCCTAGAGCCTCACAGGCTAGCGACGTAGTACTACGTCACTTTGCCTGTGAGGGGCTGACCGCTGCAGTAAATAGCCGTGCGGCGGTCGGCAAGCGGTTCATTTTGTTAATTCTGGCTTACAGCTAGTGAAAACTCAAAATTCAGTGTCTCATAAATGACTATATATAATATAATATATATATATATTACATTTTAATAAATGATGTTAAAACACAGTGGACCAGCGGATGACATGGCTCCCCAAATCATCACTGACTGTGGAAACTTCACACTGGATTCTGTGCCTCTCCACTCTTCCTCCAGACTCTGGGACCTTGATTTCCAAATGAAATGCTAAATTTTCCACAGTCAGTGATGATATGGGGAGCCATGTCATCTGCTGGTGTTGGTCCACTGTGTTTTATCAAGCCCAAAGTCAGCGCTGCTGACCAGCTTTATGGAGATGCTGATTTCATTTTCCAGCAGGACTTGGCACCTGCCCACACTGCCAAACGTACCAATACCTGGTCTATTGATCACAGTATCCCTGTGCTTGATTGGCCAGCAAACTTGCCTGACCTAAACCCCATAGAGAATCTGTGGGGTATTGTCAGGAGGAAGAAGAGACACCAGACCCAACAATGCAGATGAGCCGAAGGCCACTATCCAAGCAACCTGGGCTTCCATATCACCACAGCAGTGCCACAGGCTGATCGCCTCCATCCCACGCTGTATTGATGCAGTCATTTATGCAACAGAAGCCCCAACCAATTACTGAGTGCATACTATACTGTACATGGACATACTTTTCAGTAAGCCAACATTTCTGTATCAAAAATATATATTTTTTAAGTTGGTCTTATGTAATATTCCAATTTTCTCAGATACTGAATTTTGGGTTTTCACTAGCTGCAAGCCATATTTATCAAAATTAAAGCAAAAAAAAATGCTTGAAATAGAAATTGATCAATCGTTGTGTATCCTATTCTATATAAAATAGGAGTTTCACTTTTTGAATTGAATTACTGAAATAAAGTGATTGTAAAGTCAGAAGGTTTTTTTATCTTAATACAATATATTAATTAAGATAAAAAGCCTTCAGTGTGGGGCCCCTCAGGCCCTCTAATACTTACCTGGGGTCTATCTAGATCCAGCATGTTGCAGGAGTGTCTCGGCTGCCCGCGACTCCCCTCCTCATTGGCTAAGAGACAGCAGCGGTGCCATTGGCTTCCACTGCTGTCAGTCAAAAGCCAGTCAGCCAATGAGGTGAGAGAGGGAGGCGGGCCGCGGCTCCGTGTCTGAATGGATACATGGAGCTGTGGTTCAGCTCGGGTTCCCCGATAGCCAGCTGCTTGCAGTGGGGGCACTCAATGGAAGGGGCCAGGAGTGCCGAAGAGGGACCCGAGAAGAGGAGGATCAGGGCTGCTCTGTGCAAATGCAACTACACAGGGAAGGTGAGTATAACATGTTTGTTATTTTTAACTTCAAAAAAAAAAAAAAGGAGACTTGAGTATCACTAACTTTTTAAAGAGATTCTAATTTTTGGAGATGCCCCTGCACAGACTGATTTGTTGTGGGTATAGTAACGCTTTAACTGACACTGCTACATTTTAGCCTGGACACCTCAGTATCAACATCCCCTGGTCATAAGTGTTAAAGGCACAATCCCATCCAACATGAACCTGTTGCATTTAAAGGGGGGGAGGGGGATGTGTAAACTTCTTGCTGCATTGTGCGCAGGTTTATTTTGGGAAGTGCTGAGGGCGGGGGAAGCTCAGAGCGCTTCTGTTTCTTCACCCAAAACAAGTGTACCTACCCTTCGGCCAAGACAAATCTGCTCTTCCTCCTATTCGCTTTTCTGCACCCGTTCCTCTGTTTGCTTGACACAATTAGGGCCCATTCACATTTGTTTGCAATGGCACCCATTCAAATTGGTGCGATTTGAAGTCGCAGCGATTTTGAGAAGGTGCCTGCACTATTTTGGTCCAGAGAAAGCATACTCCAGAGATCTTCAGCTGTAGCGGTCAGGTCCTGGTACTCTTCCTCCCTTAGTGCTCTGCCCAGGATTAGTTGTCAGTCTCATAGATGTCAATGTAGGCAGATAAGGCTCTCCGATTTCCTGATCTGGTTGCTTATGGGTTAGTGACTTGGAAGGGATGGAAGCCGGAGAATCAGCATAACAAGCAGGCAGTTGGCATTCTTGGAAATTTTTTAATAGCAACCATCTATGATTTTTGAAGGGCTTGTTTTTACATTTGTAGTTGAGGAGTGGTAAAACTTGGTAAGACTTGCGGTCTAGCTGCGTTTTTTGTCACCCCTCAGCCACTCCCCCTGTAACTGGGAAGGCAGCGGAAAGGAGGTGTAACATGCTGCAATGCCTTGCTTCCCATCCATGGCTGGAATTATACCCCCTGTCTTGCTTGGTGGGTGCTATTGCCTGCCAAACATAACCCATTTGAAAGAATACACACAATTGTGGCACAGTAGTGTGGCATTTAAAGGGTTAAACGGGTGGTGAGGCAGTGATACAAGCCTCCTTATTGCCTGTCAAATGCTCTCTGAAGAACGATCTAAAGGCAGATCGCTCTTCAGAGAGCAAAGCAAGTATAACCATCTCCCAACCACGCTATAGCCAAATGACAGCTACCGTGCGGTCGTCCACTTCTGGGAGGGCGTCATGTGAGGTCCTCCCATGATCGTGTCCGCTGCAATGCGCTCTGTGATTGCTGTGTCCTTAGCATCCAGCTAATCACAGATTGGGGGAAAGGGCCAATCACAGTGGACTTTTACGACGTGATCAGCTGTGTCCAATGAGAGCTCATCACGATCTAAACACAAGCTGGTTGACAGTGTGAGGAGAGGCAAGCCGATAACTGGCTTCTGTAAAAGTGACATCAACACTGATATTCTGGGCACTGAATGTCAGTGCTGCCCATTAGTGTCGGCTATCAGTGCAGCCCATTTCAGTGCCCATCAGTGCAGGCCTTTTTAGTGCAGTCACCTTTCAGTGCCCACCAGTGCAGCCCATTTTAGTACAGTCACCTTTCAGTGCCCACCAGTGCAGCCCATTTTAGTACAGTCACCTTTCAGTGCCCATCAGTGCAGCCCATTTTAGTGCAGTCATCTTTCAGTGCCCATCAGTGCAGCCCATTTTAGTGCTGTCACCTTTCAGTTCCCATCAGTGCTGCCCCTTCGGTGCCTCCTCATCAGTGCCCACCAGTGCAGCCTCATCAGCGCACATCAATGAAGGAGAAAAATTACCTGTTTGCAAAGTTTTATAACTGACTAATGGCACTTTTCCACTGCAAGTACCGGCTCGGCTCTACTCGGCCCTGCTTGGCCCGGTTTGCTTTTCCACTGCTGGTACCGCATGGTACGGTGTTGGAACGGTTCGGTACGATATGGTTTGCTTTCCCAAAGTAGTACTAAAGTTAAGTGGGTGGGATAACAACGATTCTCTGACCAATCAGTGGCTAGTAGTGACTGCATGCAAAGGATTGTGGGATATGGTACCGGGTATGGTACCTCTTGGAACCACAATCGAGGTGGTACTGTTTTTGAGAGCCATACCGTTCGGTTCCATGCAGTGGAAAAGCGCCGCCGTACCGTACCTACACCGTACCATGCGGTACCAGCAGTGGAAAAGCACAAAAGCGAGCCAAACTGTTCAGTTCCATGCAGTGGAAAAGCGCCATTTGAACATTTGTTTTTTCAAAATTTTCGGTCTTTCGCAAAAAAAAAAAAAAAAACCTCAGTGGTGATAAATACCACCAAAAGAAAACTCTATTTGTGTGGAAAAAAAAATGATAAAAATTTCAGATGGATACAGTGTAGCATGACCGCGCGATTGTCATTCAAAGTGCGACAGCACTGAAAATTGGCCTGGGCAGGAAGGGGTGAAAGTGCCCAGTAAGCAAGTGAATGAGCGAGGCCTTAGGAATTTTTTCCTTTTTTTTTAAGACCACATTAATCATTTGTGAACTTTTATTGAATTGATATGTTTCTGATAGTGATTGGAAAGGAATTTATATCAGGATATTGCCTTGAGCTATGCATATGAGATATAAATCCGTGAGCTGGGATTGGTTGCAGGAGCCCATCACATCCTGCACTGTGCCATTTATCTACTTGTTCCGGAGCGGTAAGACTTGTGGTACAATACAGGAGACTATAAATAGGTTGATTTCCTGGAATAACGATATAAACCCTTTAATTGTCTTCTCTCCTTGTTTAGACAAAGTCGACGGGGGAGCAAATCGAGCTTAAAAGACCACAAATGTATTAAACAGGGATGTGCGGAACTTTTCCTGACAGTCCATCAGCGGATGAATCGGCTGTGATAAACCCTTAGCGGACGTCTCGGCTGAAGATGATACCTGCTGGCATCAGACGTGGTTCAGGGCCTCCCGCTGGACGCACCCACAATGCACCTGCAGTTTGAATGTAGCAATAGCAAACATATGGTCACTTTGCCACAGTTTTCCCATAATTGCCTTTTTCTGATCCAAGATAATTTATTAGTGGACACTGCTCCGGATACCAGTTGGCCTTGGCTGTCATGTAACAAAGGGATGAACTGTCTGTCTTCCCAAAGCAACCAGTTGGATTTTTGTTTACTTATTCACTATGGCAGTGCAATGCAACCCAGATTACCCAGCCATATATCTGTTGCTGCATATTGCACATGTTTGATAGAACATTTATTCTGATGTCATGCTCCCATACAGGACTGAATCTGATGCAAAGTGTTCTCTGGATGAGGTGGGCGATGATGTCACACTCTCTCCACCTCATCCAGTCAGAGAATGTTTTACATTCTTTGAGAAAATGCAAAGCATTCTCTGATTGGCGCCTGTGCTGAGCAGGGGAATGCCTGTGTTCAGGTTTCAGCAGGCCAGTCGCTCAGCATGGAATCTCGGAAGCCGTGGCTACATCAATGATTTCCAGCTTCTAGGGCAGTAATGGCGAACCTTGGCACCCCAGATGTTTTGGAACTACATTTCCCATGATGCTCATGTACTCTGCAGTGTAGTTGAGCATTATGGGAAATATAGTTCCAAAACATCTGGAGTGTCAAGGATCGCCCTCACTGTTCTAGGGGGATTCCGTAGGGTGTGGTATATACATAGTCCAAGCTGGTCCAATGCAACTATGTAAAAAAAAAATAATGCCGCGCCCTCCGCTGTGGTATGGCGGGAGTGCTGCCGCGCCCTCCGCTGTGGTATGGCGGGAGTGCTGCCGCGCCCTCCGCTGTGGTATGGCGGGAGTGCTGCAGCGCCCTCCGCTGTGGTATGGCGGGAGTGCTGCCGCGCCCTCCGCTGTGGTATGGCGGGAGTGCTGCCGCGCCCTCCGCTGTGGTATGGCGGGAGTGCTGCCGCGCTCTCCGCTGTGGTATGGCGGGAGTCCGGCCGCGTCCCATAGTTTTGGAACTACATTTCCCATGATGCTCATGTACTCTGCAGTGTAGTTGAGCATTATGGGAAATGTAGTTCCAAAACATCTGGGGTGTCAAGGTTTGCCCTCACTGTTCTAGGGGGATCCTGTAGGGTATGGTATATACATAGTCCAAGCTGGTCCAATGCAACTATATTAAAAAAAAAATGGCATACCTGGAAGTCTTCTTTCACCACTTCCCGCCAGCAGTATGCATATATGCAGCCTCTCTGTGGCTGGGCTCTTAATGCAGAGCTGCCGCATATTTGCAGCCCTTTGTAAACCAATTACCGCGCTTAGAGTGCGCTCCCGGCATGGTAATTGGCGGGTACTGGAAAGCTACCAATGCATACTTGTGATAGGGAGCTTTCCGATCATGTGACAGCCAATCACAGCAGAATGCCCACCTCCGCTTCCTGGCATTTAGAACTTCTTGAAGGGCGGGGGGGTTCATGAAATTGTTTAAATGGTTGTGATTTTAATGGTAATTGTGTGTTCTTATCATAATGAAACATTTCCAAATTTAAAATTGAGGTACTTTGGTGGGGAAAAAATAACCAATCCATAATCTATTCAAAGTTGAAATTTCTGGACTAAACCTTACATAACATATTTTCCAAATCACAGGAATTATTTTAATAAGAACCACAAAACATTATTTTTATACTGTGACATCTTTTGATTTTTACTTGAACATCCTCCAGAATACCTCTTCTTTTTTTTTTTTCTACCAGAGCCTTACAGCTACCTCCTCTGTGTAGTATGGCCTGAGTCTTGCTGCACCCTGCAATGAAGTATAGCCTGTAGTATGGCGGGAGCGCGGCCGCGCCCTCCGCTGTAGTATGGCGGGAGCCCGGCAGCGCCCTGCGCTGTAGTATGGGGGGAGCGCGGCCACGCCCTCCGCTGTAGTATGGCGGGAGCCCGGCCGCGCCCTCGGCTGTAGTATGGCGGGTGCTTGGCCGTGCCCTCAGCAGTAGTATGGCGGGAGTCTGGCCGTGCCCTCTGCTGTAGTATGGCGGGAGTCTGGCCGTGCCCTCTGCTGTAGTATGGCGGGAGTCTGGCCGTGCCCTCTGCTGTAGTATGGCGGGAGTCTGGCCGTGCCCTCTGCTGTAGTATGGCGGGAGCCCGGCAGGGCCCTCTGCTGTAGTATGGCGGGAGCCCGGCAGCGCCCTCCGCTGTAGTATGGTGGGTGCTTTGCCGCGCCCTCGGCTGTAGTATGGTGGGAGTGCGGCCGCGCCCTCGGCTGTAGTATGGTGGGAGTGCGGCCGCGCCCTCGGCTGTAGTATGGCGGGAGCGCGGCCGCGCCCTCGGCTGTAGTATGGCGGGAGCCCGGCTGCGCCCTCGGCTGTAGTATGGCGGGAGCCCGGCCGCGCCCTCGGCTGTAGTATGGCGGGAGCCCGGCCGCGCCCTCGGCTGTAGTATGGCGGGAGACCGGCAGCGCCCTCCGCTGTAGTATGGTGGGTGCTTTGCCGCGCCCTCCGCTGTAGTATGGCGGGAGTGCGGCCGCGCCCTCGGCTGTAGTATGGCGGGAGCGCAGCTGCGCCCTCGGCTGTAGTATGGCGGGAGCGCGGCCGCGCCCTCGGCTGTAGTATGGCAGGAGCGCGGCCGCGCCCTCGGCTGTAGTATGGCGGGATCCCGGCCGCGCCCTCCCCTGTAGTATGGCGGGAGCCCGGCCGCGCCCTCCCCTGTAGTATGGCGGAAGCCCTGCAGCGCCCTCCACTGTAGTATGGCGGGAGCCCGGCTGCGCCCTCCGCTGTAGTATGGCAGTACTCCAGTTTTGGACACAAGGGGAACATGTCTTAGCTGGGCAGATCTTATGCCAAGACAGCTACATGTGCTAAGCCCACAGCAATTTTTAGTCTTTCATGCCGCACTGTGAGAATTGCAATGGTTTGTGAAGGCAGAACAGGCCAAGGTTTTATTACATAAGATAGCCACGGACGTGCAGGCATCATCCGACAACCTGTAATGTTTTTGCTACCATTTTCCGGTTAAACGTGCGCATTCAGCTTGTCCTTATTTGCCTGAGTGTGCATATTAGGATAATGAGTAGAATAGACATCTGTGACACCATTTATCTTGGGACTGGGGGACACCTATGTTGGCTCCCCCCCCCCCCCCCCCCCCACGTATTCTGGGGTCAGGTATGTCTGCTTTCGTCCCTTTAATATAAGATTGTCAAAATCATTGGGTGATGAATTTCCCTTGTCCATGGCTACCTTTTAGCATTCATCTACTGTATCTCATGCATAGAATCAGAAGAAAGAAAAAAATGTTGTCCATTGCAGCCAATAAGCTCACAGCTTTCAGTTCTACTCTGCCCTGGAAAGGCCAGCTAGGACTGTTTGCTTTGCTATGGGCAACGTAATCTTTGTTTTTTTTCTGCTGTAACTGTTTTTGTTTAGCCCCAGCGTGGCAGTACCAGGGGGTAATCGGATTATGTGAAGGTCCATGCTGCTCAATGCACCTCATATTCACTGTTCATTTAATAAATGGTTTGATTTTACTCTTGTGTGCTGTTCTTCTTTTTTTTTTTTTTTATTATTATTTAACTTCAGATTGAAATTTTAAACAAGTTGTAACTATTCGACAACCCCTAGGGCCCTAGGACTGTGTCACGCTAGCAATCTGGTTACTGACCGCAAACCACTGGCAACAGTATCACAAAGGAGACCACTCGCCTGCTCCTATGGCAATGCCCCCCCCTCCCCCAACATGGATGGTGTAAACTGTGTCTGAGCAGAGCCCGGTTCCATGCCCCACTTGAGACGCTGCTCCCCTGGCCAGCCCTAACCGAGCTGTCCCAGCTTCCCCCAACCGCCCCCTGCTGGCCAAATTGGGAACCAGGATTCAGCCGGTGAGTAGAGTACCTGGAGCAGGACTTCGGCCTGAATGGGGTCAGGAGGAGGACGGGAAGAGGGGGAGTGGGAGGGGAGCCAAGTCACTGCACCATGGGCCTCTGGATTGTACTTGCCCCCATAGGCTGAAAGTTGCCAGTCTGCCCCTGTGAACAAAGCCTAGCCATATGCAGTGTGTACTTGCCTCAATTCAGAGCCCTAAGGGGTTGATTTACTAAAGGCATAGACTGTACACTTTGCAAAGTGCAGTTGCACTCTGCAAGTGTAGTTGCTCCAGAGCTTAGTAAATTAGGTAAAGCTTCACTTTGCAAAAAATACCCAATCACATGCAAGGGAAAAAAAACTGCATGTTTGCTTGCACATGATTGGATGATGGAAGTCAGCAGAGCTTCTTCTCATTTACTAAGCTCTGGAGCAACTGCTCTTGCAAAGTGCACAATGTATCTGCCTTTAGTAAATAAACTCCTTAATGTCATTTCTGTCTGCTGCCTCCTTCCTCTGCTATCCTCATGAATCACTTCTGACAAGTTTTTCTGACCCCAAGAGAAAAATGGTGACAGAGGAGGGACCTCCAGCTGATTGACAGCCTCAGCTCTGTTTTGTGTGCTGTGTGAAGGAGGTGTGTCTCTTCCCTCCAATCAGCTCTCAGAGCTCTCCTCACTGAGCTCTGCAGAGTGTAACTACAGCTCTCCGCCCCTTTATTTCTGAACTCTCAGACAAGCTTTATAGATGCTGGACTTGTCACTGGGTATATGTAAGAGTTTATAACCAGTTTAAGAGAGCGACACCTCCATGGTGCAACCAGGAGGGAGTGACTCCTTAGGAGCAGCTGAGTATTTTTCCTGCTATCTGAGCAGACCTGTGGATTCAGTTATTTAATGTGTTTGTTTCCCCAGGGGAGGACATACATGTAGTATTCTGTCTTCTCCAACTATGTGCTTTCTAAGGCTAGCTTTGAGGTTGATCAAGGCACCCCTCCTCCCTTCACAGCCCTCCGATAACGCAGCTAGCAAGGAGACAGATGGCACTTTTCTTTTTTACAAGCACTTGTCCAAGTCAAGCGTCGTCAAAAGGAATGTAGGGGGAGGGGTGACTTTTTAGCTATTATGTTCTAGATCAGTTTTTGCAATTTTTGGGCACTTTTTTGTCTGAAGACCCCAGAGCTAAAAATACAATTATAGTTAGCAGAGAGCGTCTCCAACCACTGCAGGAAGTCACATTTTACAATAATTCCGTAAATCAAAAATGATCTAAAAAGAAAACCTGTAATTAACCACTTGCCTACTGGGCACTTTTACCCCCTTCCTGCCCAGGCCGATTTTCAGCTTTCAGTGCTCTCACACTTTGAATGAAAATTGTGTGGTCATGCAACACTGTACCCAAACTAAATTTTTTTTTTTTTTTTTTTTTGAGACCGAGCTTTCTTTTGATGGTATTTAATCACCACTCTGTTTACCAAAAAAATGAAAAAAGACTGAAAAATTTTGAAGGAAAAAAAAAAGTTTTTCTTAGTTTTGGTTATATAATTTTGTAAATAACTATAAGCAATTTGTCTCCTTCGCTGATGAGGTGGCACTGATAGGCATCACTGGTGGGCACAGATTGGCAGCACTGTTGGGGCTGCACTGATAATTAGGACACTGATTGGCAGTGCAGATGTCCCCTGCGTGGCTCTCCTCACACACTTGTTAGTATGAGGGGAGGATTGCCGATGACCGGCAATTCCTGTTTACATTGTGATCAGCTATGATTGGACACGGCTGATCACATGGTAAAGAGCCACTGTAAATGGCTCTTTACCCCAATCTGTGTCCCGCTGCATCTGAAGGACGCAGTGATCCTAGATCACTGCTGATGCACGCCGCAGGGGTCGCACAGGCAGCGTGAGCACCGGCAAAGTGCAGCCATCATTCAGCTATAGCGCAAACACGAAGAGGTTAAAGGACAGCGACTACTGACTTTCTACTTGCCAGGTTGTCATGCAGGTTTTTCAGAATCAATACTTTGATAAACTGGCCTGGAGCAAGTCCGTTTACTGGATTTCTGGCAGATTAATATGATT
This sequence comes from Pelophylax lessonae, assembly GCF_965119305.1. Classification (NCBI taxonomy): domain Eukaryota; kingdom Metazoa; phylum Chordata; class Amphibia; order Anura; family Ranidae; genus Pelophylax; species Pelophylax lessonae. The sequence continues at coordinate 60,692,525 of NC_138773.1, read as the reverse complement.
TATTTTTTTAATTTTTTTTTACAAAACATGGCAAAAATGTGCATGTACTGCAGGGATGTACTTTATTTCGGCCCAGAGATGTACTTACAATTTCGATTTCAAAGATATTTACTGCTTCACCCAGTACTTTGGTTGTTAAACTTAATTTAAAGCACTAGTAATTTCATAAAAACCAAAAAAAAAAATTGGGCCGCCTGCATGTGAATGCCGTATTGTGTTACGATGCACTGCATACTACCACATTATGGCAGACTTACATTTTAAACAGAGCCCTCTAGTGGCACACAGTCACCACTGCAGGTGCTTCCATCTCCTCCCAGTCTTCCTTCTGGGTTTGCAGTCTCCAGTCATTTGAATGGCCGGGCCACGATGATGTCGCTCCCAAGCTTGCGCACAGGATTCGCAATTGCGTTCCAGTGCTCTCTGCATTGACTGCATCCTCCGTGCACCCTTAAAGCAGAAAACCGTGACGTTAATATCAGGAGCCGATGTGAATGTCTCCTAAACAGTGCACAATTAGGAAATATTCACTGTATCTACAGGAAAGCTTTATACGCTTGCCTATAGACACAAGTAAAAAAGGAAATAAAAAAACTTTATCTGGATGACAGCCCTGCCTGTATGACTTCAGAAATCAGCCTATCCTTGCCCCTTTCTGTCCCTCTCAAAATGGATACTTTTGGCGCTCTTCCACTGCATGGAACCGAACGGTTCGGCTCGCTTTTGTGCTTTTCCACTGCTGGTACCGCATGGTATGGTGTAGGAACGGTTCGGTACGGTACGGCGGCGCTTTTCCACTGCATAGAACCGAACGGTACGGCTCTCAAAAACAGTACCACCTCGATTGTGGTTTCGACAGGTACCATATCCCACAATCCTTTGCATGCAGTCACTACTAGCCACTGATTGGTCAGAGAATCTCACCCACCCGTTGCTATCCCACCCACTTAACTTTAGTACTACTTTAGTGGTAAAGCAAACCATACCGTACCGCACCGAACCGTTCCAACACTGTACCATGCGGTACCAGCAGTGGAAAAGCAAACCGGGCCGAGTAGAGCCGAGCCGGTACTTGCAGTGGAAAAGTGCCATTTGATTTCTTTCCCAACTAAACAATGCTGTTGGCTTCACCCCCAAGAGTTTGTCTATTCTTTGTGTAGGGAATGGGCTCTTGGAAGATGTAGTTCTGGGAACGTCCTGTGTTAATAGCAACTGACCTGCTAGCAGCTGCCCCAGCAAGAATTCTAAAACTCTGGTGATAACCTCACAGGGAGACCTAAAAGCTGTGTCCTTGCTACAGGAAAATATTACATTAGAAAGCACAGGACAGGATCTAGAGGTAAGAAGGAAGTTTGTGGGTAAATTTGGGTAATTACGTTTCAGATCTTGCGCAACACATTTCACATCCCTGCTCTGATGAAAACACAGCGCATTATTTCACAATGTACTCTGCAACTAGTTGAGCGAAACAACAACTGCTCATTACTTCATAAAAAAACCACAAGAAGATTTTCATTATATTATGTACTATTACATACTACTAAACAAGCATGACATGGCAAACTCTTTCCCAACTTTGTTTTGTTAATTCACCAAGGAGGAACCCAGGAACCTGTCAAAAAAAATTAACGATTTTAATAAAAAGAATGGGATATGTGTATTTGACAACCAAACCTGCCCTGCCCTGTGTGACAAAATCATTTTTACTAATCATTCAATCAATTGTATAGTAATAGCCAAAAAAAAAAACAGTGAAAATTGTAGTGTCCCGCTTACGGTGGTAGTCAGTGGAGAAGTGCTCCTGTACATTGGTGGTCACTGCAGATGGGTCCCCTTACATTAGTGGTCAGCGGAGAAGGGTCCTGTTTCCTGTTTACATTAAAAGTCAGTGAAGAAGGGCTATCTTACATAGCTAGTCAGAAGAGAGGTTCTTCTTACATTGGTGGTCAGTGTATTCAGTCCTCTCCATGTTTTTTGCTGGTCAGTGGAGAAGGGTTCTCTTATGATGGTGGTCAGTGGAGAAGTTCCCTCCTACATTGGGGGGTCAGTGAAGAAGGGTCCTCTTGTGATGGTGGTCAGTGGAGAAGGGTCCTTTTTATGACGGCAGTCAGTGGAGAAGGGTCTGCTTATGATGGCGGTCAGTGGAGAATGGTCCTCTTATAATGGCAGTCAGTGGAGAAGGGTCCTCTTATAATGGCAGTCAGTGGAGAAGGGTCCTCTTATAACGTTGGTCAGTGGAGAAGGGTCCTCTTATAACGTTGGTCAGTGGAGAAGGGTCCTTCTATGATGGCAGTCAGTGGAGAAGGGTCCTCTTGTGATGGTGGTCAGTGGAGAAGAGTCCTCTTGTGATGGTGGTCAGTGGAGAAGGGTCCTTTTTATGATGGCAGTCAGTGGAGAAGGGTCCGCTTATGATAGCGGTCAGTGGAGAAGGGTCAGCTTAGAACGGCAGTCAGTGGAGAACGGTCCTCTTATAAGGGCGATTAGTGGGGAAGGGTCCTCTTATAACGGCGGTCAGTGGAGAAAGGTCCTTCTATGATGGCAGTCAGTGGAGAAGGGTCCTCTTGTGATGGTGGTCAGTAGAGAAAGATCCTTTTTATGATGGCAGTCAGTGGAGAAGAGACCGTTTATGATGGCGGTCAGTGGAGAAGGGTCCTCATAGAACGGCGGTCAGTGGAGAAGGGTCCTCTTAGAACGGCGGTCAGTGGAGAAGGGTCCTCTTAGAACGGCGGTCAGTGGAGAAGGGTCCTCTTAGAACGGCAGTCAGTGGAGAAGGGTCCTCTTAGAATGGCGGTCAGTGGAGATGGATCCTCTTATAACGGCGGTCAGTGGAGAAGGACCCTCTTAAGATGCGGACAGTAGAGAAGCGCCGCTTAGGTTTGGTGATCAGTGGAGAAGGGTCCTCTTATAACGGCGGTCAGTAGAGAATGGTCCTCTTATAAAGGTGGTCAATGCAGAAGGGTCTTTTTATGATGTGGACAGTGGAGAAGGGTTAGTTTAGGTTTGGCGGTCAGTGGAGAAGGGTCCTTTTTATGATGGCAGTCAGTGGCGAAGGGTCAGCTTAGAACGGCAGTCAGTGGAGAACGGTCCTCTTATAAGGGCGATTAGTGGGGAAGGGTCCTCTTATAACGGCGGTCAGTGGAGAAAGGTCCTTCTATGATGGCAGTCAGTGGAGAAGGGTCCTCTTGTGATGGTGGTCAGTAGAGAAAGATCCTTTTTATGATGGCAGTCAGTGGAGAAGAGACCGTTTATGATGGCGGTCAGTGGAGAAGGGTCCTCATAGAACGGCGGTCAGTGGAGAAGGGTCCTCTTAGAACGGCGGTCAGTGGAGAAGGGTCCTCTTAGAATGGCGGTCAGTGGAGATGGATCCTCTTATAACGGCGGTCAGTGGAGAAGGACCCTCTTAAGATGCGGACAGTAGAGAAGGGCCGCTTAGGTTTGGTGATCAGTGGAGAAGGGTCCTCTTATAACGGCGGTCAGTAGAGAATGGTCCTCTTATAAAGGTGGTCAATGCAGAAGAGTCGTCTTATGATGTGGACAGTGGAGAAGGGTTAGTTTAGGTTTGGTGGTCAGTGGAGAAGGGTCCGCTTATGATGGCAGTCAGTGGAGAAGAACGCTTATGATTTATGGCGGTCAGTGGAAAAGAGTTCTGCTTATGATGGCGGTCAGTGGAGAAGGGTCGTCTTATGATGGCAGTCAGTGGAGAAGGTTCCTCATATTTGTGGTCTGTGGAAAGGGTGCTCCTTTACATTGGGGATAAATGGGAAGAATTCTAATTTACATTGATGGTTGGTTAAAAGAATGCCATCCCTAGTATTTGCAAATGTGAATTACAAACTTTTGGAGGAAGACTTTGTAAGTTCACTGGCAGAAAAAACAAACAAACTATATTGCCTTTGCCTCTGGTCAGATGAGTCACAAGAGCCAATAATTTGACGTGATGGACCAAACAGTCCCTTTTCTATAAAAAGGTGAGGGAGCCTTTTGGAGTCCCAGTACAGATCATTATTAAGACCTCATCTGGAATATGCAGTTCAGTTTTAGGCACCAGTTCTTAAAAAGGATATTGGGGAACTGGAGAAAGTGCAGAGAAGGACAACCAAACTGATAAGAGACATGGAGGATCTCAGCTATGAGAAAAGATTAGAGGAACTGAATTTATTCTCTCTTGAGAAGAGATTAAAGCCTCGTACACACGGGTTGAAAATTGGCAGGGAATTTTCGTCCAACGACCGATCTGCCGATTTTCGGCTTGTTAGTATGATGCTTCCGACAACCGACTCCGACTTTTCGGGCCAAAAAAAATCTGGTGTGCAGACTATAAAATTTTTGTCCGTCGTCAAAACACGTCCGATTTTCGTGCAGTCAGTACAGATTTCGACAGGGAAAAATCTGATGAGCAAGACTGGGCATGCTCAGAGAAGAAAGAACACAAAGAAAACCAACACATGACATCACTTCTGAAGTAGATTTTTGTTGGGCGAGAAAATTCGTGTGCAGTCTAGAGCACATTCCAACCAACAAAACACAACTCTGGACAAAAGTCGGATGATCGGTCGGCAGATAATCGTTGCGTGTGTACGAGGCTTAAGGGGGGATATGATCAACATGTATAAATACATAAGGGGTCCATATAGTGAATTTGGTGTTGAGTTATTCACTTTAAGGTCAACACAGAGGACGAGGGGGCACTCTTTACAACTAGAGGAAAAGAGATTTTGTCTCCAAATACGGAAAGGTTTCTTCACCATAAGAGCTGTGGAAATGTGGAATAGACTTTTTAAAAAAGGCCTGGATTCTTTCCTAAGTGTACATAATATAAATTGGTACTAAAAATGTTTTAGGTAAAGTTGATCCAGGGAATATCCAATTGCCTCTCGGGGGATCAGGAAGGAATTTTTTTCCCCTGCTGTAGCTAATTGGATCATGCTTTGCTGGGGGTTTTTCGCCTTCCTCTGGATCAAGTGCGGATATAGGATTGTGTATATGGGATTGTATGGTTGGGTTTTCAATACTGTTTTTTTTTTTTTTTTTTGGTTGAACCGGATGGACTTGTGTCTTTTTTCAACCTGACTAACTATGTAATTAGCCACCATGTACACACCTCTGTCTATATACAGTAGTAACAACTCAAATTTCAAGATAATACTTTTATAATAAAGTCATTAAACAGACATAAAAAATGACCCAATTGTGTCCCACAAGATGTCTCAATATTCATCCAGGAATCCAGTTACCGGTCATGTTGGTTTTCTTTGCCGTAACCCAAAACATGGACTAGATGCCTTCTCTATCATCTGACAAGAAAATCTGCCATCCTCGCTGTTTTTTTATATTCTTTTGGCTGGCGTGCCACATTCTTCAGGAGTCTAGAAGCTTTTGTGCAGTATGTTCACACATCTAGCATTTTCCAGCTTGTTAAAGTATAACCAAAAGCAAAACTTTTTTTAATTTGGATATAGGGAAGAAAGTTTGGAACACCTGCCAGGTTTTTATTGCTTTGTGTGTCTCGTTAGGGTAATTCACATTCTCTATTCGTCCTGTTTATCATTATCACCGAGAGTGAAAGAGAACCCCAAAGTTTGGGTTGTTACTGGAGCAGGATTAGAAGGGAAATCTTTCAATGGGGACACTAGTTCTGGTGAAAGAGAACCCCAAAGTTTGGGTTGTTACTGGAGCAGGATTAAAAGGGAAAACTTTCAATGGGGACACTAGTTCTGGTGAAAGAGAATTCCAAAGTTTGGGTTGTCACTGGAGCAGGATTAGAAGGGAAATCTTTCTATGGGGACACTAGTCTGGTGAAAGAGAATCCCAAAGTTTGGGTTGTCACTGGAGCAGGATTAGAAGGGAAATCTTTCTATGGGGACACTAGTTCTGGTGAAAGAGAACCCCAAAGTTTGGGTTGTCACTGGAGCAGGATTAGAAGGGAAATCTTTCTATGGGGACACTAGTTCTGGTGAAAGAGAACCCCAAAGTTTGGGTTGTCACTGGAGCAGGATTAAAAGGGAAAACTTTCAATGGGGACACTAGTTCTGGTGAAAGAGAATTCCAAAGTTTGGGTTGTCACTAGAGCAGGATTAGAAGGGAAATCTTTCTATGGGGACACTAGTTCTGGTGAAAGAGAACCCCAAAGTTTGGGTTGTCACTGGAGCAGGATTAAAAGGGAAAACTTTCAATGGGGACACTAGTTCTGGTGAAAGAGAATTCCAAAGTTTGGGTTGTCACTGGAGCAGGATTAGAAGGGAAATCTTTCTATGGGGACACTAGTCTGGTGAAAGAGAATCCCAAAGTTTGGGTTGTCACTGGAGCAGGATTAGAAGGGAAATCTTTCTATGGGGACACTAGTCTGGTGAAAGAGAATTCCAAAGTTTGGGTTGTCACTGGAGCAGGATTAGAATGGAAATCTTTCAATGGGGACACTAGTTCTGGTGATAGAGAATCCCAAAGTTTGGGTTGTCACTGGAGCAGGATTAGAATGGAAAACTTTCAATGGGGCACTGGACACTAGTTCTGGTGGCAGACAGAAAATCTGTCACTTTGGAGGTATTTTCTCTCACTTCCCGTTTTTGGCCATGGGACAGGAAATAAAGGGACAAAGATGACAAAAAAAAAAAAACTGACAGGTGATATATAACCCTCTCTTAATCTATCTAAAATAAAAAGAAAAAAAAATGTTTTACCTTTAGTTCTTCTAGTAGAACTAAAGGCAAAACCTTTTTTTTTTGTTAGAGTAAGGAAGGGTTATGACCCCCATCTTTTTTTGCCTTCTGCCTCCCATGGGGAGATTTCTCTTCTCTTCCTGTCTCATTGCCAAAACAGGAAGTGAGAGGAAATCCCTCCAAAATGAAGAAATCCCAGATTGACACCAAACCTAGTGTGCCTCTTGGAAGATTTCCCCTCTATTACTGTTCTCAGGATAACCCCAATTTTTGGATATACTATCCTTTTTGATGATAACAGGAAACAGGCCAAATGGAGGGAGTGAATTACCCTAAAAAGAGCCCAGACCGCAATAAAAACCTGACAGGTGTTCTAATCCCTCTTCTTTCTATCCAAAACTTAAAAAAAATGTTTTGCTTATTTTTTTTTTTCTTTAACCTCTTGGTACCTCTGCGGTTCTGGTGTCTATAGATATGTGCCTAGCAAGGCTTACTGCAAATCTACTCCTGTCCACTTGGCAGGCTCTGTATGGGGATCATTAGTTGGTAAAGACAAAAAAAAGGCATTGGGATTACTCAGTAAATCACAGATTAAATTGCAGTAACTCATAGCGATCAATCAGCTATTACGTTTAAAGATATGACACTTAAACACTGAAAGTTGATTGGTTGCTTTAAAGTCCTGCATTTAGTTTATCATCACTGCCTATATACTGAGATGTTTTGTCATTTTGAATGGAGTATTGTAATATCTCAAAACAACACTAGATGGTGCTATAACACTACAGTGAGGATACCAAGCATTAGAACAAGTTGGGTGAATCTGAACTCATACAATGAAGATTTGTCATTTTTTGGGGAGGAAAATCTAGAAATGTTTATTGTGCCTAAGCAGTATCCAGGAGGTGGTATAAGCAGGTGGTTGGGCTGCGACGCATTTGGGCAGTGCATAAGTGTACAGGGCTGCACAGAAACTACCTTAAAGCCGCATGCAATGCCATAGTTGCCAACATTTAAAAAAAATTTCCAGGGACACTTTGCAGCACAGCTATCAATTACCAATCCCCATTTCCCTGAAGCTCCACCCACTCTGCATAATTAATCGCCTACTTATCAGATTATAGAGTCTACTCAAATAGAGAATTACAGGAAATTGAAAAGGGAATTTCAAATTTAAGGCCACAGTAGCAGAGTTGGAATAATTCTCCCATTCAGCTGCACTACTTCTGCGTAACATTTATGGGCAGCATGATTAACAGGCACTTCCAGGGACAATATAAATTACCTGGGACAGGCTCCTATTTTCAGGGACTGTCCCAGGAAAAAAGGGACAGTTGGCAAGTATGCAATGCATAAAATTACAGCCTGTTGGTTAAAACATGTGAAGAGGAAGCAACGTATCATCTCCTTCACTGCCTGTTAAATTCCCTCTGAAAAGCAATTCACAGCAGATAGCTTTTCAGAAGGGCTGCAGAAAAATGAGCCCTTAGGCTCCTTTCATAGAGGGGGGACAGTAAAAACAGGCTGTTTATCCCTGTTTTTACAGCTACCCACCTACAAGCGGCCATCCCACTTGGGAGAGTACACATTGCTTTGGCAAAGCAGTGCGCCGTGGCAATTTTATAGAGTGAATAGGACCGTGTCCTTACTGAACGCTTAAGTGGGAACAGCCACAGCAGAATTTTCGATTCATCTATGGGTTCCTTAATGTGATTGTAAATGGTCACCTTGTAATACAACCCATTTAGTTTGAAATAGAAATGAAAGGTAAAACATTTGTGTCTACAATAAAATAAATATATGAATACCTTTTTTTTTTCCCCCTTATATTATAAGTGATCATCTTGTCTCTGTTCTCAGCTGCATAAAAGCTGGGGGAGGAGAAGCAGCAGTACACTGAGCTTCCCAGTGAATGGCTGTGCAGGAGGGGTGTGTAAGGATAGGTCTGTTCATTGGAAGAGAGCAGACTGAGTTCCCAGCACAGCTAGAGAGCTGTGCTCTCCTGCTTAGGATGGTCAGTTATTAATAAGAAAGCAGAGGGACTGGCAGGAACACCAGAGATTTCACATAAAGAAAAGCATCACAAAGAGAACAGGATACTTCCTCATACAAGTACATGGTACAGCAGCCACATATCAGGAATATGAAATGTTGGGGTAACAAACGCTTTAACATTACCCTCTCCTCTAACTGACAATGCTGCTGTACAAAGGTGCCTCCATTGCCCCTCCATCCAGAGTCTTGACAATTTAAGACAGGAAGTGTGTTGCGGGCTGGATTACCAGGCAGAAAATAAAGGAAATAAAGACTAAAAAAAGAAAAAGAATGCAGCCATTATATCGATAATCTGCAATCATTTACACTTTTTTTGGATTCAAGGTGTTACTAAACTCACAACAGGAAAATCAGTCTGTATATGCAGTAAAGAGTGTATATGACAAGCGCTGTATGTGTGTATACCAGCATTTGTTACTGGGGTGAATAGGGGGTTAAAAAAGGGGGGGCTTTACCTGACACCCATATATAGGGGGTCTGATAAAGTTTTGAACAGTTCAGATAAGTTCAATAAGTTCAAAGTCTATATGATAGTGGCAGCCAGCTCATCAGAGTAGAAAGGGCTCTGTAAGGAGGAAGCAAACACAAAGAGCAGCCCCGATCGAAGTGTAGAGTAATGAAGCAAATGGTTCACTTTATTAGAATGCATTACAATGAAGTGTACCATTGCTTTTTTATTCTACACTTAGATTGGCGCTGCTCTATTTGTTTGTATCTGCAGCAAAGCATGCTTGTTATACTCACTGTGGAACCTAAAGGGTTAATCCCTTGCATTGTGTACAAAGGCTCACAAAGGGTCAGGGGTCATACAGCCTCATAGGACAGTCAGAGGAGAACCTCAAGCTTTACCCAGACACTGATAGAAGTCACAAGACTGCTATATACTGCTGATGAGAAAAGGTGTTAAGCAGTTTATATTTACTAAAATAATTAAATTTCCATGTTTTGTGTACTGTGGGAGACCATATATAGTGAATGCAGGCTCCTGGGGAGACCAGATATAGTAAATGCAGGCTCTTGGGTAGATCAGATATAGTGAATGCCGGCTCCTGGGGAGACCAGATATAGTGAATGCAGGCTCCTGGGGAGACCAGATATAGTGAATGCAGGCTCCTGGGGAGACCAGATATAGTGAATGCAGGCTCCTGGGGAGACCATATTTAGTGAATGCAGGCTCCTGGTGAGACCATATATAGTGAATGCAGGCTCCTGGGGAGACCAGATATAGTGAATGCAGGCTCCTGGGGAGACCAGATATAGTAATGGCAGGCTCCTGGGGAGACCAGATATAGTGAATGCAGGCTCCTGGGGAGACCATATATAGTGAATGCAGGCTCCTGGGTAGATCAGATATAGTGAATGCAGGCTCCTGGGTAGATCAGATATAGTGAATGCAGGCTCCTGCGGAGACCAGATATAGTGACTGCAGGCTCCTGGGGAGACCAGATATAGTGAATGCAGGCTCCTGGGTAGATCAGATATAGTGAATGCAGGCTCCTGCGGAGACCAGATATAGTGAATGCAGGCTCCTGGGTAGATCAGATATAGTGAATGCAGGCTCTTGGGGAGACCAGATATAGTGACTGCAGGCTCCTGGGGAGACCAGATATAGTGACTGCAGGCTCCTGGGGAGACCAGATATAGTAAATGCAGGGTTCTGGGGAGACCAGATATAGTGAATGCAGGCTCCTGGGTAGATCAGATATAGTGAATGCAGGCTCCTGGGTAGATCAGATATAGTGACTGCAGGCTCCTGTGGAGACAAGATATAGTGAATGCAGGCTCCTGGGTAGATCAGATATAGTGAATGCAGGCCCCTGTGGAGACCAGATATAGTGAATGCAGGCTCCTGGGGAGACCAGATATAGTGAATGCAGAGTCCTGGGAGACCAGATATAGTGAATGCAGGCTCCTGGGGAGACCAGATATAGTGAATGCAGAGTCCTGGGTAAATCAGATATAGTGAATGCATGCTCCTGGGTAGATCAGATATAGTGAATGCGGGCTCCTGGGTAGATCAGATATAGTGAATGCAGGCTCCTGGGTAGATCAGATATAGTGAATGCAGGCTCCTGGGTAGATCAGATATAGTGAATGCAGGCTCCTGGGGAGACCAGATATAGTGAATGCAGGCTCCTGGGTAGATCAGATATAGTGAATGCAGGCTCCTGGGTAGATCAGATATAGTGAATGCAGGCTCCTGGGGAGACCAGATATAGTGAATGCAGGCTCCTGGAGAGACCAGATATAGTGAATGCAGGCTCCTGGGGAGACCAGATATAGTGAATGCAGGCTCCTGGGGAGACCAAATATAGTGAATGCAGGCTCCTGGAGAGACCAGATATAGTGACTGCAGGCTCCTGGGGAGACCAGATATAGTGAATGCAGGCTCCTGGGGAGACCAGATATAGTGACTGCAGGCTCCTGGGTAGCTCAGATATAGTGAATGCAGGCTCCTGGGGAGACCAGATATAGTGAATGCAGGCTCCTGGAAAGACCAGATATAGTGAATGCAGGCTCCTGGGGAGACCAGATATAGTGAATGCAGGCTCCTGGGGAGACCAGATATAGTGACTGCAGGCTCCTGGGTAGCTCAGATATAGTGAATGCAGGCTCCTGGGGAGACCAGATATAGTGAATGCGGGCTCCTGGGTAGATCAGATATAGTGAATGCAGGCTCCTGGGTAGATCAGATATAGTGAATGCAGGCTCCTGGGTAGATCAGATATAGTGAATGCAGGCTTCTGGGGAGACCAGATATAGTGAATGCAGGCTCCTGGGTAGATCAGATATAGTGAATGCAGGCTCCTGGGTAGATCAGATATAGTGAATGCAGGCTCCTGGGGAGACCAGATATAGTGAATGCAGGCTCCTGGAGAGACCAGATATAGTGAATGCAGGCTCCTGGGGAGACCAGATATAGTGAATGCAGGCTCCTGGGGAGACCAAATATAGTGAATGCAGGCTCCTGGAGAGACCAGATATAGTGACTGCAGGCTCCTGGGGAGACCAGATATAGTGAATGCAGGCTCCTGGGGAGACCAGATATAGTGACTGCAGGCTCCTGGGTAGCTCAGATATAGTGAATGCAGGCTCCTGGGGAGACCAGATATAGTGAATGCAGGCTCCTGGAAAGACCAGATATAGTGAATGCAGGCTCCTGGGGAGACCAGATATAGTGAATGCAGGCTCCTGGGGAGACCAGATATAGTGACTGCAGGCTCCTGGGTAGCTCAGATATAGTGAATGCAGGCTCCTGGGGAGACCAGATATAGTGAATGCAGGCTCCTGGGGAGACCAGATATAGTGAATGCAGGCTCCTGGGAAGACCAGATATAGTGAATGCAGGCTCCTGGGAAGACCAGATATAGTGAATGCAGGCTCCTGGGGAGACCAGATATAGTGAATGCAGGCTCCTGGGTTTAGTAACACTTTAATCTTTAAAGATTTAGCATTTGTCTTGAATTTCTCCTGAAATATAATAACACACTTTATGCAGTGATACACTGAAAAGCAAATGGAAATTCCCCACCTTTGTGACATGCCATGAGTATATGATTTTTTCTGGGTAGTTTTTAGAATACAAACACAATACATACAGTATATAACACAACACTTGTCCTACTTTTCCCAACCATAAAATGATGTCCCTGGCAGAAACAGTGGCGGTATTTAACCGCTTGCCGACCGCCGCAAGTACATATACTGCGGCGGTCAGCCCCGGCCAGGCAAAGTGACGTACCGGTATGTCACTAGCCTGTGAGCCAACAGGGGACGAGGGCGCGCACGCCGCCCGAGGCGTGCTCCCGCCCCCGCTCGTTCACGGACATCGGGTCCGCCGGTCACTCGCGATCGTCCACTGTGAAGGGAGAAAGGCAGGAGGCTAATGTAAACAAAGCCGTCTGTCATTCTTCCCTGTGTAACAGCAGAGATCATATGGTCCTGCTATGTAGGACCGTAGATCTCTGCTGTTACATGAAAAGCCACATCCCTGCACAGTTATAATCACGCCCCTAGGGACACACTTAATCCCTCCTTCTCCAATAAAGTTAACCCCTTCCCTGCCAGTGTCATTTTTACAGTAACAGTGCAAAACACAGATCGCCGCCATTACTCGTTAAAAAAAAAAAACAGCAAAAATGATAAAAATCTTTCCCTTTGTTAGTAAACGCAATAACTTTTGCGCAAACCAATCAAAATGCGCTAATTGCGATTTTTTTTACCAAACATAGGTAGCAAAAAACAAATTGGCCAAAAATGTTAAAAAATTTTGATTTTTACATTTTTTTTGGGGAATTTCATATAAAAAAATGTGAAAAATATTGTTATTTTTGCAAAATTGACGCTCTTTTTTTGTTTATAGCGCATGATCAAAAAATCGCACAGGTGATCAAATACCACCAAAAGAAACCTCTGTTTGTTGGAAAAAAAGGACATCAAATTAGTTTAGGTACAGCGTCGTACGACCGCGCAATTGTCCGTTAAAGTCACGCAGTGCCGAATCGCAAAATAGGGCCTGGTCAGGAAGGGGGTAAAATCTTCCGGGGCTTAAGTGGTTAAAAAATGAAATGAAGACTTAAAAAAAAAAAACAACAGACAAGCAAACACTTTAAAAAAATGGAGCTGTAGGTAAATTTACCATCAGATCAGCCTGTGACCTGCCTTAGGGGCTCATTCACATCAGTGGGTGTGTGTTATGGTGCTCATATTGGGGGCAAACATAAGCAACAATGTTTCAAAGTATTTACTTAGTCATTATTTTTTTAACTTGATTTAAAGTTGAGCTTCACTCGAAAAAGTGAGATATTGCTGATTATTTGACTCCCCCAGCCTATAATTGGGGTGCAGGCTTATTTGGGGAGTCAGTAGGGTTTTTGTTGGTACCTGCTGTCAATTCCGCAATCCTTGCCTACATGAAGGTGATGTAGCGCCTTCTGCCCTACCAGCTCATAGCCCCCCAAGACACATCACAAATCCCAGGAGGCTGCAGGGCCAGTCTCTGTACACAATCTCCATCTTCATTAACCACTTCTGGAATGGAAGATTTTCCCCCTTAAGCCCCGTACACACGTACCGATGGTCGGCTTACAAATGTTCCTCTTTTCTCCCCGGGATGTCGGTGTCTGCTGAAAAGTGCAAAGACAGCACAAGGACAGCACAAGAATTTTGTCCGCCGACTGCAGAAGTGATGTCATGTAATGGTTAACTTTCCCTGTGTTTTCTATTTTCTGAGCATGCCCAGTCTTGCAAATCTGCGGTCTGTCGGCCGAATTGTGTACTGACAGGCGAACAATCGTCCGTTCTGGTGTCGGCATACAAATATTTTCATGTTTGCACGAAAGACTTTTGTCCGCGGATTGTGCGCAGACATCTGTCGGAGGCACCATACTAACACGCGTACAATCGGCAGATCCTTCGTCCACCGACGTTTGTATGCCGACGATCGGTACGTGTGTACGGGCCTTTAATGACCAGGGCATTATTTGTAATTCAGCACTGCGTTACTTTAACTGAGAATTGCGCAGTTGTGCGACGCTGTACCCAAATAAAATTGAGCTATTTTGTCCCCCACAAACAGAGCTTTCTTTTGGTGGTATTTGATCACATGTGCGATTTTTATTTTTGCGCTATAAACAAAAAAATTCTGAAAAAAACCTCAATATTTTTCACTTTCTGCTATATAACATTCCCAATAAAAAAATGTAAAAATAAAATTTTTTCATCGTTTTAAGCCAATTTGTATTCTGCGACATATTTTTGGTAAAACAAAAACCTAATAAGCATATATTGATTGGTTTGGGCAAAAGTTATCGTGTCTACAAACTAGGGGAAAGATTTATGTCATTTTTATTTATTTTTTACTAGTAATTAGGGCGATCAGCGATTTTTAACAGAATTGCGACATTGCGGCGGACAGACCGGACCCCTAACTGACATTTTTGACATTTTTGGGGGGACCAGTGACATTACTGCAGTAATCAGTGATAAAAATATGCACTGTTACTATAATAATGACACTGGCAGGGAAGGGGTTAACTCAGGGGCAATCAAAGGGTTAAGTGTATGCCTAGGGGGTGTTTTCTAACTGTGAGGGGTAGGGACTTGTGGAATCAACACAGAGACCAGTGATCCTAAATAGGAGGATCACAGGCACTCTGAGTTCATTCCAGAGAGAACAACGGCCAGCTGTGTTTACAACAGCAGACCGCTGTTCTCTCTCCACGGGGAGTGATTGCAGGTGCCTGGCGGCAATTGCAGCCTCTGGCCCCGTGAATTAGCTTACCCGCTGGCTTATGGGGGCGCAAGCGCACCCCCAGGAGCGCTCCAGTGATCCGCTGTACAGGTACGGTGGTTCGTGCAGTAGAGCCAGCCTGCCGCAGTATATCTGCAACGGGCGGTCGGCAAGTGGTTAAGAAGCCACAGTCAGCTCCCAAAACCAAGATGGCTGCAGCTGCCGGGCGTGAGTGTAAATCTGACAAACTGTCGGCTGTCCGATGAAAGTGATTGGGCGGCTGTTCAGCCATCTGATCGCTAGCCCTCTCAGTAGCGGTCACTTAACTCCTTCCCCCCATGCTTCCATCTGTGGACCCAGAATCATGTAGAGGGGAGGGAGATCAGCGAACATCCATTCAATGATTTCCCCATCTTGCTAATGACCTGGAAGCAATGGGGAAAACATCACTTCTAGGTCCTGGTGTCACACTGGCTGGGGATGAAGCTAATGGAGCACCATCTGCACTCCATTAGCTTCATTGGAAGACAGGTGAGACATCAGGAGTCTTTTAGAGGATTTAATTTAAAAAAATAGATCACTTAAGCCCCGTACACACGTACCGATTGTCGGACGTAAATATTCGGCCGCCGACCGATCGGCCGATTGTAGGCTTGTTAGTATGATGCTTCCGACAGCCGACAGCGCATTTTCGGCCGAACAGAATCTGGTGTGCAGACTTTAACATTTTTGTTGGCCAACACCAGAACGGCCGATTGTTCGCCAGTCAGTACAGAATTCGGCCGACAATCAGCAGATTTGCAAGACTGGGCATGCTCAGAAAAGAAAAAACACACGGAAAGTTAACCATCACATGACATCACTTCTGCAGTCGGCTGTTGTTGGCCGACAAAATTTGTGTGCAGTCTTTTGCCGTTTTCAACAGACAGGACAGCCCTGGACAAAAGACGGCCGATCGTTTGGCCGACGATCGCTATGTGTGTACGGGGCTTTAGGGAACTTTTTGTCCTCTGTGATGAAAATAAAGTTAAGTTATATTTTTAAAAAAAAAAGTGTAAAAAAATGTAAGTTACACCCAAGCACTTAAAACTCCCCCAGAAAAAGATTTTGAGCCCCTTCACATTCACACACATACAAACATACTGTATATATATATATGTGTTGGGGGGTATATGCAGGACAAACATTGATTGTGATACAAATGTTACAAATCACCGCGCATGCTGGAGTGCGATGAATCGCTCTAGGTGGGGATGCACCGATACCTTTTTTTTATCGGCGAGAACGAGTACTGACTTTTTACGTCAAGTACTCGCCGATACCGAATACCGATACTTTGCGGTGCGATTTGTATATATTGTCCATACAAAATGAATGGGCTCAAATCGCACTGAAAAGAATTGCATGCAATTTGAATAGGAATGTGGTGCGATTCCTGTTTGAATCACATGCAGTTTCCCCATCGCTCCTGTGTGAGCCCCAGGTTGGTCATAGTGATTTCAGCCTGGGTTCACACAGGAGTGGTGCAGGAAACCGCATGCACTGCATTTCTGTTTAAACTGCATGCGCTTCTTTGCAGTGCTATTTGAGCCCATTTATTTTGTATCAGGAGCATTTTCACGAGTACTCATGAAAATACTCAGTATGGGTGCATCCCTAACTCTAGGCCTTTTATTTACAGATAACTCTGATAACTGATGATCTATGCTGGCTTTTAAAGCATCTATGGAAAATATAGGCTACTGAAGTTTGTTGCCATTTCATGGGTGCTAGCAGTTGTAAGCCTTTAACATGTTGGGTATCTATTTACTCAGCACAACCTCATCTTTTATATTTTGTCAGAAATTGGGTAATATATTTTCTTTTTATAAATCATTGTTTCTAATATCTTGTGACATAATAAATTGAAATTACCACCATTTTATTCTTTTGATCAGGGGTCTCCAAACTTTTTGAACAAAGGGCCAGTTTACTGTTCTTCAGACTTTAGGGGGGTAAGACTGTGCTCAGTGGGAGTAAAAAAAAAAAAAAAAATTACATAGCGTCTGTACCCCATCATTGGTGTCACTGGCATGAAAAGTGCCCCATCATTGGTGTCAGTGGAAGGAATAGTTCGCCATCACTGGTTTTAGTGGGAGGAATAGTGCCCCATCATTGGTGTCAGTGGAAGGAATAGTGCCCCATCATTGGTGTTAGTGGGAGGAATAGTGCCCCATCATTGGTGTCAGTGGAAGGAATAGTGCCCCATCATTGGTGTTAGTGGGAGGAATAGTGCCCCATCATTGGTATCAGTGTAAGGAATAGTGCCCCATCATTGGTTTCAGTGGAAGAAATAGTGCCCCATCATTGGTGTCAGTGGCAGGAATAGTGTCTCATCATTGGTTTCAGTGGGAGGAATAGTGCCCCATCATTGGTGTTAGTGGGAGGAATAGTGCCCCATCATTGGTATCAGTGTAAGGAATAGTGCCCTATCATTGGTTTCAGTGGAAGGAATAGTGCCCCATTGCTGGTGTCAGTGGAGAACTAGTCCCCCATCATTGGTGTCAGTGGAAGGAATAGTGCCCCATCATTGGTGTCAGTTGAAGAAATAGTGCCCCATTGCTGGTGTCAGTGGAGAACGAGTGCCCCATCATTGGTGTCAGTGGCAGGAATAGTGCCCCATCATTGGTGTCAGTGGAAGAAATAGTGCCCCATTGCTGGTGTCAGTGGAGAACGAGTGCCCCATCATTGGTGTCAGTGGCAGGAATAGTGCCCCATCATTGGTGTCAGTGGAAGAAATAGTGCCCCATTGCTGGTGTCAGTGGAGAACTAGTGTCCCATCATTGGTGTCAGTGGAGAACTAGTGCCCCATCATTGGTATCAGTGGAGAACTAGTGCCCCATCATTGGTATCAGTGGAGAACTAGTGCCCCATCATTGGTGTCAGTGGAAGGAATAGTGCCCCATCATTGGTGTCAGTGGGAGGAATAGTGCCCCATCATTGGTTTCAGTGGAAGAAATAGTGCCCCATCACTGGTATCAGTGGGAGGAATAGTGCCCCATCACTTGTATCAGTGGGAGGAATACTGCCCCATTACTGGTATCAGTGGGAGGAATACTGCCCCATTACTGGTATCAGTGGGAGGAATACTGCCCCATTACTGGTATCAGTGGGAGGAATAGTGCTTCATATCTACAAGAGGAATTCCCAAGTGCCGGATAAAGGCATGCAAAGGGCCATATCTGGCCCCTGGGTCGCAGTTTGGAGACCACTGCTCTAGGGTGTCTGCTTTCAGAAAACATATAATGTTTAGGGGTTTTTACTAATCCTCAGGCCTAAAATGATTTTTTTTAAACGTGTGCAAAACATGCAAAAACAGCAGTTACAGCAGCTAAGTAGGGAGGGTGTTGTGAGTTAGTTCACCTTTTCTTTTTATAAAAAGAAGAACTTGTTCTTTTAAAACTGTTGATCTAACTTTTTAAATGATGTTACCAAGTTAAAGCTTATACACTCTTTTAGTGATTGGGTTTACAATGACAGTTGGTCGTGTGCCATAGATACGGGATGTCTATAATTGTCCCTTGTGTGTCCCAAGCTGGCTCAGTATAGACTGAGGCTGGTGACAATATGGTCACTCTTCACAGGGAATGTCACTGCTTCCCCGTCACAAGCCGACAGGCTGCCAGAGTGTGAACTCCGAGTCTTGTCAGATGGAGGGGCGTACGTTTTGAAACTATAATTGCTGACGGGCTGAGACTGAATAATTTGGGATTAGTTTAAACCCCCACTGATGTCCCTAAGTGGTAACATTATCCTAATGTAGCAGCGCTGTTCAGCTGACTAAATGTGCGATGTCAGGGAAAGCAATCATCTCTGTATTTAAAGGATCAGTCCGTCCACAACTGATGGATGGGATGTTACTGAGCTGAACCATTCAATGGCTTCAATATCTCCCAGGGACTCCAATGGTAACGTCTGAATTATGGTGTTGCCCCCCCCCCCCCTACCCCAGCACCATTAACTCACTGGATTTGCAGCTACCACACTTACCTGCTTCATGTTCTGGGTCTTCTCCTCTGTGTGCAGCCACCGACACTGCACCCAATCACAGAGAAGATGCTGTCCTAAAGGCAGGGCCGTCTTTAATATTGATTGGACCCTGGGCAAATTTTTTCATGGGCCCTCCCGAATCCATTTATCAGCTATTTGCAGACAGTGCGGGCTCTAGGGGCAGCTGCTTTGGGCCCAACAACGACTGGGCCCGGGTCAGCTGCCCCTTTTGCCCTGTGTTAAAGATGGCCCTGCCTAAAGGGCTCGCTGGTATGTTGCTCAAGTTTGAGCAACACGTCAGTACATTACAACGCTATTTAGAGACTCCCCCTGCCTTTCCTATTTTCCAAGCACTCCAATTCTATAAGAGACTTCCCCTGCTGTTTCTGTGTTCCCAGCACTCCAGTGCTTTTAGAGACTTCCCCTGCTGTTCCTTTTTTCCCAGCACTCCAGCTCTACAGGAAACTCCCCCTGGTGTTCCTGGGTTCCCAGCACTCCAACATTATTAGAGACTTCCCCTGCCTTTCCTATTTTCCCAGCTTTCCAGTGCTATAAGAGACTTCCCCTGCTGTTCCTGTGTTCCCAGCGCTCCAGTGTTACAAGAGACTTCCCCTGCTGTTCCTGTGTTCCCAGCGCTCCAGTGTTACAAGAAACTTCCCCTGCTGTTCCTGTGTTCCCCAGCACTCCAGCATTATTAGAGACTTCCCCTGCCTTTCCTATTTTCCCAGCTTTCCAGTGCTATAAGAGACTTCCCCTGCTGTTCCTGTGTTCCCAGCACTCTAGCATTAATAGAGACTTCCCCTGCCTTTCCTATTTCACCAGCTTTCCAGTGCTATAAGAAACTTCCCCTGCTGTTCCTGTGTTCCCAGCACTCCAGCATTATTAAAGACTTCCCCTGCCTTTCCTATTTTCCCAGCTTTCCAGTGGTATAAGAGACTTCCCCTGCTGTTCCTGTGTTCCCAGCGCTCCAGTGTTACAAGAGACTTCCCCTGCTGTTCCTGTGTTCCCAGCGCTCCAGTGTTACAAGAGACTTCCCCTGCTGTTCCTGTGTTCCCAGTGCTCCAGTGTTACAAGAGCCTACCCCTGCTGTTCCTGTGTTCCCAGCACTCCAGCATTATTAGAGACTTCCCCTGCCTTTCCTGTTTTCCCAGCTTTCCAGTGCTATAAGAGACTTCCCCTGCTGCTCCTGTGCTCCCAGCACTCCAGCATTATAAGAGACTTCCCCTGCCTTTCCTATTGTCCAGCCTCACAAGAAACTTTCCCTGCTGTTCCTGTTTTCCCAGCACTCCAGCGTTATTAGAGACTTCCCATGCCTTTCCTGTTTTCCCAGCACTCTAGTGCTACAAGAGAATTCTCCTGCTGTTCCCGTGTCCCCAGCACTACATCCCTACAAGAGTCTTTCCCTGCTGTTCCTGTGTTCCCAGCACTCCAGCCCTACAATAGACTTTCTCTGCTATTCCTGTTTTCCCAGCACTCCAGTGCCACAAGTGACTTCCCCTGCTGTTCCTGTCAAATCAGCACTCCAGGACTGCAAAAGACTTCCCCTGCTTCTCCTGTGTTACCAGTGGCGCAGCACTACAAGAGACTTTTTCATGCTGCTTCAGTGTCCCTGCAACCCAGCGCTGAAAAAGACTTCCCCTGCTGTTCCTGTGATATCAGAACTGCAGGACTGCAAAAGACTTTCCCTGCTGCTCCCAGCACTTCCACACTGAAAGAGACTTTGTCTGTTGTCCCACTGTTCCGAGCACTGCAAGATTCTTTCCCTACTGCTCTTGTGATCCCAGGACCCCAGTGCTGCAGGATACTGTTCTTGTGTGTTCAGCAATCAGCACTCCAGTATATCCAGAGTATTCCTTGTTTCTGTTCAGCTGTAGCCTGTATGAGGGTTGCTTAAGGGCTGCAACCTGGGAGCAGTCTTGCAGCAAAACCCTTCCTCCTGTGCTTTGGTTAATACCAGGAGCACCTTAGACTCTGCTAGACATCAAGAGATGAGGATCATGGAGTGTGCAGCTTAGCACATGGCGCCCCCTCTGTGCCCATGAATACACTGTGCCCATGAATACACTGTGCCCTCCTACTCCCACTCAGCACCCTTTGCCCCAGTCCTTGCCTCAGTCTACGCCCTTGCTATGCATTCAGACACCTTTGTTGGCCAGTATTCTGTGTCTACTTAGCCTCCGCTGTCCCTATGATCCTAGAGCAGTGATGGCAAACCTTTCCAACCCAGATGTTTTGGAACTACATTTCCCATGATGCTCAAATACACTGCAGTCAAAACATCTGGGATGCCAAGGTTTGGCCGTCACTGTCCTAGAGATTCCACTTCCAGTGAATATGGGCCACGGCCTGTGACAACAAATTTAAAAATGAAAGGGTCAGTCAACTCAAAAATTATATTTTAGTTGTAGGCAGAGCATGAAGGACTGAGTTAGCCATGTAGAGCAGAACGTGGGGTTGAGGCACTTAGGACTTTCATGGTAGGTTAAATGTAACAATGTACAATGTAAGCCTAGGGGAGTGTTTCTAACTGTATGGGGGCGGGGCGTTAGAAATGATCATAGAGACCTGTGATCCTATATAGAAGGATCACCGGCACTTTGTGATAATTCCAGAGAGAAGAACGGTCAGCTGTATTTACAACAACAGACCGTTCTTCTCTCTCAGCGGGGAGCGATCACGAGTGATGAATCGGAGCCGCCGGCCCCGTGCATCGTAATCCCCCTGCCGAGTGGGAGCGGGAGCGTGACCGACGTAGGGCTACGTCTGTTCGCACAGGAGGGCCTGCCTGCCGCAGTAAAACTGCGGCGGACGGTCCTTAAGTGGTTAAATCAATGATTTATATTTGAATATCACAGAATATAGTAGTCTATTTACATTTACTTTTGGTACATTCAGAAAAAATGTCTGTATGAATAGGGGCAAAATGGTAAGCTGTTTTGGTTATTTTCTCTCCAGGTTGAATGTTACTCATTCATTAAAATTGAGTAGTAATAATATACAGGATTTGTATAGCGCCAACAGTTTGCACAGTGCTTTATAACATGAGGGCAAACAGTACAGTTATAATATAACTCTATACAGGACAAAGCTGATGATCATAGTCAATGATTATTTATTTCCTGTGATCATCAGCTCCATCTAGTGGCCATAATGCTGTATATTCTGATTCATTCTATTCTTATGAATGAAAAATGTTCGACCTGGAGAGAAAATAGTCTAGTAACATTTGTTTTTGCCCCCACGCATTCACACAGAACAAACGCACATGCAGCTGCACAACAGAAATTGCTTTGCAAATCTTTTATAAATACACCCCATTGTCTATCTTTGCATCCTTCAGTTTCCTTCAATCCTTCAAAAGGTGCTATTTAAGCCATTGTAATAAGTCAGTGATGGGAACGGGGTGCCTTTGTCACAGAACTCCACCTGTCACTTGTCACCACTATGCAGAGCATCACTCCATTTTGTGCCACATTTTTTCCCAGAAATTATACTGAATGGTCCTTATCTGTCATTCCTATCACACGGGCGTACAATGGCGGATCCGATGTTGGGTCTTGCAATGCACCGGATTGAATGTCTCCTTTATTGTTCAGGAGATCTCGCTGTCAGGATGGTCCGGCCTGTGTGTTATACACATATATCAGCTGGGAGCGAAGGTTCTATAACTGCTGTATAGTCCTATGTGACTGATCAGTACTTGCCTTTCTCCAGAATAAGTTTTCTTATATAAAAAAAATTCTGATTTATTTATTCTGAAGTACTGCCAGGAGGATTTCCAAGCTCTCATCCTGTAGATGTCCCCTAAGACAGCTCTCTCCATTCATAGAACTTTAAAGCTAAAGCTTATATTATGCCTTCCCTGATTCCTCCCCCAATTAACATGCTAATAAAATTTTTAAGTAAAACCTTCCTTTTCATTACAGCTCCTTTTACCCTGGTGTTCCGCCCAACGGACTCAGTTTTGCTCAGTGGGGGATCGATCCACTGATCAGTGGTGGTCCGTCCATTGGGGGCGCAGGGGTGCTGCCTCCTCTATCCATGTGTCCGACCCCCTAATCTACATGCAGGGCACCGGACGCATGGACTCCAATGGGGTTTTTTTTTTTTTTGAAGGACGCGATTAGAGACAGAGGCTCTAATAGGCTTCAAAAAAGGGTGGGCTCGGGGCGCAGAGCGATGCACCCTGAGCCCACCCAGTTGTGTGACAATAGCGAATAATTATTTGCTATTATCACACAGATCCTCCTCCTGGCCAATCAGGAAGCAGGTCTGAGACCCGTTTCCCTATTGGCCGAAAGGAGAAGGAGGAGGGAGGAGACGCAGAAGACTGGGGGGGAAGTCGCCGCTGCTGCTGCCTGCCTGCCTGCCCTCCACATGTCCAGGGTAAGTGAGCCGGTAACCGGGGGGGAGGGGGTATGGGGTGCAGGCTGGTGTGGTCCGGGGGGGTATGGTGTGGTCCGCCCGCCGCTCCCCCCCTGGCCCATGGAGCACCAGCCGCCACTGCAGCTGATCCCTGCTGGGCAGGCAGATGACAGGTCCGTCTCACTGTGCAGAGACAGACCTGTCAGAGTCTCCTCTATGGGGAGATTGGATGAAAATGGACCGCCTGTCCATTTTTATCCGATCCGATCCTCCAAACGGATGGAAAATAGGGTTTCCATCCATCTGGATTTCACGGACAGGATCGGATCGGATAGCAGCGGGTGTCAGAGGACATGTCTCCGCTGACATCCGCTGCTCCATAGGAGTGAATAGAGCGTCCGATCAGGTCCGCCTGAAAAACGGACAGGCGGAACTGATCAGAAAGAACTGTGAAGCAAGGCAACGCATGTTTTCCCAAGATGTCACGTTGATGACGAAATGCGTCAAGCTGGGACGCACGTTGCCACGCTTTTGACGCCACTGGGACCTGGTGGGTTGGCTCGTACCCCTCCCACTGTAGAGTGCGGGAAACCGTACGGGAGTAATTTTAGTACATTTTTTTCATCACTGACTCTAAATGGGTTCATATTAAAGATTATTTGCACTTTTTTTACGCTATGAGGAGTCCGTCTTTTGCTTTTGTTTTCTGTCTCATATCTCTCACGGAGGGTGCCACCATCTTTACTTCCAGGATATACACTTACAACGCATCTGGCCTTAGTGGCAGGAAGATTGCACCACTTTTTGGTGGACATCCATGAAGGATTTATATATATATATATATATATATATTTTAATGTATTGGTTATTATTTGTATATTGCATATTTGTGGGTTATCACTTTTGGGAGTTAGTGCTGTTTATGGCATAGAGTTTACCACTCTTGCATTTTTTTATTCCCCACATCTCATAAACTGAAGAATACATGTAAAATGGGAAATGGGGACTTTTAAGGTGCCAAACAAAGATAATATACTACATCATATTTTTTTTAAATGTACAACAAAGTTTATTGAATACATTAAAATGTCATTCTAGTCTTAAAATAATATTTTTATCTTATACGATGCGAGTATACTGTGCAGCGATAGTCACTCAACGTGTTTCGGCAGGACATGGCTTCTTCAGGAGACTTTTCTACTTTACTGTACAAGATGTTCACTGTAGACAGAAAATGTACATTTAAAAACAGTATGTGATGGGGCCAGAAGGCCCTGATAGTCACAATTCATACATAAACAAATTAAATTACATCAAAATTACAATGAATCATCTGAAAAACTGCTCTTACCCCGGAGCCACCGCCAGGTAAGTGTGCATCTGCAAAAGAGCCAGAGGGGCACCACTAAAGGGATATCAGTTTATCATAGAAGGACCACATCGCCAACATGAAAATCTAAAAAAATATATATGTATGTATGTCCAAAATTATATATGAAAGAGGGCCAAAGGAGATCTTAAATCCTCCTATTGAGGATTTTTAAAAATGAAAGGCGAATTTTAATCAAAAATTACTTGTCATTTCAGAATGTGGGGCTAAAGACAGAATTATATGTTGCTGTGTAGGTTTATATAACCCAATTATGGTTGAATTCCTTTTTATTACATACTTTACTTTAGACCCATCAATGCCATCACTGGGTCTCTGTGCTTCTCTAGGCAACGCAGGCAGATCATGCCTGGTGGGAGGGGCCGGCAGGGTGCTGTACAAAGCTTCCTAAAAACATCACAGCACCCTGCCTCAGTACTCCTCTCAAGGAACCTTAGCCTTGATATAAGCAGTGGGCTGTCTCTTGGGAGGAGCTATGCAAATGCTTTGCTAGGTGGGTGTCAGTCTGGAGGAGTGAACTTTCCTAGGTAGGCTGTATGTGCATGGTCCTTCAAAGGTCTTTTTTAACTAACCCCCCCCCCCCCCCCCCAGTGAACTTTAATTTTCCTTAATTTTCTGCATATTTTATTTATTTGTTTATTTTTTAACATATACCAAGAAGATACACAAAATAGGGAAAAACTCAAATATATTTTCGGAATAAAAAAAGATAAACAAATAAAAAGATGCACAAGGGAAAAGGAATATACTAGCATTTGTGCTCCCAATCTTTTTAAATAGTTTTTCTTTAACTGCTCTGTAGTGAACCTCCAGTTTTCTTTTTTTGTGATTTTTTTTTTTAATTATCATCATTCATATTATTGTTATTATATATATTTTTTTTTACATGCACCAATATTGGTGTATTGTCTCTTTACCTTTTTTTAATTTGCTATTTTTACTCCTTTTATCTTTATATGAAAAAAAAAAAAAATAAAAAAGACATAAAAAGACTTAATAAATGTACAAATAAATAAATAAAAACACAATGGAAAGGAAATATACTAACATTTGTGCTCTGACTTTTTTTTTGAGAGTGATAAATATTTAATTGATATAATTTTTCTAGTTCTGTCTATGTTGGATATCATTAGTTATTTAAGCTTATTGGCAATATTCGGATGATATTTTGCGGTGGCAGCTGTGAGTCTATGAATATATTGAGATTTTGGTAGCATTGTGATACACACGGGGCCCCGTGGTTTGTGTAACAGTTTGTAATGCTTTAGGAGAGAACATTAAAGTTGATGTAAAACCCTCTCTAAAAACCAATTATATGGCTAAAGCACTGTGTATTATAAATCATTTTTGTTAACATTTTTTAATGAATAAAAATAAAACAAATTACCAAAAATGTACTATAAAATAATAAAATACTTGTTTTAATTTTTTTAAATATATTTTTTCAATTGTTACATCTCTTTACTGCTGACTACCTGTGGCTTTTTTTTGCTGTCTACATGTACTCCAATGGCTACATGCTATTTTTTAGGGCAGGTTTGATGATGGTGACAAAAGTGGACCATGTACCTGCAAAATCACCCTTAATAAAGCATGTGACAAAGTTTATCCTTTCTAATCGGTTGTATGTAGTCATTTCAAATGCTTACCATTGTAAAAAAAAAATTATATTATACATTACATTTTTTATATATACAGTATATATATATATATATATATATATATATAAAAATACCAATATATTTTCAAAGTCTGTATTGCATGCAAGCACTGCATTCCTGGATCCCACATAGATCTTTACTGACACATCAAAAAATAGACAGAGCTTCATTAACGTAAAGCACTCATTAGCCAGCTATTATGGCTTCAGTGGGGGCGCACCTGTCGGGCAAGGAAAACTTCAACGTCTGGATGAAAT
This sequence comes from Pelophylax lessonae, assembly GCF_965119305.1. NCBI lineage: Eukaryota > Metazoa > Chordata > Amphibia > Anura > Ranidae > Pelophylax > Pelophylax lessonae. The sequence goes on along the minus strand of NC_138773.1, from coordinate 60,665,880 downwards.
TAGACATGTGGGTCCCTGACGGTTGTGGGAAAACAATTTATCTTAATTCCTTCACCCCCCCTCCTCCCATCCAGAGGAAGCCGGGTTTTAATGGGTGGAAGGTTTAGAGCCCCCGACATATGTGCCTCATTTGTTCTTTACATTACTGGTGCCTCCGGGTTATTTAAACCTGAATCATCGCCTATCTGATGATGATAGATAACAAGAGTAACAATGCAGCCATATTAAAGTGTACCTGTCTCTGACATGGGGGCTCCGTTCACATATAGGCGCTTCGGATCGCGGGCATAATTGACGCGATTCTGCCCACGATTCCGAACTATTGCAAGTCACGAGACGCCCGAGCGATTCCCGTGACTTGCAATGGCACCCCAAAAGTGGCACAATTGTCGCCCGACGAATCACGGTAAAATCGCGCAAACAGAATCACGGGATGCCTGATGCCCAAAAGAAGTACAAGAAATGCCTATATGTGAATGGAGCCTTAGGGAAAGTAGCCATTTTGTACAGTAAACCAATGCTCATGAACAAGAGAGACTGGTGTTATCAAGTATGAAGAGGTAATTTTGTCACACTTTATTCTACATTATTTCTTCTCCTTTGGCAAATTCGAGATTTAGATTTTGAATGTAACCCCCAGTACCCGGAAGTGATGTCATGACATCACTTCCGAGTTTTCTACATGGAGACCCGATCAGAGCCACATGCGGCTTTGATTGGGTCTTCTGTTCGGCGAGCCGTGGAAGGGGGACGTCCCCTCCCGCTCCTTGTAATGACAGCCGAGCAGCTTCTCAGCCGCATCGGTTGTCATTACAAGACAGCCGATCATCGGCTATGGACACCAGTACCGGGGTGATGCCTCTAGCTGCAGGCATCACTCCGGTACAGCACTTTCCCGAAATATCGGCAATATCGGTAACCTCAGGGGCCAATTCCAATATATCGGAGAAAGTGCATATCTGTCCCCAATATATCGGTGGTGCCGATAATCAGTCGATCCCTAGTTAGAACCCCTGTCAGGTTTTATTGTTTGGTACATGCATAAGAGGCGGTAGATCTCCTATTATTATTATTCAGTATTGTAAATGACCATCTCATTGTTCAAGTTGACTTGCTTTAGTGAGGCTGTTCACAAGAACCAGAGCACCCCTCTAAATATGTAAGAAACAGTAAAAGTGCCACACCAAAGGTCATAGAATTTGAAATTTTGTTTTAAATAAATGAATAATGGAATATGAAAATCAACTTGTTTTGGGGTTTTAAGGGTCCTTTTAAGGCTTGACCTGGAATTTAATTATAATGCTCTTGGATTGCCTCTTCCAGCATAAGTTTAGCAGCTGAAGGATGCCAAACTCATACTGGAACAGGCATTTCACAAGTATTATACTCAGTTTGCATTTCTTCGATCTTCCAGCCCACTCTAGATCTCAATTTTTTGAGCCTTGATTAGGGGGGACCCTTGCCACTTCTACAAGGTATTCGATAACCCCTTACTTATTTTTAGTAAAATAACACAACACAACATTGTTATAAATTCCCAAGATTTGCTCCTTAAGACATCGCAAGTTGATGATGAAATGCGTAGGGCAGAACTTCTGGGTGACTTCAAATCTGCTACTTGGAGTGTACAGCAGCACATATTGCAAGCAGCTCTTGGTTCAATTTGATATCTTAATTTGTAAGTGCAATACTTTTGTTTTTTAATCCAATAAAGCTGTATTTCCACAACGTGAGGCTTCTCTCCCTCTCTTTCTTCATTATATCTGGTGGACAAAATTATGGGTTATACGAAGGGGCATCCAAGGACACGTTAATATGCTGGATGGAGGACTAACAAGAGGGCTGAGTTTATGTAAACCTGGACTATATTGGGTGCTGACTCACATGGTTATACAAGGGGGGGTCAAATAAATCCAGTGGGTGTGGTTTGTGTATATGGGACACGAATGATAGGTCTATTGGAGAGATTCCACCATGGTGGAGCATACTCATTTCAAGCACACCACTATCACCAGTGTGGATTTTGTTTGGAGTGACACAGAACACTTTATCATGTTTTGAACATTGATATTTATTATATTTGGGACTTTTATTTGATGTCACATTATGGGACTTTGGCAATAGAAGTAGCACTTTATATATTGTTTGCACCATCCGCAAGTCTTTCTGGATAAAAGGCTGTGTTGTTCCTCAAATATTGTTGGGTTTCTATAAATATTTTTTGTTTTATTTAATTATTATAACTGAAAGTGATTGTGTTGTATACATTAGCACTAGGTGTCAAATATGCTAAGTACACCACATTCCATATTTTTTTTTTATTCTTCTTTTACACAACTTACAGTTCCTACTATTACCCCATGAACTGCAGATATATTCATTGTTGGGAAGGGTTCCCTGAAGGTTCTTTTAAGGGTTCCTACATGTTAAACAAGGCTGAGAATGGCTGTCTAAAGCCCCGTACACACGTACCGATTGTCGGCCGTAAATATTCGGCCGACGACCGATCGGCCGATTGTAGGCTTGTTAGTATGATGCTTCCGACAGCGCATTTTCGGCCGAACAGAATCTGTCGTGCAGACTTTAAAATTTTTGTTGGCCGTCACCAGAACGGCCGATTATTCACCAGTCAGTACAGATTTCGGCCAACAGACAGCAGATTAGCAAGACTGGGCATGCTCAGAAAAGAAAAAAGACAAGGAAAGTTAACCATCACATGACATCACTTCTGCAGTCGGCTGTTGTTGGCCGACAAAATTCGTGTGCAGTCTTTTGCAGTTTTCAACAGACACGACAGCCCTGGACAAAAGACGGCCGATCGTTCGGCCGACGATCGGTACGCGTGTACGAGGCTTTAGTCTATTAGAAGCTAAAAATAATAGGCTGGAACTGCAATTGTATTGCCTTCATGGGCATTGTCAGTCCACTAACCACTTCTAGTTTTTATTCCAACCTTCATCTGGAGCAGCTGGCTGTCTTCCCCTTTTCATCACTATGGTTGCCCGTAGCCTTATTTCTAAATGACCCTGAACCCAACTCCGGCTACAAAAGGTTTTATAAAAACGATATAAATCTTTAAAGATTCTATAAAACTCAGATTGAAACCATAGGCATGCGCACCGGGTGTGCCAGGTGAGCCTGGGCACACCCTAATCCCTCTGTGTGGCACAGATTCCCCCTGTTTATACCCCTGATATTTTACCAAAACCCCCTAATGGGGTTCCTACAAAATCTGTAAAAAAAAAATTAAAAAAAGAAATTAAAAAATTGCACACCGTCCACTGCACTACAGACATTGTCAGTATATACCGTATACACATAACACACATATGTGTTTGAGCTTTGAGGTGCACACCCTCATGCTATAGGCTGTGCACACCTATGATTGAAACCAAATTGATCTGGTTTTCACAGACAGCTGTTACGTTTCCTAAAGGAGGCTTGGCAGCTCATGGATTGATTTTACTTTCTACTCTGAAGTTTGAAATACTTGTCACCTTTTTTAAACATATGTCATCATTTGTTTATATTGCCTTTTTTCCCCAACTGGAAAATGAAATGTGAAATATAGGAGAAAGATGTTCCGGATTACCAAATATGAGCCACCCAATTTAACAAAGAGCCCTTGCATGACACAAAGAGGAAGTGAGATGTTATCAGCCGCTTTACTCCACGTAACATCCAATTACAATTCACACGGGATGTCTGGAGCACGGTGAAAAAAATATCTTTGGAAATGGGATGAAGAGGAATCCCAAGTGTTACCAATTCTGACACACACGTACATAAATAGATCTTGTTTATAAAGATTTTCAAAGCCTAGTGCAGTAGTTCCCAACCTTTATCACTTGGATACCCATTGGCAGCCTCTTTGCATGAGTTCTACTTGAAAATGGTGGTGGTATAGTGGTATAGTGGGCAGAGTAGAGGGTATGATCAACAGTGGGGCGCAAAGTGGCCAACATGTGCTACAAGTGGAAGTGGCTTAAGGGAGGAGGAAAAATACCGCTACATCGGTGTCAGTGGGATGAATAAGGGAACTTGGAGGCTGGGGTGGGGTCTTTGGGTTCACTATATTGTAGTGGTGTGTCTAGTGTTATGTTTAGGCCTGTTTGGGTGTGGCCTGTGACACTAGGTTCCATGGATCTGGGGTTTTCTGGGGTTTTTGGGTCTCTGTGGGTTGAGGGCTAGGCATTCCTCCATGATGTGTATCTGGGCCATGGAGGATGCAGTTGGAGCAATGGTACCGTCGTGTGGCTCACCTGTATGTCGCAAATCAGAGAAGGCCACATCAGCTCCATGAAGAGTTAAGTGGAGGGAACCAATTCTGTAGTGTGGTACTGCTTGTATCTGTTAAGGACACCTTAATGCACTAACCCTGAGAAGAGGTGGGTTGGGTTTATTCTGGTGTGACTTAAGACTTCGGACTCAGGACCTAGAATTCAGGTCTTAAAACTTAAAACTCAGGTCTCAGGACTTACTGTAGGACTCAGGTCACAGAACTTGGGATTTAGAACTCAGGTCCCAGGACTTAAAACTCAGGTCTCAGGACTTAGGACTCAGGTCTCAGGACTTAGGACTCAGACCACAGAAGTCAGGACATAGGGCTTAGGACTCAGGTCCCAGGACATAGAACTCAGATTTCAGGACTTAGGACTCAGGTCTGAAGACTTAGAACTCAGGTCTCAGGAGTCAGGACTTAGGGCTTTTAGACTTAGTTCTCAGGACTCGTGACTTAGAACTCAGATCCCAGGACTTAAAACTCAGGTCTCAGGACTTAGAACTCAGGCCTCAGGATTTAGGTCTCAGGACTTAGAACTCAGATCACAGGAGTAAGGACTTAGGGCTTAGGTCTTATGACACTGGTCTCAGGACTTAGAACTTAGGTCTCAAGACTTAGAACTCAGGTCTCAGGATTCAGGTCTCAAGACTCAGGTCTCAATAATTAGGATCCAGGTCTCAAGACTTAGAACTCGAGTCTCAGGATTCAAGTCTCAGAACTTAGAACTCAGATCACAGGAGTCAGGACTTAGGGCTTAGGATCCAGGTCTCAAGACTTAGAACTCAGGTCTCAGAATTCAGGTCTCAGGATTCAGGACTTAGATCTCAGCACTCACAGTCTCTGTCCTTTACGGCTTCCTCTTCAAACTGGGTTGCAGAATGTAGCATCTGCTCCTAAGAGAGTCAAAGGGCACACCGCTCCACTGGGGACTGATTGAGGTGACAGCAGCTGAAATTATAGAATGAGACCTTTAGGATTACATTGGGGACCCGTCCATGCACACTTCCCCCGCCACAGCCTTCTACTTCATGGACCAAATGAACAGATTTACGTTCCTGACTCCTCCCTGTCACAGCCATTTTCTGCCATTATAAAAATATTTTCAAATAACTCTAAAAGTGCTGCCAATTATTCCTGGGGGTACTCATACCTCGGGTTGGGAACTGCTGGCCTAGTGCATTGACCCTCTTGTCAGTAGAGTAATATAACTGGCTTTTGCTAGTGGAAAGAAGCTCGCTAAGGGACTTTTTATGGTACAGCTGCAAGGTGATTCAATGTCACAGCTTCTTGTTTGCAAAAAAAAAAATAAGTACACCTCTGCAATACATGCGCTGTGTGTTTTATCTCTTTAAAGCAGAACTCCAGGCAAGGTCTGATGACTTTACTAGTACTTCCTCTTCTCACTCCAATGGCGGCACCAGAAGAGGGCGAGCATTCTTCCAGGGCTGAGTGGCACTCGCCTAATGAGTGCCACTTAGTCCTGGAGCACCAGAGTCCAGTCTGCATAATGATGATGTATTCCCAAGGGGGCTCCTAACTTCCCATTTCATCTGACAAAAAAGAGACTCTGCTACATTGAAATCCCAAGTAGTGTTGTTAGCCCTACCCTGTTCTGCTCCTGGCCTATAGAACACCTTCCCAGGGGAGGACTGGGCCAGGGGGCAGGGGGGCAATTGCCCCCTGGGCTGCTCTGATACCCCGTAAAAAGGCTGCACCGCTTCTGACACAGACATGCCTAAAGGATTCCTGGTGAAGAGAAGTGAAAAGTCCCCACCGCTGACCTACTGAATGTGGGTTGAAGACAAGGACAGAGCACAATCCCCCAAAGCATGAATGGTGTAAACTGTGTCTGAGCAAAGGCTGGTTTTATGCCCCACTGGAGACTCTCCTCCCCCGGGCCAGCCCCAACCGAGCTGCCTCAGCTGCCCCCAATCGCCCCCTGCTGGCCAGATCGGGAAACCTGGATTTGGCCGGTGAGTAGAGAGTACCTGGAGTGGAGCTTCAGCTTGGAATGGGGGTCAGGAGGAGGCTGGGAAGAGGAAAAGTGGGAGGGGCCAAGTCGCTGCACCATGGGCCGAAGGTCCCCAGTCAGCCCCTGCACCTTCCCCATATGTTACAGAGAAGAGGAGGTGTTCTGTAGAGAAGCAAACAGGGCTGATGACACTGCTTGTGATTTCAGTGTAGCAGAGGCACTGTGTTGTCAGCTAAAAACCTGAAGATGGGACTTTACTGGATTCCTGCCAGATCACCGGCTATTTTTCTGTACTTATAACAGTTCTAAAGGGAGAAAAAGGGGAAATTGCATGCATTGCAAAGATGTGACTTCACTTTATTAAAGACCAGCAACGGTAATTTTCGTCCCCTATATAACGTTCTTTTGTAGAAATGAACTCTCTCTTAGCCTATCTGGCAGGTGGAATGGCGGCTCAATGGCTGGGTCCATGCACCGCATCAAATCCTTAGAGAAGCAAAAAATGCTGGAGCCTGACCATCAACTTCAGATACTTTATTGATTACACGTTTTTTTAAGTTTTTTATTCCAATGCTTTTTTAAGCCTGGGTTCTGTTTCGAGGTGTCGTCCATGGAACATAGACTGGGTTCACACTGCTGCATGCTGAACACCGCATGTGATTTGCACCAAAATCGCACCGCAGTCCTGTGCACATCACATGTGATGTCTGTGCGATGCGATTTGAGCCATATATTTTGTATGGCTCAAATTGCATCACATTTGCACCAAGATGTTGCAGGACTCTTTTCTCTACATCTAATCGCATTGCATGGGTGTGAACACCCATGCGATGCGATTCTTGCAAGCGCACTGCATTTCTCTGTTTCGGGGTATCGTTCATGGAACATGAAGCCCTGCTGACATTGTTGCCGATTTGGTATGCAATTTGTCATGTTGAATTGCATGTCAAATGGGAGCCTATTGCCGGCAACGGCACCGGTTCATACTTAGGGCGGGTTTGAAATCATTCAGCTGAAAAAAAAAAAACTCTGTAAGACAAAGGCATAATGAGCTAGTATGCATCGCATACTAGCTCATTATATAATACTTACCTTAGAACGAAGCCCCCACAGCAGCGCCCACACACCGGTGTCACCGCTTATATTTTCCCCGAAGTTTCTTCCGGGTTCGCGGGCTCCGGCGCTGTGATTGGCTGAAGCCGCGATGACGTCACTCCAGCACATGCACATGGGCTCGGAAAGGAACAGCACCCGTGGCCGTTTCTTCAGAGCGCATGCGCCAGTGATGTCACTGGCTGCATGTCATGTAAATATCTCCTAATTGGTGCAAGTTTAGGAGATGTTTACACTACCTATAGGTAAGCCTTATTATAGGTTTACCTATAGGTAAATGTTTGCAGAGGAAGTTTACTTCCTCTTTAACCACTTAAGCCCTGGAGGATTTGGCTGCTCAAAGACCAGGGCCTATTTTGCGATTCGGCACTGCGTGATTTTAACGGACAATTGCACGGTCGTGCGACGCTGTACCCAAATGAAATTGACGTCCTTTTTTCCCCACAAACAGAGCTTTCTTTTGGTGGTATTTGATCACCTGTGCGATTTTTACTTTTTGCGTTATAAACAAAAAATGAGCATCAATTTTGAAAAAATAACAATATTTTTCACATTTTTTTATATGAAATTCCCCCAAAAAAATGTAAAAATCAAAATTTTTTAACATTTTAGGCCAATTTGTTTTCTGCTACATATTTTTGGTGAAAAAAATCACAATAAGCATATTTTGATTGGTTTGCGCAAAAGTTATTGCGCTTACTAACTACGGGAATGTTTTATGTCATTTTTATTGTTTTTTTTTTAACTGGTAATGGCGGCGATCTGCGATTTTTTTTGCGGGACTGCGACATTGCGGCGGACAGATCGGACCCTTGACGGACACTTTTGGGGGTACCAGTGACATTACTACAGTAATCAGTGCTATAAATATGCACTGTTACTGTAAAAATGACACTGGCAGGGAAGGGGTTAACTTTATTGGTAAACAGTGGGTTAAATGTATCCCTAGGGGCGTGATTCTAACTGTGTGGGGGCATGGCTTGTGATGTAACCACAGAGACATACAAGCCTACATAGCAGGATCATATGATCTCTGCAGTTACACCAGGGAGAATGACAGACGGCTGTGTTTACATCAGCCGCCTGCCTTTCTCCCTCTCCAGCGGGAGATCGCTAGTGACCGGCGGACATCGGAGCCCCCGGTCACTCGCACGGGGATGTTAGTGAACGAGCGGGGGCGGGAGCGCGCCTCCGGCGGCGCACGCTCGCCCCCTAGAGGCTCGTGGGCGAGCGACATACTCCTACGTCAGTTTGCTCAGGAGGGGCTGACCGCCGCAGTAAATAGTCGTGCGGCGGTTGGCAAGTGGTTAAACTCTGATAAATTCACCTAGACTGTTTTGAAAAAATACAGCTTAGGTGAGTTTAAAAGCTGATTTTCCCCATCAGGATAAAAAGCATTTACAAGAAACCAGTGTGCACGAAGCCTAAGTTGACCGCAAGTATAGGTTTCCGAACAGATACCAACCAGGTGTCGCAATCCTACAAGGAAAAACAAAACCATTTCTCTATGCAGGACAGTAATAGCTAAAAGCAATTTGCAGATTTTCCACTTTAGCCTGAACAGTACCTCAATCATATTGTAACCCAAATACAGGTATTGTACATACTGTATATGAAACTCCTACTGACTAGGGTCGTAAATACTGTCTGCAACTCCAGTTACCTCCACTAGAGGTCTCTCCATCACACACCAGTCAGAATTCTCATTGGATGCTGATCACATAGTGAACTTTTAACCAGTGACCTTTACCTTACAGACCCAGACTGGATGCGCCCGGGGGGGAAAGGAGCACAAATTAATGTCAAATAACAAAAAAGAAAAAAGAAAAAATACAAGCTTCTTTGTCTGAGGACCTAATTTTTTTGTTATTAGTTTAGAGAAACATTGAGTGAAGTGGAGTCCTGAGCATGGGAAGAATTATCCTTATAATTCCATTACAACAAATGGATGGCACGGTTTTCGGAATGTTATTCTATCAAGCCTGTCCGACTTCTACCATGCCGAATACATCCCTTTTCCCAGGCTGCTCATTCAGTGTAATGTGCATTTTCTGAGATGCGGTAATGGAGCTGTATTGGAGAGTGTTATTTTCTCAGCGGGATCTGAAATGCTAAGCGTTATGGCTGCGAAGACAAGCTTCTGCCTGGTAGCAGCCCTTTCTGTCATTTTTCAGTTCAGATAGTGGTAAAAATTAATAACGGGATAATAATGGGATACTACACTGCAGCTGAAGGTTGAAATCAGGCTTGCAATTAGGGGTGTCTGATCTGTAAGATGAGGGAGGGATCACTGAGTATAGTTATATAGATAAGTCCATCTGGCTCAAACAATTAAAAACAAAAAGCAGTAAAAAAAACCCAACCATACAATCCCATATACACAATCCTATACCCGCAGTTGATCCAGAGGAAGGCGAAAAAACCCCAGCAAATCATGATCCAATTTGCTACAGCAGGGGAAAAAATCCTTCCTGTTCCCCTGAGAGGCAAACGGATATTCCCTGGATCAACTTTACCTAAAAATATTAGTTCCCATTTATATTAAGTCCACCCAGGAAAGAACCCAGGCCTTTTTAAAGCAATCTACTGGGCTGGCCAGAACCACCTCTGGAGCGAGTCTATTCCACATTTTCACAGCTCTTACAGCGAAGAAACCTTTCTGTATTTAGAGACAAAATCTGTTTTCCTCTAGACGTAAAGAGTGCCCCCTTGTCCTCTGTGTTGACTTTTAAAGTGAATAACTCAACACCAAGTTCACTATTTGGACCCCTTATGTATTTATACATGTTGATCATATCCCCCCTTAATCTCCTGTTCTCAAGAGAGAATAAATTCAGTTCCTCTAATCTTTTCTCATAGCTGAGCTCCTCCATTTCTCTTATCAGTTTGGCTGCCCTTCTCTGCACTTTCTCCAGTTCCCTGATATCCTTTTTACGAACTGGTGCCCAAAACTGAACTGCATATTCCAGAAGAAGTCTTACTAATGATTTGTACAGGGGCAAAATGATATCTCTCTCTCTGGAGTCCATGCCTCTGTTAATATGAGAAAGGACTTTGTTTGCTTTGGAAACTGCAGCTTGGCATTGCATGCTATTATTGAGTTTATGATCTACCAGAACACGCAGATCCTTCTCCGCTATGGATTCCCCCAGTTCTACTCCCCCTAGTATGTATGATGCATGCGTATTCTTAGCCCCCAAGTGCATAACTTTACATTTATCAACATTAAACCTCATTTGCCACATAGTTCCCCAATGAAACAGTGCATTGAGGTCAGATTGTAAGTTGGAGAAATCCTGTAAAGAAGTTATTCTACAGCAAAGCTTAGTGTCATCTGCAAAGACTGAAATGGTACTTTCAATCCCAGACCCTATGTCATTTATAAAGGTATTAAAAAGTAAGAGTCCCAACACTGAACCTTGGGGTACACTTAGTGGTGTATTTAGGTTTTGTGCTGCCCTAGGCCTGACTAAACTTGTGCGCCCCTAATTTAAGTATGACCCACCCCTTTTTGTAAAGGCCACACCCCTTCCTGTTTATGACCCGCTCTGTCATCTGTAAACCACAGACCACAACCACAGTCTATCAGTGCCCATTAGTGTAGCCTCATCAGTTCCCATAAGTTCAGCCTCATAAGTGGCCATCAGTGCAGCCTATTAGTGCCCATCAGGGCAGCATATCAGTGCGGCCCCATCAGTAACGCTTATCAGTTCCACCTTGTGCCCATCAGTGCAGCCTCATCAGTGTCCATCAGTGCAGCCACATTAGTGCCCATCAGTACAGTTTATCAGTACCCACCATTGCCACTTCATTAGTGGCCATCAGAGCAGCATATTAGTGCCCATCAGTGCAGCCTATTAGCTCCCATCAGTGCAGCATATCAGAGCTGCCTTATCAGTGCAGCCCCATCAGTGCAGCTTATGAGTGCCACCTCATCAGTGACCATTAGCACAGCTTTATGTCACTGTATTAGTAAGATTACTCCTTTCTTTTAAGATATTTGGACTTGTGTTTGCTGCCACTGATTGTAATCATAGCATTATTTCACTTATTTGTATATGACTAGAAAGTCCATAGTCATTTTACAAATAAGTGAAATAATCAGTGGCAGCAAACACAAGTCCAAATAATCCAGTGGCATATAGCGATAGCACATATGAGATAAGCAGGTCCAAAATGTTATTGCAATCATATACAATTAAAAGTCTTAATTATATATGATGCAAATCAGTATGCTCGCTCAAGGACAAGGATGTTTAAAGAAATTACATTATATTATTGACATGAAGCCTGATCCAATCTCAATGAGTCCCTAAAAATTAGAAACAAGGGCTTTGAAGTTACAGCACTCAATTATTTTAGGATGTGTGGGTGGATGCCACCTGGTCCAGGCTCTTTATCTACCTTTATTCTGTCTAAATCTTTCTGGACCATATCACTTTTGAGCCATTGTGGATCATTTGGGGCTGTGTCAATACCATCCTCATTATGGTCATCATGAGCTCCCCCATGCTCCTTTGTATACGCAGAGCTGAAGAAAGTATTTAATAAATTTGCCTTCTCTTTGTCCCCAGTCACCCACTCCAGATTATTTTGTAAGGGGCCTACATGCTCATACCTAACGTTTTTATTATCAATATATTTGCAGAATTTTTTCGGGTTTGTCCTACTATCTTTTGCAATCTGTCGTTCACTTTGAATTTTTGCGTCCTTGATTTCCTTTTACATATTCTGTTATATTCTTTATATTCTTTACAACAATTAAACAATGATAGTGTTCCTTTATTTTTATATTTTTTTAAACGCTCTTTTCTTATTATTTATAGCTTTTTTAACTTTGGCCGTGAGCCACATAGGTTTTATTTTTAGCCTTTTAAACTTATTACCCATGGGAATATACTTTGCAGTGAGTTTGCATACAGTCTTTTTGAAAAATTCCCATTTCTGTTCTGCGCTCATCAATGCCAATATTCCCTCCCAGTCTAAATCCTGGAGCGCAGCCCTCATCCTTGGAAAATCTGCTCTCTTAAAGTTAAAGTAGGCCCCATTCGTTCAGAATATTTGGCTTTAGTCCTAATAGTAGGGAGGATAGGGTGGGAGCATGGTATTGAGTTGGCAGACTTGCTGACTTTAAGTGTAATAAACCATTCTGACCAGTATAACTCCCTAAAGAAGCTTGAAATCGAAACTTCCCTGAAGTCACACACACTAGTGCCAGTTTTAATTGGAATCAAACCACCAGCAAGAGCATAGCATTGGCCATAGGAAATCATGCAACTCCCATTGGGCCCAGAGTTGTCTGAGTACATTTATGCAGGTAGCAATACTATTTCCTCGTCCCATGCTCACCTCCAGGACCTTTCCAGAGCCTTTCCAATCCTATGGAACTCCTTACCCCAATCTGTCCAATTATCTCCTACTCTTTTAGCTTTCAGACAATCCCTGAAAATCCTCCTCTTCAGAGAAGCCTATCCTACCCACACCTAACAACTGTACTTCTATTTTCTCCATCAGCCCATCCCCAACAGTTATCGCCTTTTGTTTCACTTGACCCTCCCTTCTAGATTGTAAGCTCTAACGAGCATTGCCCTCTGATTCCTCCTGTACTGAATTGTATTGTAACTGTAATGTCTTCTCTCATATTGTAAAGCACTGCACAAACTGTTGGCACTATATAAATCCTGTATAATAATATTAATAATAATTGGATATATAATAATAATTCATGTATTTATTAGGCCAGCGTTTCTCAACCTTTTTTGTAGAAATGGCACACTTTTACCACTTCAGCCCCGGAAGGTTTTACCCCCTTACGACCAGGCCATTTCTTTGTGATACGGCACTGCGTTACTTTACCTGACAATTGCGTGTGACGCTGTAACCAAATAAAGTTGATGTCCTTTTTTTCCCACAAATAGAGCTTTCTTTTGGTGGTATTTGATCACCTCTGCGTTTTTTTTTTTTTTTTGTGCTATAAACAAAAAAAGAGCGACAACAAAAAAAAACACAATGTTTATTACTTTCTGATATAAAACTAAAAAAATGTAAAATCTTATTTCTTCATCAATTTAGGCCAATATGTATTCTGCTACATATTTTTGGTAAAAAAAAAATCCCAATAAATTCCCTAATAATATTTATTGGTTTGCCCAAAACGTATTGCGTCTACAAACTATGGGATATTTTTATGCCATTTTCATATTTTTTTTACTAGCAATGACGGTGATCAGCGATTTTTAGTGGGACTGCGACATTGCGGCAGACAAATCGGACACCTAACTGACACTTTTTTGGGGACCAGTGACATATTTACAGTGATCAGTGGTAAAAATATCACTGTACACTGGCAGGGAAGGGGTTAACATCAGGGACAGACGATCAAAGGGTAAATGTGTCCCTAGGGGGTGCTTTCTAACTGCGGGGGGGGGGGGGTCTGACTGCGGGAAGACAGAGATCTGTGTTCCTGTTTAGCAGAAACAAAAGATCTCTATCTTCTCCCCTGACAGAATGGCGATCTTCCTTGTTTACATAGGCAGACCACCGTTCTGCCTTTCGGGAAAGATCACGTCCACTGGACCCGCTGATTGGCTCCCACTGTGTCCAATCACAGCAGGAGCGAGTCGCCGGCAGCGCACCCCTCAGACCGGGAAGAAGGTGCGACGTACATGTACGTTGTTTCATGCAGCCGGGCCGCCGTGCTGCAGAAAATGTGTGGCGGGAGGTCCGGAAGCGGTTATAAATATGCAAAATCCCAAAACACACCAATCCTGAACTATATATATTGAGCTGAAGTCACCCACTCCTTTGCGCCATTGCGTTTCCCATTTACATCAGCATTACTTCTTCACATCAGATTCCACCCAGCACTTCAGAGCCAGCCCCTTTTACATGACTATCCCCCCCCCCCATTACACCGCCTCTCGCATCAGAGTCCTCCATTCCCATTGGAGCCCCCCATCACAACAGAGACCCCCTCCCCAACACAACAGAATCCCACAGATCCAAATACTGTGTTTTTACATCTCTGTGCATGAAGTAAAAGTTCAATCAGACATTAATGGCAACGTTTTGAGAATAATCAATACACGACTATTGCATAGCACTGCAAAAAAGAAAACAGAAGGAAGTAGAGACTGCCTATGTAATGAGCAAATAGGGCACCCCTATGCAAATTATGCCCAGAAACAGTATTTTATAAGAACACACGTTGATAACATTGGTGGGATCAAGATGATCTATTTTATTTAGCACCCTCCTAGATAGGTTATAGATTAAGTAAAAGCTGAGCTGCATGCAATCAATTTGGTCTGCAGGGATTTGCCCTGCAGCGCATGGGCTGCGGGCTCTGTCCAATGACAGCTGATCACAAAGTAAACATAAGCTGGTTATTGGCTTTCCTTTCTTCCTGCTGATAGCGTGAGGAGGGGAGAAGAGAGCGCTTGTGTTAAAGTGACATTTACACTGATCAGTGCAGTCCCAACAGTGCCCACCAGTGCTGCCTATCAGTGCCTACCAGTGCTGCCTAGCAATGCCCACCATTGGTGCTAATCAGTGTCCATCAGTTCCTTCTCATCAGTGTCACCTATCAGTGTTGCCTATCAGTGCCTACCAGTGCTGCTAATCAGTGCCCATCATTGCCTCCTCATCAGTGTCACCTATCCATGCTGCCTATCAGTGCCTACCAGTGCTGCTAATCAGTGCCCATCAGTGCCTCCTCATCGGTGTCACCTATCAGTGCCCACCGGTGCTGCTAATAGGTGCCCATCAGTGCCTCCTCATCAGTGTCACCTATTAGTGCTGCCTATCAGTGCCCACCAGTGCTGCTAATAGGTGCCCATCAGTGCTTTCTCATCAGTGTCACCTATCAGTGCTGCCTATCACCGCCCACCAGTGCTGCCAATCAGTGCCCACCATTGCTTCTAATCAGTGCCCATCAATGCCTCCTCATCAGTGTCACCTAACAGTGCTGCCTATTAGTGCCCAGGCCCGTCACGTCAAGGCAGGCAAAACAAGCAATTGCTTGGGGCCCCCGAGCTGGCCTGGGGCCCCAAGACCCAAGACACAGACGGACATTATCCCAAAAACCCAAAACACAAATGCTGCGCGCTGCGCCTCACACACACAGGCCGGCCTCACAACAAACAGGCGGCCAGTGACAGGCCGGCAGGCGGGCGCACAGCGGAGGAGCGGCATGACGTCACGTGGCACTGGCTTGCTAGGGGCGTCGCGCATCTGCGCTGTGCGCACCAGCCCCGCCCCAGCCTAGGCGGCCTAAAACGCGCGCGGGAGTGGCGCCACCCCACCAGGCCAGCAAACTTCGCCAGAGAGAGACACACATCCTCCTCACACACGTGGACCGGACCAGGCCAGCGACGGGTATGAACTTAAACTGTATGGCTATGCTGTGCTTCCTGTAGGCTTTGTGTGTGCACGGGGGCCTCCATGTCCATTTTGCTTGGGGCCCCCAAATTCCTTCAAACGGCCCTGTTAGTGCCCATCAGTGCCGCCTACCAGTGCCTATTAGTGCCATCTATCAATGCCATTCAGTGCCGCCTATCAGTGCTGCCTCATCAGGGCCTCCTCATCAGTGCCCACCAGTGGCACCTCATCAGTGCCAATCACTTCCACCTATCAGTGCCCATCAGTGCCACCTATCAGTGCACTTCAGTGCAGCCTATCAGTGCCTACTAGTGCAGCCTCATCAGCGCACATCAGTGAAGGAGAAAAATTACCTGTTTGCAATATTTTATAACAGACATTGAAAAATGTTTTTTTTTTTCAAAGTTTCCAGTCTTTTTTCATTTCTTTAGCAAAAAATAAAAAGCCCAGCGGTGATTGAATACCACTAAAAGAAAGCTCTATTTGTGTGAAAATAATGATACATATTTTGTTTCGGTACAGTGTAGCATGACCGCACAGTTGTAATACAAACTGTAACAGCGCTGAAAGCTGAAAATTGACCTGGGCAGGAAGGGGGGTAAAAGTGCCCAGTAGGCAAGTGGTTAAAGTTGCTGGAGCATCCCACAGTTACCCCATACCTATCCACGTTCAATTTTTTTGCAGTAAAGCATCAGAAAATCATACCCTTAGACTGATTACTGAGGGAAGAGAGTGACTGTGATTGTGTGCTGGCTGTGGGGTCAACTACTGGGAAAGAACCTAGGGACCTAAACTGCGGTCCCGTACGGGGGGTGAGCGCTACATTTACATCCACATTTAATGCACCAATCAAGATTAAGATTGGGAACAGTCTCTGATCCTATCTCATGTCTATGGTTTAACTTCTGAGGCTGTCCCTCAAATCTGAGCTCACATTATCTCAGAGAGTTCTCCGGATTTATAAACTTGTCCCCCCTTACTGGGAAGACGCCTGCGCTACAGACAAAGGTCGGGAAAATAAGATTTGTTCTCTAATAATTTCTTGCGGCCTGTAAGTATGTATCATCTACTGTACCTCTATAGGACTGTGGGGACTGGAGAGGTGGTAATATATAGAGTTCATTTCTCCATAATCTGCCATTTGTTGCCCTGGCACGGACACAATCCGAGGGGAAGAGTGTAACTACTGCGTTAACCTTTCCTCCGGTCAGAGATATGCCGGGGACCGAGAGAGTTATGATATGTCTACACACCAGACACAAAGAGTAATAAACTTTTTCTTTATGTTACTCCTCAGATCATATGATTGATTAGTATCGGGGGCCATGGCAGGGCCGTTCCTACCATAAGCCAAGGTGAGAAATTGGTCTAAGGTGGCACCACATAGGGAAGGCATGTATTACCGTTATCATCTTGGCTTGCCGATCTCATCTTGGTTCTTTCTC
The DNA here is from genome assembly GCF_965119305.1 of Pelophylax lessonae. Classification (NCBI taxonomy): domain Eukaryota; kingdom Metazoa; phylum Chordata; class Amphibia; order Anura; family Ranidae; genus Pelophylax; species Pelophylax lessonae. The sequence goes on along the minus strand of NC_138773.1, from coordinate 60,648,689 downwards.
GTAAAGTAGATCTAAACCCTAACTAGAAAACATTTGAACAGAATGGCATTTTTAAAATTTTAATTATTATATTCCCCTCCTGTTTTGAAAAAAAAAAAGAAAAAGCCAGTCCCTACACTCTGGCACTGTCCCCAAGTTCTTCCTCGGTCAAATTATTTTTGGGGTAAAATGCCACTTCTGCCATTCTTCCCAATTCTTCATGTGAGCACTACCTGTTCTTTGCATGCCCACTAGGGGGCATGTCATCACCATGGGAGGACTGGGCTAGGGGGCAACTGCCCCCTGGGCCGCTCTGATGCCCCGTAAAAAGGCTGCACTGCTTCTGCCACAGACATGCCTAAAGGATTCCTGGTGAAGAGAAGTAAAAAGTCCCCACCGCTCAGGGGAGGACTGGGCAAGGGGGCAGGGGGGCAATTGCCCCCCGGGCTGCTCTGATGCCCCATAAAAAGGCTGCCACAGAAATGCGTAAAAGGATTCCTGGTGAAGGGAAGTAAAAAGCCCCGCCACTGACCTACTGAGTGTGGGATGAAGATGAAGACAGAGTGCAGGCCTCCCCACAGCATGGATGGTGTAAACTGTGTCCGAGCAGTGGCCGGTTCCATGCCCCACTGGAGACTGTCCTCCCCCAGACAGCCCCAACCAAGCTTTCCCAGCTCCCCCCAACCAGCCTCCACTGGCCAGGTTGGGAACCCGGATTCGGCTGGTGAGTAGAAAGTACCTGGAGCGGAGCTTCAGCATGGAATGGGGGTCAGAAGGAGGCGGGAAAGAGGGAGAGTGGGAGGGGGGCCAAGTCGCTGCACCATGTGGGCCTCTGGTTGGTACTTATCCCCTGGGCCGAAAGTTGCCAGTCATAAATAAAAGGTGTAGTAGCGCCAAACACTGTAACTAAATATTAAACAATGTAGAGTGTCCACAATAAGTCCCAACAGTCCAAGAGAGATGAGAAGTAGTGGAGACCAATTCCCAATATCAGAGCCGTGCGGATGAAAGGAAGCCAACACCCAAGCGTGGAAATATGCCAACTGCTTACCAGATATTAGATGGATATGGGCGATGCAATAAACTCAAATTGGGCCATCAGTGACAGACAGTGCCAACGGTATAACTCATCGATTCCCAGTGTCTCAACAGATCATGGTTAAGGGCAATGAAGGCTCAAATCGTACCACCAGACAGAGTAATGATCTCAGCAATATTCAATTCACCTCAAAAGAAAGGGGCAGGACATAGTGCAGACTGTACAAACTCAGGTTTAATAGTTGCATAAAAATATACTCACACAAAGGTGAATGTATACAGGCATCATAAATGAGTAAAAACCGCGGTATTGGTGGCGTGCTGCTCGTTCCGGATCACCTGACGCGTGTCGTCAAGGAAGTGACATCATCAGAGGTGGACCGGATGTACACGGCAGCACGCATATAAAAGGACAAACCGGAAATGACGTATGCGGATGTAAACCGCAAGTGCGTTCCACTTGGTCATCAGCCGGAACCAGAAGTGACGCACGCGGAAAACATTCGTCAATGCGTTCCATCGGGTTCCACCGGCCGGAAATAGCCTATGACAGCTATAATAAGTTTATGTAACCAAATTTATAAGAGTGATTGTGTGCTCAACCAACCAGACACAATCACTCTAAACAGCCGGTGCTGATAGGACAAAAAAGAAAAAAGAAAGAAAAAGACTACCAGCATAGACAAAAACAGAGATCAAGTGGAAGGCACATAAAACAGTTGCATGTTATGCAATTTTTCTATGCAAGAGAAGATCTATACCTCTCAAATAATAAAAAAAAATGCCATTAAACACATATAACACTGGATATGAAATTAACCCACTCAAGGTCATATAAATATCCCATAAATGATAAAACATTGTAGAAGAGGACGGAGGATATTAATGCTGACTCAGACGGATATAAAGTAACAGCATCAAATATCCACACCGTCCCAAACTTCATAAAATAACAAATAATAACTCTGAAAAAACTAATAAAATAAAATAGGATAAAATACATCACTAAAAGATCCTCATAAATAATGATATCCAAAATAATTAACTGTTATTAATGTAACAGTTCACATCCCACTCAACATTCAGCCCCCATGGAGAGTAAGTCCTCATATTGAAAATCCACCGAGTTTCGAGACGGGAAATTTCACGGTGGACATGGCTTCCTCTCCAATGGGGGGTGAATTTGTCGATCCCCCAGATCTTAGTACCCACAGGGTTTTTATCGTGGCAATTGGCGTAATGCCTTGAAACGCTATGGTTGGGAAAACCCTTTCTGATATTTTTGATATGTTCCCTCACCCTCACTGTCAATGTCCGCTTGGTGCGGCCTATATATTGTAGGCCGCACGGACATTGCAGGAGATAGACCACATGATTGGAGGAACAACCAATGAAGGGTTTGATGGGGTGTGTCTTGGAGGTAGCCGTAGATATAACCTCGCAGAATTTTCTACCGGTAAGAGAATTCACTTTACATACCGAGCACTTCCTACATGGATAGTAGCCAGTCAAGGTATGAAAGAAAGGTAACCGTTCAGGCTTGTCGAGAACGTTCGGAGCAATCTGGAGACGCAAAGGCTCAACACCCCTGAACACAACTGGTGGAACTTCAGGTAGTTGAGGGCCCAGTACCTTATCATTTTGGAGAACCCTCCAATGTTTTTTAAAAATACGTTTCACGTCTCCATACTGCTTTGAATAGGTGGTGATGAAGGAAAAGGCAAAGCGATTGGAATCTGCTTGTTGTTTAGGCTGCTTATGTAATAAAGTAGACCTGTCAACGTTCTCAACATCATACAACACCTTATCCAAATTGCTCTCATCATATCCCTTATCGAGAAACTTATCCCTCAGCATTAGAGCTTGACTGTGATAAATTTCTTTGCTAGTACAATTGCGACGAAGTCGTAAAAACTGACTCCGAGGTACCGATCGCAACCATGAGGGATGGTGACAACTTCCCTGTTCGATGTAACCGTTACGGTCGGTCGGTTTGAAAAAAGTGCTTGTCACAATTGTGCTATCCTTAATCTCTATTGATAAGTCAAGGAAATTAATCTTGCTATCACTAACCTCATGCTGAAGGACAATCCCCAGAGCGTTGGAATTGAGGTCATTAATAAAATCGTCCAAAGATAATCTGTCGCCATCCCATAGGAGGAGGACGTCATCAATGTAACGCCTCCAAAAGACCAGTTCGGGTCTAGGCCGGCCATAGATGACGTCCTCCTCCCACTTGGCCATAAACAGATTAGCCATGCTCGGTGCATATTTGGCACCCATGGCGACCCCTCTCTTTTGTAAAAAGAAGGAGCCGCCAAACCAAAAGTAATTATGTTGCATGGCAAATGTGAGTAAGGACAAAATAAACTCTCTCTGTACTGAAACCAAAGAGTCGTCCCTCTCCAAAAAAGTCTGGACGGCTTGTTGCCCATGTTCATGGGAAATAATAGTATACAAGGAGGTGACATCTGCTGTGGCCAGCAGATATCCCTCCTTCCACTCTATATGCTCTAATAAATTCAGAACTTGTGTAGAATCTCTTAAATAAGAGGGGGTGTTGGTAACAATCGGTTGTAAGTACCCGTCTATATACCTCCCTATCCTACTAGTGACGGAATCTATTCTGGGATGGCGACAGATTATCTTTGGACGATTTTATTAATGACCTCAATTCCAACGCTCTGGGGATTGTCCTTCAGCATGAGGTTAGTGATAGCAAGATTAATTTCCTTGACTTATCAATAGAGATTAAGGATAGCACAATTGTGACAAGCACTTTTTTCAAACCGACCGACCGTAACGGTTACATCGAACAGGGAAGTTGTCACCATCCCTCATGGTTGCGATCGGTACCTCGGAGTCAGTTTTTACGACTTCGTCGCAATTGTACTAGCAAAGAAATTTATCACAGTCAAGCTCTAATGCTGAGGGATAAGTTTCTCGATAAGGGATATGATGAGAGCAATTTGGATAAGGTGTTGTATGATGTTGAGAACGTTGACAGGTCTACTTTATTACATAAGCAGCCTAAACAACAAGCAGATTCCAATCGCTTTGCCTTTTCCTTCATCACCACCTATTCAAAGCAGTATGGAGACGTGAAACGTATTTTTAAAAAACATTGGAGGGTTCTCCAAAATGATAAGGTACTGGGCCCTCAACTACCTGAAGTTCCACCAGTTGTGTTCAGGGGTGTTGAGCCTTTGCGTCTCCAGATTGCTCCGAACGTTCTCGACAAGCCTGAACGGTTACCTTTCTTTCATACCTTGACTGGCTACTATCCATGTAGGAAGTGCTCGGTATGTAAAGTGAATTCTCTTACCGGTAGAAAATTCTGCGAGGTTATATCTACGGCTACCTCCAAGACACACCCCATCAAACCCTTCATTGGTTGTTCCTCCAATAATGTGGTCTATCTCCTGCAATGTCCGTGCGGCCTACAATATATAGGCCGCACCAAGCGGACATTGACAGTGAGGGTGAGGGAACATATCAAAAATATCAGAAAGGGTTTTCCCAACCATAGCGTTTCAAGGCATTACGCCAATTGCCACGATAAAAACCCTGTGGGTACTAAGATCTGGGGGATCGACAAATTCACCCCCCATTGGAGAGGAAGCCATGTCCACCGTGAAATTTCCCGTCTCGAAACTCGGTGGATTTTCAATATGAGGACTTACTCTCCATGGGGGCTGAATGTTGAGTGGGATGTGAACTGTTACATTAATAACAGTTAATTATTTTGGATATCATTATTTATGAGGATCTTTTAGTGATGTATTTTATCCTATTTTATTTTATTAGTTTTTTCAGAGTTATTATTTGTTATTTTATGAAGTTTGGGACGGTGTGGATATTTGATGCTGTTACTTTATATCCGTCTGAGTCAGCATTAATATCCTCCGTCCTCTTCTACAATGTTTTATCATTTATGGGATATTTATATGACCTTGAGTGGGTTAATTTCATATCCAGTGTTATATGTGTTTAATGGCATTTTTTTATTATCTGAGAGGTATAGATCTTCTCTTGCATAGAAAAATTGCATAACATGCAACTGTTTTATGTGCCTTCCACTTGATCTCTGTTTTTGTCTATGCTGGTAGTCTTTTTCTTTCTTTTTTCTTTTTTGTCCTATCAGCACCGGCTGTTTAGAGTGATTGTGTCTGGTTGGTTGAGCACACAATCACTCTTATAAATTTGGTTACATAAACTTATTATAGCTGTCATAGGCTATTTCCGGCCGGTGGAACCCGATGGAACGCATTGACGGATGTTTTCCGCGTGCGTCACTTCCGGTTCCGGCTGATGACCAAGTGGAACGCACTTGCGGTTTACATCCGCATACGTCATTTCCGGTTTGTCCTTTTATATGCGTGCTGCCGTGTACATCCGGTCCACCTCTGATGATGTCACTTCCTTGACGACACGCGTCAGGTGATCCGGAACGAGCAGCACGCCACCAATACCGCGGTTTTTACTCATTTATGATGCCTGTATACATTCACCTTTGTGTGAGTATATTTTTATGCAACTATTAAACCTGAGTTTGTACAGTCTGCACTATGTCCTGCCCCTTTCTTTTGAGGTGAATTGAATATTGCTGAGATCATTACTCTGTCTGGTGGTACGATTTGAGCCTTCATTGACCTTAACCATGATCTGTTGAGACACTGGGAATCGATGAGTTATACCGTTGGCACTGTCTGTCACTGATGGCCCAATTTGAGTTTATTGCATCGCCCATATCCATCTAATATCTGGTAAGCAGTTGGCATATTTCCACGCTTGGGTGTTGGCTTCCTTTCATCCGCACGGCTCTGATATTGGGAATTGGTCTCCACTACTTCTCATCTCTCTTGGACTGTTGGGACTTATTGTGGACACTCTACATTGTTTAATATTTAGTTACAGTGTTTGGCGCTACTACACCTTTTATTTATGCCTATATGATTTGTAATCTATCATTTAGTTGGCTGCCTTCACATTTATCTTCAGGATCCTCATTATTATTTTAACTTCTTGTTGTCCGAGCGCAGATTCTTTTCCCCTTTTTTATAGAAAGTTGCCAGTCAACCCCTGCCACTGCTGACCTGCTGAGTGCGGGTTGAAGACAAGGAAAGAGAGCAGCCCCCCCCCCAACATGGATGGTGTAAACTGTGTCTGAGTAGAGGCCGGTTTCATGCCCCACTGGAGACTCTGCCAGCCCCAATTGAGCTATCCCAGCTCCCCCCGACCGCCCCCCTGGCCAGATTCAGCCAGTGAGTAGAGAGTACCTGGAGCAGGCTTCAGCTTGGAATGGGGGTCAAGGGGAACACAGGAATAGGGGGGAGTGGGGGACAGAATCACTGCACCATGGGCCTCTGGTTTGTACTTGCCCCCTGGGCTGAAAGTTGCCAGTCTGCCCCTGGTCATCACACTTCCTGGGCCCACAGTACTCCAGGATTGAGCAGCGCTCACATATCATTATGGAAGTGGTGCTCAGTCCTGAAAGAATGCTGCCCACTGCCAAAGGAACAAGAGGAAGTATGGGTGATGTCACTGGGCCAGCAGGAAGACTATAGGAAAAAGGGTACACACAGGGGTCTTTTTAGCAGGCTTGGTCAAAAAGCTAATTTTGCTAAAGCAATGTGTATTATAAACAGCTGACATGTTTTTTGTCTGCATTAAATACAATGATCTCCAGTGTCATCCCTTTTTTGCATCTCAGTGCTGCTGAACTCCTGCGGCTTCTTTCAGCCACTTCTACATGCACTTGTTCCAGCATCGGCTGCATATCATTGCTCTGGGCTCTGATATAGACAATGAAAGACCAATGTGAGTCAGCACGGCCACTTGTCATTTTCCATCAGTTGTAGATGTGACAGGCTGACAACACAGCAGCACCATTGGTAGGTAGTTGTCACCCCATAACAGGAAGTGTCTAAAGAGGGACCTTCATTGCATAGTTACCAACATTCTGAAAATGTTTAAAGGGACACTTTTTTGTCTGTAGACGGAGTCCCATTTTAATTAGGGGCGGGGCATTGATTTGTAGGTGTAGCCAAGATGGAGAGGAGTAATGCAGTGAACAATGGGCGTGGTTTAAACAATGCTAACTAGTGGGTGTGGCTTAAAGTGGTGTGGTTAAATAGAGTCTGAGCTAAAGGAGGGATGGAGGGAAAAGGAAGAGAGAGAGAGAAAAAGGGATGGAGGGAGAGAGAAAGGGAAAAAAAAGTGCTAGGGAGGGAAGGAGAGAGAAGGAAGGAAAGAAAGAGGGATGGAGGGACAGCAGGCCCAGATCCTACACCACAAAAGCAATATGTGTATGTCAGAAAGCTTAACAATCAGCAGATAAAGATACTCCAAACTCCATCCACCCCAGGCAGATCCTATGAAATAGATGCAAGAGATGGTCAGAGAATGTGTGGATACTCTTCTTTTAAAGCGGTAGTAAATCACAAAAAAATAAAATAAATAAATAAACAAAAAAAAATCTTCTTCATGCAAGTTAATGTCATAATGTGCTAGTATGCACGCCGTCTATTGAAAGCGCAGTGTGCATGCGCAGGGGATATCCCCGACGCTGCTTAGGTAAATATCTGTACACGTTTAGGAAATATTTACTGTATCTACAGGTAAGCCTTGGATAGTGGAGACACGCGCGCCGCCGGAGGCCCAATCGCGTGCTAATTTGCCAGAGTGGGAGCCAATCAGTGGGTCCGGCGGATTGCGTTGTCGCTCCCCATGGAGACAGAATGGAGGTCTGTCTATGTAAACAAAGCAGACCGCTGTTCTGTCAGAGATGAACACAGGGTGTTCAGCCAGTGAGTCGATCCCCATACAGTTAGAAAGCACTCTCTAGGAGCACACTTGACCCTTTGATCTCCCCTGGTGTTAACCCCTTCCCTGCCAGTGTCATTAGTACAGTAACAGTGCATATTTTTTAGCACTAATTACTGTAATAATGTCACTGGTCCCCTCAAAAGTGTCAGTTAGGTGTCTGATCTGTCCACCACAATGTCGCAGTCCTGCTAAAAATCGCTGATCGCCGCCATTACTAGAAAAAAAATAAATAAAAATGACATACATCTTTCCCCTAGTTTGTAGATGTGATAGCTTTTGTGCAAACAAATCAATAAACACTTTTGAGATTTTTTTTTTTTTTACCAAAAATATGTAGCAGAATACATATTGGCCTAAACTGATGAAAATTTTTTTTTTATTTTTTTATTTTTTATTATTGGGAATGTTTATAGCAGAAAGTAAAACATATTGTTGCTATTGTCAGTTAAAATAATGCAGTCCTTTGTGGTTAACAACACTATGTAAACCAAGGAGACCAATTGCTGGGGTTTTAGGAGAGGAATGTTATGCCATTCTTGCCTGATATAGGATTCTAACTGCTGAACAGTTCTGGGTCTTCTTTGTTGTATTTTTTGTTTCAAGATGCGCCAAATATTTTAATTTGGTGAAAGGTCTGGACTGCAGGCAGGCCAGTTAAGCACCAAAACTCTTCTACTATGAAGCCTTGCTGTTGTTATAGATGCAGTATGTGGTTTAGCATTGTCCTGCTGAAATATACCAGGCCTTCCCTGAAAAAGACATTGTCTAGATGGGAATATATGCTGCTCTAAAATCTGGATATATCCTTCAGCATTCATGGTTCCTTTGTAGATGTGCAAACTGCCCATTCTATAAGCACGAATGCACCCCCATACCATTGGAGATGCAGACTTTTGAACTGAGCATTGATAACAAGCCAGAAGGTCCTTCTCCTCTTTAGTCTGGAGGATGTGGAGCCCATGGTTGCCAAAAAGAATGTCAACTTTTGATTCGCCTGGCCACAGAACAGTTTTCCACTTTGCAACAGACCATTTTGTATGAGCTTTGGCCCAGTGAAGAAAACAGCATTTCTGGATCATATGGCTTCTTTTTTGCAAGATATAGCTTTTACCTTGCATTTTTGGATGGCGCAGCAAACTGGGTTCAGACTGTGATTTTGGGGAGTATTACTGAGCCCATGCAGTGATGTCCATCACAGAATCATGCCTGTTTTTAATGCAGTGCCATCTGAGGGCCCGAACATCGTGGTGTCAAATATTGCGTTTTGGCTTTGTCCTTTGCACACAAAAATTTATCCAGATTCTCTGAATCTTTTGATGATATTATGTACTGTATATGATAATATATATAAAGTCTTTGCTATTTTACATTGAGGAACATTAGTCTGAAATTATTCAACAATTTTACCCCCAGCTTTTTGGTGAACCTCTGCCCATCTTTACTTCTGAGACACTCTGACTCTCTAGGATGCTCTTTTTATACCCATTCGTGTTACTGACCTGTTGCCAATTAACCTATTTAGTTGAAAAATGTTCTTCCAGCTCTTCCTTGTTAGTAACACTTAAGCCCCATACACACGTTCAGATAATTGGACGACTTATCGTTCGGTAAAAGCTTCCTGGTTGCTTAGCTACGTATCAGATGGTACAAAACAAAAACAATGGCAGCCAGCCTTTTTCCATGCTATTTTAGTGTTTCTGATCATGCGCGGTCTTTGTGGATCGATTTTTAGCGGACGTATACTGTACTGATTAAACGATTGTCGTTCGCGGGGCTATTGTACGACAGAAGTTTTCCTGTTTGTCCCTTCGGATTTTGCTGAATGAACTGTCGTGATCGGCTGTCGAAAGCTGCGTACTAACGATCAGATTATCGTGCGATCAGGTCGAAAGCGAGTTTTATCGTATGATTATCGGAACGTGTGTACGGGGCATTACTTTGCCAGCTTTTTGTTGCCCTGTCCCAACTTTTTTGAGACATGTTACTGCCATAAATTTCGAAATTACCCTATTTTTTTCTTAAAATAGGACATTTTCTTGTTGTTGAGCCAGGGAATGCCCAACGGCTCTGTTTTGTATTTTTTTTTTTTTCTAAAAACCTAATAAAAATAATTTTCAAAAAAAAAAATAGGACATTTTCTCAGTTTAAATATTTGATAAATTTTCTATTTTCTATTCTGAATGAAATATGGGTATTGAGATTTCCAGATTATTGTTTTCTGTTTTTATGTAAATTTTACCCACTGTTCCTTTTTTGGAATTGAGAATTTAGTTAATGGACTCTGAACTTTCTAGGAAAGAATAGTAAGGGGTACTAATGTTCCCCCCTAATTATTTCCCTGGGGGAGAGGTTGGATATCTAGGGACCCTCCATTCCTCCTGGATCTTCCAGATTCCGATAAGCCACTCCCATGAACCCCACATCCCTTTTGGGGGACAGAATGCTGGGATGAGGCCCTTCTCCTTACAACATGAGACATGGCGTCTTTTAAGGGGGAGATCCCCCTCCCCTGCAATGTACTCTCCCGATGTTAAAAAGCATTTGACCCAGTGTAATTCAGGAAGGAAGGGGGGGGGGGGGAACAGGCTGCACTCCCTACCTGGCAACTCACGCCATTTTTTTGTTTTTAATTTTTTTTATGTCATCTTTAAAGCACCAACTTGTACTGTTTTATAACTTTATATTTAATCTTAAGGCATTCCAAAGCACGTTATTTAAAGGATTTGTGTATGTTCAATGTTGCCCTTTATGCTCCATTAAAGGATCCTCTCCCTGGTAAGCAGTGTTTTAAAAAAAAAACGTTTTTTTGCATTGGTACATGTCCTTCATGCCAGTGCCCAGCTACTTGTCACCTTGTTCACATAAAGCTTGTAAGGTAGATTAGGAAATAAAACAAGATTGTATAGGGTTTGGCTATACATGTTGGGTAGGCAAACTTCCTGCTGGGTTCACTAAACCTCCTGTTACCTGCACTTTTTCTCATCAGTAATAAATAGTGTTATCGTACTGCAGTATAAAGAATTGTTGGCAGGCTATCTAACATGTAACAGAACAGCCCAGGAACCCTATTATCATAAAAAAGGCCTGACTCCTGGACAATAATTCCCCAGCACAAACACTGAGGATTCATTGCTGGATATTTAATAAGGTCAGTATATCAGAGCTCAGGCATTGCTCCACTAAGCTACCAGAGAAGCCCAGGTATGAAATGCTCATGAATTATGAACCTTTCTATTAATAATCCGCATAGGCAATCACCGTGTTTTATTGGCTGCGATTGTCTCTGCAGACCTTTGGCCCCTTCTTCCTGCCTACAGAGTTCCAATAGCAGCTCCAATATTAAGGTTGGCAACCAATAGCTTTAAAAGCACCATTCCTCCCACCCTTCTGAAATGGAAAAGAAGGACACCTTTTACCACAAAGTGTGTAGGGAAAGGGTACATTTATCTATATACAGTATCTCACAAAAGTGAGTACACCCCTCACATTTTTGTAAATATTTTATTGTATCTTTTCATGTGACAACACTGAAGAAATGACACTTTGCTACAATGTAAAGTAGTGAGTGTACAGCTTGTATAACAGTGTATATTTGCTGTCCCCTCAAAATAACTCAACACACAGCCATTATGAGTATGTTTTTTCCCAGTCTTTCTAAATGAAAGAAGACAATGACTTTCCTAACCCTGTCTTTGTAAATAATTAACGCTGACTAAGGGAACACAGGAGAAGTAGGGAGGTTCTTCTAGCCAAGACGAAACTAAATAGCCCTAAACAGGAGGGCAGGACAGAGGAGGATACCAAAATCACACTAGTAAACAAGTTGTAGTGGCCAGAAACCGCTTAGATATCCGATATATTACAGAAAAATTATAACCTCATGTGGTTCAATACAGCACAAATTAAATAAAAGTAGGGCAGAAAAGGCTGCTTTAAAAAAAAAACACATTTTAAGACATTGCAAACCTTTAGTTTTAATGTACTTAGTATATATTAAGTTGGTTTAAACTGAAGGTTGGGCATTAGGCAAATTCTTTTTTGTTAATCTGTTGCAAAGTTTCTTACCTGGCTGTTTCTTACCTGATAACTGATTACATATTATAGTAGTGGTTTGAAACTGTGGACATGCTTCAGAAGACCATCAGAGAGTCAGGATATGCTTCAGGAGACCATCAGAGACCGCAGCAGAATTCAGGAGACCATCAGAGACTGGGACATGCTTCCGGAGACCATCAGAGACCGCGGCAGAATTCAGGAGACCATCAGAGACTGGGACATGCTTCCGGAGACCATCAGAAACTAAGGACATGTTTCAGGAGACCATCAGACACGGGGGTATGATTCAGGAGACCATCAAACACAGGGGCATGTTTCAGGAGACCATCAGAGACTGGGTACATGCTTCAGGAGACCATCAGAGACTCAGGAAATACTTCAGGAGACCATGAGAGACAGAGGCATGCTTCAGGAGACCATCAGCGATGGGGGACATTTTTCAGAAGACCATCAGAGACTGGGGACATGTTTCAGGCGACCATTAGAAACTAGGGACACGCTTCAGAAGACCATCAGAGATGGGGGCATGATTCAGGAGACCATTAGACACGGAGGCATGCATCAGGCCTGGGAACATGTTTCAGGAGACCATAAGAATCTGGGGACATACTTCAGGAGACCATCAGAGACTGGGGATATGCTTCAGGAGACAATTAGAGACTAGGGACCTGCTTTAGAAGACCAACAGAGACTGGGGACAAGCTTCAGGAAATCATCAGAGACTGAGGACATACTTCAGAAGGCCATTAGAGACTGGGGACATGTTTTAGGGGACTAACAGAGACTGGGGACAAGCTTCAGGGGACCAACAGACACAGGGGCAATGCTTCGGGAGACCATCAGAGACTGGGGAAATACTTCAGGAGACCATCAGAGACTTGGAACATACTTCAGAGTCCATCAGAGACTGGGGACATACTTCAGAGTCCATCAGAGACTGGGGACATACTTCAGAGTCCATCAGAGACTGGGGACATACTTCAGGAGACATTCAGAGACTGGGGACATACTTCAGGAGACATTCAGAGACTGGGGACATACTTCAGATGGCCATCAGAGACTGGGGTCATGCTCCAGGAAAATATCAGAGACTGGAGACATACTTCAGAAGGCCATCAGGAGCTGGTGACATGCTTCAGGAGACCAACAGAGACTTTGAACATGCTTTAGGAGACCATCACAGATGAGGACATGCTTCACGAGACCATCAGAGACTGGGGACATGCTTCAGAAGACCATCAGAGACTGAGGACATGCTTCAGGAGACCATCAGAGACTGAGGACATGCTTCAGGAGACCATCTGAGGCTGGGGACATGCTTCAGCAGACCATCTGAGGCTGGGGACATGCTTCAGCAGACCATCAGAGACTGAGGACATGCTTCAGGAGACCATCAGAGACTGGGTACATGCTTCAGGAGACCATCAGAGACTCAGGAAATACTTCAGGAGACCATGAGAGACAGAGGCATGCTTCAGGAGACAATCAGCGATGGGGGACATTTTTCAGAAGACCATCAGAGACTGGGGACATGTTTCAGGCGACAATTAGAAACTAGGGACACGCTTCAGAAGACCATCAGAGATGGGGGCATGATTCAGGAGACCATTAGACACGGAGGCATGCATCAGGCCTGGGAACATGCTTCAGGAGACCATAAGAATCTGGGGACATACTTCAGGAGACCATCAGAGACTGGGGATATGCTTCAGGAGACAATTAGAGACTAGGGACCTGCTTTAGAAGACCAACAGAGACTGGGGACAAGCTTCAGGAAATCATCAGAGACTGAGGACATACTTCAGAAGGCCATTAGAGACTGGGGACATGTTTTAGGGGGCTAACAGAGACTGGGGACAAGCTTCAGGGGACCAACAGACACAGGGGACATGCTTCAGGAGACCATCAGCGACTGGGGAAATACTTCAGGAGACCATCAGAGACTTGAAACATACTTCAGAGTCCATCAGAGACTGGGGACATACTTCAGAGTCCATCAGAGACTGGGGACATACTTCAGGAGACATTCAGAGACTGGGGACATACTTCAGGAGACATTCAGAGACTGGAGACATACAGAAGGCCATCAGGAGCTGGTGACATGCTTCAGGAGACCAACAGAGACTTTGAACATGCTTTAGGAGACCATCACAGATGAGGACATGCTTCACGAGACCATCAGAGACTGGGGACATTCTTCAGAAGACCATCAGAGACTGAGAACATGCTTCAGGAGACCATCAGAGACTGGGGACATGCTTCAGGAGACCATCAGAGACTGAGGACATGCTTCAGGAGACCATCTGAGGCTGGGGACATGCTTCAGAAGACCATCAGAGACTGAGGATATGCTTCAGAGTCCATCAGAGACGAGGGACATACTTCAGGAGACATTCAGAGACTGGGGACATACTTCAGGAGACATTCAGAGACTGGGGACATACTTCAGATGGCCATCAGAGACTGGGGTCATGCTTCAGGAAAATATCAGAGACTGGAGACATACTTCAGAAGGCCATCAGGAGCTGGTGACATGCTTCAGGAGACCAACAGAGACTTTGAAGATGCTTCAGAAGACCATCAGAGACTGAGGATATGCTTCAGGAGATCATCAGGAGACTGGGGACATGCTTCAGAAGATCATCAGAGACTGATGACATGCTTCAGAAGACCATCAGAGACTGAGGACATGCTTCAGGAGACCATCAGAGACTGGGGACATGCTTCAGAAGACCATCAGAGACTGAGGACATGCTTCAGAAGACCATCAGAGACTGGGGACATGCTTCAGAAGACCATCAGAGACTGGGGACATGCTTCAGAAGACCATCAGAGACTGAGGACATGCTTCAGAAGACCATCAGAGACTGGGGACATGCTTCAGAAGACCATCAGAGACTGAGGACATGCTTCAGGAGACCATCAGAGACTGAGGACATGCTTCAGGAGACCTTCAGAGACTGAGGACATGCTTCAGGAGACCATCTGAGGCTGGGGACATGCTTCAGAAGACCATCAGAGACTGAGGACATGCTTCAGAAGACCATCAGAGACTGAGGACATGCTTCAGAAGACCATCAGAGACTGAGGACATGCTTCAGAAGACCATCAGAGACTGAAGACATGCTTAAGAAGACCATCAGAGACTGATGACATGCTTCAGAAGACCATCAGAGACTGAGGACATGCTTCAGAAGACCATCAGAGACTGAGGACATGCTTCAGAAGACCATCAGAGACTGAGGACATGCTTCAGAAGACCATCAGAGACTGAGGACATGCTTCAGAAGACCATCAGAGACTGGGGACATGCTTCAGGAGACCATCAGAGACTGGGGATATGCTTCAGGAGACCATCAGAGACTGATGACATGCTTCAGGAGACCATCAGAGACTGAGGACACGCTTCAGGAGACCATCAGAGACTGATGACATGCTTCAGGAGACCATCAGAGACTGAGGACATGCTTCAGGAGACTATCAGAGACTGGGGACATGCTTCAGGAGACCATCAGAGACTGATGACATACTTCAGGAGACCATCAGAGACTGAGGACATGCTTCAGGAGACCATCAGAGACTGAGGACATGCTTCAGGAGACTATCAGAGACTGGGGACATGCTTAAGAAGACCATCAGAGACTGATGACATGCTTCAGGAGACCATCAGAGACTGGGGACATGCTTCAGGAGACCATCAGAGGACTGATGACATGCTTCAGGAGACCATCAGAGACTGAGGACATGCTTCAGGAGACTATCAGAGACTGGGGACATGCTTAAGAAGACCATCAGAGACTGATGACATGCTTCAGGAGACCATCAGAGACTGGGGACATGCTTCAGGAGACCATCAGAGACTGATGACATGCTTCAGGAGACCATCAGAGACTGAGGACATGCTTCAGGAGACCATCAGAGACTGATGACATGCTTCAGGAGACCATCAGAGACTGAGGACATGCTTCAGGAGACTATCAGAGACTGGGGACATGCTTCAAGAATGTTTGGAGACTGTGGACATGCTACAGAGGGCAGTAATAGATTGGGAATATGCTGCAAGACATTATCAGGGACTGTGGAACTGTTACTGAAGGCTGTTAGAGACTGGTTCCACTTTACATCCACCAATAACATATCTGCAAATTTCTATGTAGGTCAGTAAAAGGTTTAACGTCTGTCTCCAGCCTTCTGCTCAGCCTTGCACAGTTGTGCAGGTTCTTCTGTACTCAAATTGCTTACTCTCATTACACTGCACACTGTGGGCTTCTCAAAATGTGCATTAGAAGCTGCAGCAAGTCAGATAGAGCCTGCCTCGTTTCTTGGCTGCAGGACATCCAGCATCATCTACCGCTTTTCTCCCCAGCCTGACTTTTCCTGGCCTGCACCTTTCATTCATTGCATTTCAGTTTGTTCAATCATGGAGCTTCAGCATCACATGTACCGTATTTTCCGGTGTATAAGACGACCCCCCTAATTTTCACGTTAAAAAATAGGTTTTGGGCTATACTCGCCGTATAAGACTACCCCCCCCCCCCCTTCCGAATCAAGGCAACACCATTGAAAAACGTCAGATTTCTCATAGATCTCCAAGGTACCCCAAGTACTGTAATACATGTAATCTCTCATAATAGCTTCAAGGTACCCTAAGTATAAGTATTACCGGTAGATGTAATCTCAAGACGCTGGCTGTGCGGGAATCCTTTACCGGTATACCGTATGTGCCGTAGCTTTGGCTACATACAGTGTACCGCGCTGAGCCAATCACAGTGAGCGATGTATTCTATTATTGAATGCAAAGCCTGCTCGGATTGGCAGAGTCAGAGAGGCGGGCTGATGTTACTCTGCCAATCCGAGCAGGCTTTGCATTCAATAATAGAATACATCGCTCTCTCTGATTGGCTCAGCGCGGTACACGGTAAGTAGCCTGAGCTACGGTACATACGGTACACCGGTACAGGATTCCCACACAGCCAGCGTCTTGACAGATTACATCTACCGGTAATACTTATACTTGGTTACCTTGGAGATATTATACTTGGCGTATAAGACGACCCTCCATTTTTGGGGGATTTTTTTGAGGTTCAAAAGTAGTCTTATATGCCAGAAAATACAGTAAATGTTAACCTAGTCTGCATGCCTTCTGCCTAGGAATGCCTAATCCTCCGAACTGATGCATATTCATCGAGGAATTTGAATATCTTCATAACTCCTATCAAGAGCCATCATACTGCTACATCAGGGATGAGCGCTCTTAAGAGGAGTACTGAGGCAAGGTGCTGTGAGTTTTTCAGGAAGCTCTCCACCCCGCTAGCTCTTCCCACCAGTCATGATCTCCCTGTATTGTATAGAGTGCAGAGACCCAGTGATGACATCAGTGTGTCCAAAACAAGGTAAGTCATAAAAGCAGAAAGGTTTTTTTTTCTCCTAAACTTTTCAATAGCATATTGATATTGGGGGGGGGGGGGGGATCTCATGTAAGGAAAAATATAAGCAGAATAAACTTCAGATTTAAATGCTTTGATTGTAATGGGATTGGCCAGTTTTAGGATTAATGGAGTGCTCTTGCTTGACCAGAAGATGTTTTTTTCTCTCCATACCTCTATGTTTGGAGCAGACAGGTGTCCATCATGGAGGATTAATCGCAGGGATGAGACAGCCTGGGACAGAAGAGCAGAAGGTCAGGGGAAAGGAGAGCAGCTGCCCCCTCACCCCAGAGACACTGTGACAACATGGACAGACCTGATCCGACTCTTCTCCAATGACGAATCTGCCCCAGAGAGGACAATGCCCGCTGCTCGCTATTATGACCGATACAACACCGCTTATTGCCTGCCAGATTCAGGCGTATAAATTATGAGCAGCCAAGCAGAAGGCGAACGCGCACAACGCGGCCGGTTAAGGCACAAGTGGGCTCAGGGCAATGATTCAATTAGCAGCCAGACTACTATAAAATAAAAAGGACATATGTATCCCCGAAGAAGTCTATAGTGACTTTCTCAAGAGACTAGCTCAGCAGTAGATAAATGTCTCCAGGATCCAAGGACGGTCCCTGGTTTTCGAGATCCCTGGAATTATTATCTCCGGAAATGTCCCCTTTTATTGTACTGCTGTCCAGCTTACCATAAATTCTCTTTTACCCCTATTTAATTTGCTTTCTATGAATCCTTCAGCAACTAGATTGAGTAGGGCTTTCACAGTGCCTCTAGTGTCTCAATATAAACCTCCTCCCTTAGATACAATATATATATATATATAGTATCTCACAAAAGTGAGTACACCCCTCACATTTTTATAAATATTTTATTTTATCTTTTCATGTGAAAACACTGAAGAAATGACACTTATGCCTCGTTTCCACTGAGCGGATCGGTTCGGGTCGGTTCGGTACGGTACGCTAATTTGAGTGTTTCCATTATGAAAGTGGCCCATGCAACCGAACCAAACCGCACCATTCCTGGTCCTGCTTCAGATGTAGGGCCATAGGAAATGGTACGGTACGGTTAGGGCGGAGCTACTGGCGTAACACAATAGATTCCACTGATTGGCGGACAGGAAAACTTCAGTGCTCACGTCAAATGAAAGAGCAAAACAAACACCTCATTTGGTGTAAACCCCGCATGGTCCCTGGTGGCCCGACTTGCAGTGGAAACGCTCACCTGAATAGACCAGACCATTCTAACCCTTCCAAACTGTACCGACCCGAACCGTTCCGCTCAGTGGAAACGAGGCATTAGGGGTTTATTTACTAAAGCTGTGCGAAATTAGTCACAATTCTGCAGAGAAACCAATCAGCTTCCAGGTTTTATTGCTAAAGCCTAATTAAATAAGCTGACATTGCAGAATTGTGACTAATTTTGCTTTAGTAAATAAACCCCTTAGCTACAATGTAAAGTAGTGAGTGTACAGCTTGTATAACAGTGTAAATTTGCTGTCCCCTCAAAATAACTCAACACACAGCAAATGTCCAAATTGGGCCCAAAGTGTCAATATTTTGTGTGGTCACCATTATTTTTCGGCACTGTCTTAACTCTCTTGGGCATGAAGTTCCCCAGAGCTTCACAGGTTTTTTACTGGAGTCCTCTTCCACTCCTGCGTGACAACATCACGGAGCTGGTGGATGTTAGAGACCTTGCGCTCCTTCAACTTCCATTTGAGGATGCCCCACAGATGCTCAACAGGGTTTAGGTCTGGAGACATGCTTGGCCAGTCCATCACCTTTACCCTCAGCCTCTGTACCAAGGCAGTGGTCGTCTTGGAGGTGTGTTTGGGGACGTTATCATGTGTGAATACTGCCCTGTGGCTCAGTCTCCGAAGGGAGGGGATGGTGCTCTGCTTCAGTATGTCACAGTACATGTTGGCATTCATGGTTCCCTCAATGAACTGTAGCTCCCCAGTGCCAGCAGCACTCATGCAGCCCAAGACCATGACACTCCCACCACCATGTTTGACTGTAGGCAAGACTCACTTGTCTTTGTACTCCTCACTTCGTTTCCACCACACACGCTTGCACACTTGTATAAAGTACTCAAAACTCATACTTGAGTAGAAGTGGAAGTGCTCTATCAAAAAGTGACTTGAGTAGAAGTGGAAGTGCTTGATCAAAAAGTGACTTGAGTAGAAGTACTAAAGTATTCAACCTTTTTTGTACTTAAGTATTGCAAGTAGTTTTTTTAAATTTTTGCTACTCAAGTACTGAAAGTAAAAGTACCAGTAGTTTTTAAAAAAAAATTGCTACTCAAGTACTGAAAGTAAAAGTACAAGTACTGTGTTATGTAGTTATTAAAGAAAGAAGTCAAAAGTTTGAACATCATATTGTTTTTTATTATTTCAAATGATTAACCTAAAGGACAATCACAATTCCTTTGGCTGTAACTTTTTGTAAAAAAAAACAGATAAAGTATGTCCCTCCCTTTCTTCCCCCTTTAAATCATCCCTCCTTCTCTTCCCTGCATGTTTTTTTCTCCACAGCTTATTGGTGGGCAAAATCATATATAAACCAATGTGATATACAACAATATATTCCAATAATGAAATAAAGGAAGAGTGTATGACATCAAAGTCAATAAAAAGTCCATATATATAATGCCATAATACCATATATATGTGACAAAACAAGATGAATATATTTTCAAAGGTGCAGGAATCAAACCGGTGCTATTCCAAATAATAGGTGCAGACTCCCACCACCTTGTGGATTTCCCCCTTACCTGGCGGATGAAGGTAAGTGCAAAATAATATCCAAATAGACTCTTCCAGTGAAACAAAACTGCAAAACCTGTGCTCTCAACTTCCAGTGAAAAAAGCAAAATCAGCCTCTTACCAGAAAAAAGTTCTATGTACGCTTGTGACTCTCCTTGGTTGGGGGAGGTTCTCTTTCCCCTTAACAGCAGATATGTAGACCATTTTATTTATACATACAGTAGTATTTATTTTCGTATGCGCTGATTTACACATGACATTATACACATTTTTTTGAACTTCATGAAACCTGCCATCTACTGTTCTGGCAGGGGTAATTTTTATAATTGTAATCAGTAACTATGCAGCACAAAAAAAAAAATATATCGGAGTAGAAGTATTGAAATCATCGAAAAAATGTAGTGAAGTAAAAGTGGAAGTAGGAGAAAATAAAAAAAATTCTACTCCAGGAAAGTACAGATACCGCCTTTCGGTACTTAAGTACAGTAGTGAAGTAGTTCTACTTAGTTACTATACATCTCTGCACGCTTGACACCATCTGAACCAAATAAGTTTATCTTGGTCTCATCAGACCACAGGACATGGTTCCAGTAATCCATGTCCTTAGTCTGCTTGTCTTCAGCAAACTGTTTGCGGGCTTTCTTGTGCATCATCTTTAGAAGAGGCTTCCTTCTGGGACGACAGCCATGCAGACCAATTTGATGCACTGTGCAATTTATGGTCTGAGCACTGACAGTCTGACCCCCCACCCCTTAAACCTCTGCAGCAATGCTGGCAGCACTCATACGTCTATTTTCCAAAAACAACCTCTGGATATGACACTGAGCAGGTGCATTCAACTTCTTTGGTCAACCATGGCCAGGCCTGTTCTGACTAGAACCTGTCCTGGTAAACCACTCTATGGTCACCGTACTGCAGCTTAGTTTCAGGGTCTTGGCAATCTTCTTATAGCCTAGGCCAGGTGTGTCAAACTCTACTTCCATTTTGGGCCACATCAGCATTATGGTTTCCCTTTAAAGGGCCGGTTATATCTGTAAGATTAGATGTCCAGACAGGGCTGGATTAAGAGCATCATGGGCTTGGTGCTGAGGATTTTGAAGGGCCTTAAGGGCCGTGCCTTGGCATGCACCCAGAGGAGGAAGGGTGCAGCCATGCATGCCTAATTCCACATGGGATGCTGTCTCTGAAGCCCATAAACACATCCATGCATCGGCAACTGTCCCTCCTTGTCCGGCCTTCGTGCTGTGTGGGGAGGTTCTGAGGGTGCTGCCTGGGGAAGCGAGCATAGAAGCCAGACTTCTGTGTTTACAAGTGACAGAAGAGCGGTAACAGTGAATATGGCCAACCTGGGGCCTATATAAAGGTGGGGGCCTGGAGCTGCAGCTCCAATAGCCCCTACGTTAATCTGGCCCTGTGTCCAGAGCACCCCACGCCCCCTTACACCCTTACATCACAATGCACCCCCTTACCAGAGGGTGGATCTCGGAAGAAGTGTAGGGTCTGGAGGAGAACCAGAGAAGGGCTGGAGTCAGCTTGCAGAGTCTGCTGAATGCTGAGACCAGGGGAAGCAGAGGCAAGATGGTGTTGCTGCTGCACAGAGAGGTGCAGGATCTGTAGGAAGAGTTCTGCCCTCCTCTCTTATGCGGACTGCTGAAGAGGAGGGGGAGCAAAGACAAGCCTTTCTGCAGCTGCACAGAGTACTGCAGGATCTGGCAAAGGAGTTCTGTCCTCTCTGCTGCCGACTACAGAGAAAAGGTGGGGGCAGGGACAAGGGGGCTGCTACAGCTGCATGAGAGGTGCGATGGCCACATGAAATGGCCTGGGGGGCCGCATTCGGCCCGCGGGCCTTGTGTTTGACACCTGTGGCCTAGGCCATCTATTTGTAGAGCAACAATTCTTTTTTTCAGATCCTCAGAGAGTTCTTTGCCATGAGGTGCCATGTTGAATTTCCAGTGAACAGTATGAGAGAGTGAGAGCGATAACACCAAATTTAACACACCTGCTCCCAATTCACACCTGAGAGCTTGTAACACTAATGAGTCACATGACACCGGAGAGGGAAAAATGGCTAATTGGACATTTTCACTTAGGGGTGTACTCACTTTTGTTGCCAGCGGTTTAGACATTAATGGCTGTGTGTTGAGTTATTTTGAGGGGACAGCAAATTTACACTGTTATACAAGCTGTACACTCACTACTTTACATTGTAGCAAAGTGTAATTTCTTCAGTGTTGTCACATGGAAAGATATAATAAAATATTTACACAAATGTGAGGGGTGTACTCACTTTTGTGAGATACTGTATATGTGTATATAGAGAACACATTTATCAGATCCACATATATTTACTCATTACATTACCAGATTTAGTTTCGGTCACAGTGAGTCAGCATCCTGTGTGTGATTGGTTGCCATTTTTGTGTAGGCATTGACATGCTTTGCATAAAGGCAGCCCAAAAAAATCAATGGGCTGCCTTTGGGCTCAACAGTGCAACACTCTATGGTATGATATACTGTATTGCTTCAGTGTGTTAGGGTGCTGTTCAAAATGAATGGCACTGCAATGCGTCAATGCTTGTAACGTTTGTTACAATAATGTGTGCATTAACATTATGTCAAAGCATAGATATTAAATTGGACAATAAAGATTGTGAAATTTTGGTGATTTTTTTAAAGGTCAGTGTGGGGTTTATGTACTAAAATTGGAGAGTGCCAAATTAGGCACACTTCTCCATAGAAACCAATCAGCTTCCAGCTTTTATTTCCAAAGCTTAATTGAACAAGCTGACGTTAGAAGCGAATTGGTTTTTATGCACAAGTGAGCCTGATTTTGCATTTTCCAGCTTTGTTAAATAAACTATTTATTTTTTAAAAGTAATTAAAAACCTTTTTTTGGGTATACAGTGCCTTTAAAAAGTTTTCATACCCCTTGACATTTTCCACATTTTGTCATGGAACAACCAATTACGTAAATGTATTTTATTGGGATTTTAAGTGATAGACTAACATGAAGTGGAAGGAAAATGATAAATGGTTTTCAAAATGTTTTACAACTAAATATCTGAAAAGTGTGACGTCTATTCAGCCCCCTTTACTCTGATACCCCTAACTAAAATCTAGTGCAACCATAATGCCTTCAGAAGTCATCTAATTAAATAATAGTCCCCCTGTGTGTAATTTAATCTCACTATAAATACAGCTGTTCTGTGAAGCCCTTAGAGGTTTGTTAGAGAACCTTTGTAAACAAACTGCATCATGAAGGCCAAGGAACACACCAGACAGGTCAGGAATAAAGTTGTGGAGAAGCTTAAAGCAGGGTTAGGTTATAAAAAAATATCCCAAGGTTTGAACATCTCACGGAGCACTGATCAATTCATCATCCGAAAATGGAAAGAGTATGGCACAACTGCAAACCTACCAAGACATGGCCGTCCACCTAAACTGACAGGCCAGGCAAGGAGAGCATTAATCAGAGAAGCAGCCAAGAGGCCCATGGTAACTCTGGAGGAACTGCAGAGATCCACAGCTCAGGTGGGAGAATCTGTCAACAGGACAACTATTAGTCATGCACTCCACAAATCTGGCCTTTATGGAAGAGTGGCAAGAAGAAAGCCATTGTTGAAAGAAAGCCATAAGAAGTTCCATCTGTAGTTTGGGAGAAGCCATGTGAGGGACACAGCAAACATGTGGAAGAAGGTGCTCTGGTCAGATGAGACCAAAATTTAACTTTTTGGCCTAAAAGCAAAACGCTATGTTTGGCAGAAAACTAACACCGCACATCACCCTGAACACACCATCCCCACCGTGAAACATGGTGGTGGCAGCATCATCTTGTGGGGATAATTTTCTTCAGTAGGTACTGGGAAGCTGCTCAGAGTTGATGGGAAGATTGATGGAGCCAAATACAGGCGAACCTTAAAAGAAAACCTGTTAGAATTTGCAAAGTACTTGAGACTGGGATGGAGGGTCACCTTCCAGCAGGACAACCACCCTAAACATACAGCCAGAGCTCCAATGGAATGGCTTAGATGAAAGCATATTCATGTGTTAGAATGGCCCAGTCAAAGTCCAGACCTAAATCCAATTGAGAATCTGTGGCAAGACTTGGAAATTGCTGTTCACAGACGCTCTCCATCCAATCTGACAGAGCTTGAGCTATTTTGCAAAGAATGGGCAAAAATGTCACTCTCTCGATGTGCAAAGCTGATAGAGACATCCCCAAAAGATTTGCAGCTGTAATTGCAGTGAAAGGCGGTTCTACAAAGTATTGACTCAGGGGGGCTGAATATAAATGCACGCCACACTTTTCACATATTTATTTGTAAAAAAAAATTTGAAAACCATTTATCATTTTCCTTCCAATTCACAATTATGTGCCACTTTCTGTTGATCTATCACATAAAATCCCAATAAAATACATTTACGTTTTTGATTGTAACATGACAAAATGTGGAAAATTTCAAGGGGTATGAATACTTATTTAAGGTACTGTATAACACTTGCAGTGAACAGACTAATAATGAAAATCCAGAACCTAACCTACTAGGTAAGTTTAGGTGAGAACAGTGCTTAGTGGAATGATATCGGTCCTCTTTGACTAGAGTTTCCCTTTAATGTTGCAGCTGAACGCTCCCCAGGCACCTTCTAAGTTTTCCATGTATGATGTATGGAGGTCACATAAAGTTTATTGGCGGTGGGGGAGTCTGACGGAGCGGAATGGTCACCTCACCTCTTATTACAACAACAAATCATTTTATGTAAAAAGCAGTAGGAACAGGCGATGAATGGCCGGCGTCCCTGTCTACGCCTAATGAGAGTCTCTCATTTGTCTCCCTAGCGGCAGATGAGTCCATTCTGGCATAATAACCGAATGATACTACACCGAGACGGAGGGGACCCACCGCCTAATCATTATACACTGCTAAAAAATAAAGGCCTGGTCAGTGGTCATAGGAGAGGTCAACGGTCTGCTGCAACAAAGACTGCAGCTGCTGCAGAACTTCTTCATCAGTACTGCCGGTAATGCAGATCTGTATCCTGCTGCTTGTGTGTCTGTGAAGGTTCTTGTGTTTTCAGGTCATACTATAGCTAGTAGTATTTATTGCAGGTATTTACACAGTATAGCACCAACAATTTACATACATTGTACATTCACATCAGTCCCTACCCCCAAGGAGCTTACAATCTAAAGTTCCTATTGCACATGCATGCATACACATACTAAGGCCAGTGTGGACTGGAACCAATTAACCACTTTAGGACCGCGCGCGGTAATACTACTGCGGCAGTGCGGCACGATACCGCTCAGCCACGTAGTATTAACGTCATGCGCGATCGCGGCTCCAGAGCGCGCTCCCGCGCGGCGCGGGTCCCGATACCGATGGCATTCGGTAGGGAACCGATCAATCACCAGATACTGACCAATGATTTTTGGTCAGTGTCTGTAGATCGGTCCCCACCAATGGCAATCTGTCCCCTGTCTGTGTAATGTAAACACAGACAGGGGAAGTGATGTCACTGTCCCTCCTGAAGTCCTTTCGGTTCCAGGAGAGAGACAGAGACACACCAAAAACGTGAGTTTCCACCAACACTACACTGACACACCTCACATAGGCACATTTAACCCCTTCATCACCTCTGATCACCCCCTGATCACCCCCAAACCCCTCACAGTGAACACTATATACAGTGGTATACAGATATTTTACTGATCACTGTATAAGTGTCACTTGTGAGCGTAGTTTGCGCCTGCGTTAGGCCCAAATAGGGTTAGGGTACCCGCCACCTATCCCCTAATAAAGTTTTTACCCCTTGATCAGCCCCAGTTAACCCCTTCACTACCTATTACTCTGTGCACTAAATACAGTATATAGGTAAATACTGATCACTGTATTTAGTGTCACTAGTGACCCTAATTTGCGCTTGCGCTAAGCCCATATAGGGTTAGGGCACCCGCCACCTATTCCCTAATAAACTTTTAACCGCTTGATCTTCCCCAGTTAACCCCTTCACTCCATATAAAACAGTGCACTAATATATACAGTATATCAGATAACTACTGATCACTGTATTTAGTGTCACTGGTGACCCTAATTTGCGCTTGCGCTAGGCCCGAATAGGTTTAGGCCACCCGCCATCTATCCTCTATAAAGGTTTAACCCCTTGATCTCCCCCAGTTTAACCCCTTCACTTGCCTGTCACAGTGTTGGGTAGTGAGGAGTAAAATCAAAAATTTACGCCATTAGAAAACCTAAAGATGGAGATTGATTTTCGGGGTCCCGTACACAGCTAGGCTCCCAAAAAGTCTCACATATGTGGTATCCCTGTACTCAGGAGAAGCAGCAGAATATATTTTGGGGTGTAATTACACATATACCCATGGCATGTGTGAGAAATTTATCTTTTAGTGACAACTTTGTGTTAAAAAAAAATTTTTTTTTTTTTTAATTCATTTTTCAAACACCTGTGACAAAAAAATTAAATATTCAATGAGCTCAACATGCCTCTCAGAACATTCCTTAGGATGTCTACTTTCCAAAAAGTGGTAATTTGGGGGGGTCTTGTACTGCCCTGCCATTTTAGCGCTTCATGAATTGAGATAGGCAGTCAGAAATTAAAGCTGCGTAAAATTTCAGTATTTACACCATAGTTTGTAGACGCTATAACTTTTGCGCAAACCAATAAAAATACGCTCATTGAATTTTTTTTTGTCAAAGACATGTAGCTAAATATATTTTGGCCAAAAAAAATGACATAAATTGAGTATATTGGATATTTTTTAAAAGACAAAGTTGAAAATGTCATTTTTTTGCAAAATTTTCGCTCTTTTTTTTATTAATATCGCAAAAAATAAAAAGCGCAGAGGTGATCAAATACCACCAAAAGAAAGCTCTGTTTGTGGGAAAAAAAGGACGTAAATTTCGTTTGGGTACCACATTGCATGACCGCACAATTGTCAGTTAAAGTCGCACAGTGCCGAAGCACAAAAAGTGGTCTGGACGGAAGACAGCAAAATCCTCCGGTGGTAAAGTGGTTAACCTACCAGCAGGTCGATTGAGCATGGAAAGAAACCCATCCAAGCTAAAGATGAACATGCAAACTCCATGCAGGTAGTATCATGGTTGGGATTCAAATCAACTACAAGCTGGACTTATGTTCTCTTGGGCTCCCTTGGCTTCTCGCCCCCCTTGTTGTTTTACATGACCTATATGCAGAGTACAGCTATGTTACAATCCAATAATTCTACCATTTGTGCCTTTTTGTACTGTACTGGATTATAATCCGTGATTTAATATGGTTCCCCATGCTTGCTATGTTGTGATCTACAATGTGCCGGGTGTCTGACTGTCATGAATGCCTGAAGATTGATATAATATGCCAATTAATGATTATGTTTAAACATTATATTAAAATACATGAGTTATTCTTGTGATACTATGTATTGGTATAATTGTTATTAAGTGAATCCTAGCTCATGTTGTTGTTTTTCTATGTAGCGCAACAAACTAAGTGCTCTTTCTTAGGGCTCTTTCAGACGGCCGCTCCGCTTGTCCGCAAATCATCCTATTTTTTTGCGGATGATTTACGGACATAATGTAAGTCTATGGCACTGCGGATGTCAGCGGAATACCATCCGCTGACATCCGATTTTCCTCCTTTCAGTTCTGTTCCGTTGTTTGGAACGGAACAGAACCCTATTTTTTCATCCGTTCAAAAAACGGAAAGGAAGGAAAATCGGATGTCAGCGGTGTCATCCGCTGACATCCGCAATGCCATAGACTTACATTATGTCCGCATATCATCCGCAAACGGATGGGATGATATGCGGGCACACGGAGCGGATGACAGAAATGTGTGAAAGAGCCCTAAGTCTAGTTTACTAGCTTAGTCCAGGCGGACTCCGTTTTTCTCAGCGGGGGATCGATCCGCCGATCCCCCACTGAGTAGGAGGATGACAGTTCCATCTCTGCGCTGTGTGCGGAGACACAGCTGTCAGGTCCCCATGCATCCCTATGGGGGAAGGGACCGTTGGTCTGTTCTCATCCGATCCCATCCAATCCCTTCCGCTGGACAGATGGAAAATAGGGTTTCCATCCGTCCAGATTTGACGGATCGGATGTCTGCGAACATGTCTCCACTGACATTCGATGCTCCATAGATAGCGGAGGGGATATCTAGTACAATCTCAGTATTTGCGGATGATACTAAACTAAGCATGCCAATATCTTCTATGCAGGATGTGGAAACCTTACAAGCGGATCTGAACAAAATAATGGGGTGGGCAACTACATGGCAGATGAGGTTTAATGTTGAAAAATGTTAAGTAATGCACTTGGGCGTCAGAAACACGAAAGCAAAGCTACTCACTGGGGTAGGGGGGAACCTCTGGGTGAGTCTAGGATGAAAAAGGACCTGGGGGTACTGGTAGACAACATGCTTGGCAGTGGCATGCAATGCCAAGCCGCTGCAAGCAAAGCCAACAGAATACTGGGATGTATAAAAAAGGGGATTCACTCCAGAAATAAAGAGATTATTCTTCCACTCTACAAGACTCTGCTCCGGCCACATCTGGAGTATGCTGTCCAGTTCTGGGCACCGGTCCTCAGGAAGGATATGCTGGAACTGGAGAAAGTCCAGAGAAGGGCAACAAAGACGGTTTAACCTTAAAATACGTAAAGGGTTCTTCACTGTCAGAGCAGTAAGAATGTGGAATTCTCTTCCGCAAGCAGTCGTATCAGCAGGGAGCATCGATAGTTTCAAAAAACTATTAGATGGGCACCTTAAAGACCACAACATACAGGGGTATACAATGTACGGTTAAAAGCAAACACACATCATATTTTGAACTGGATGGACTGATGTCTTTTTTCGACCTCACAAACTATGTAACTATGTAAGATGCATGGGGGGACCGTTCAGATCCGCCATAAAAACTGAAAGGCGGATCTGAACGGTCCGCCTGTGTGAAAGTGGCCTAAAACTCCAGGCGAAGCATATATGTGAAACTTGTTAAGTGTTCTAGCTCCAATCTCATGAATTATTGCACCTGTGATGACCACATGTAGTGATCCTTTTGGAGGACAGCTGTACATTTCTGTTTCCTCTGACGGAATCGATCGATGTGGATCATATTACAGATAACTATCTATGTTTAGTTTTGCATTTATGTATTCATGCATTATGCCCTTGTTGGGTACTCTACCAATTACATAACTATTGGCATACTATGGATGTATTGATATGGTCTGTGTTTTGTTTTTTTAACCAATGTGCAACCAATAATGTATGTTTTTATGATACTTTTGTGCCTACAAAGTCCATGTGTTTTCCGATTTGACTTTCTAATTTAAGTAATAGGATTTGGCACGTTTATATGTAGTATATGCACTCAGTGAACCGCTTCTGAGTGCATTTTTTCCCATTAAAATATACAAGCTGGACTTGTTCTGTAATGTTGCAGATGTTTCATCCAAGTTGTTTCTTCAGTTCTAATGAGTGTCAGAAAACATACCCAACAGCATACCCCAACAATAACTTTTAGAGAAGGGAACGAGGGACACCTATTAGGAAAAATATGTAGGCATAGGACACACCCCCTGCCACACCCTCTTAAAGGAGAATTATACAAAAGAAAATAAAAAGATTAGTGCTTTTTTTTATTACAACTATTATTCATTTATACTGGGTTTTGATATTTACAAATGCAGCAATTTAGAAATTTGATGAAAGGTGAAACACTTTTATATGATATAGATTATTAATATATGTATATTAATTGAGGCGCCACACTGACTACCAAAAGTAATTTCTGTACTTCCTTTTGCGACGGGGGGGGGGGGGGGGGGGGGGGTTGGTTGGATGGGGGTTATCTCCATCGACATCTGTGCAGGAACATGTGAATTCGCCCCAGAAGTCGGACTAAGATGCCGGGTTGAAATCGTAATTCAGCTGAACTTGCACGATTTCAATATGGCCCCAATGTGAACCTATACTAAAGGACGATTGGAGAAAGGAAAGCTAGCCCAAATCTAAAGTCAGAGGTGAAGCTCACTAAGGCAGGTAATGACCTTGATAGAGCTGAGATTCTGGTAAGAGGCTATGTGTGTTTGAACTGGAAGGGGAGCCCTGGGTGTTACGGGGGAAAAGGGGAGCACTGAGTGTTAAGGGGGAAAAGGGGAGCACTGGGTGTTACCGGGGAAAAGGGGAGCACTGGGTGTTAAGGGGGAAAGGTGAGCACTGGGTGTTACGGGGGAAAAGGGGAGCACTGGGTGTTAATGGGGAAAAGGGGAGCACTGGGTGTTAAGGAGGAAAAGGGGAGCACTGGGTGTTACGGGGGAAAAGGGGAGCACTGGGTGTTAATGGGGAAAAGGGGAGCACTGGGTGTTAAGGAGGAAAAGGGGAGCACTGGGTGTTATGGGGGAAAATGGGAGCACTGGGTGTTAAGGAGGAAAAGGGGAGCACTGGGTGTTAATGGGGAAAAGGGGAGCACTGGGTGTTAAGGGGGAAAAGGGGAGCACTGGGTGTTAATGGGGAAAAGGGGAGCACTGGGTGTTAAGGGGGAAAACGGGAGCACTGGGTGTTAATGGGGAAAAGGGGAGCACTGGGTGTTAAGGGGGAAAAGGGGAGCACTGGGTGTTAATGGGGAAAAGGGGAGCACTGGGTGTTAATGGGGAAAAGGGGAGCACTGGGTGTTACCGGGGAAAAGGGGAGCACTGGGTGTTAAGGGGGAAAGGTGAGCACTGGGTGTTACGGGGGAAAAGGGGAGCACTGGGTGTTAATGGGGAAAAGGGGAGCACTGGGTGTTAAGGAGGAAAAGGGGAGCACTGGGTGTTATGGGGGAAAATGGGAGCACTGGGTGTTAAGGAGGAAAAGGGGAGCACTGGGTGTTAAGGGGGAAAACGGGAGCACTGGGTGTTAAGGAGGAAAAGGGGAGCACTGGGTGTTAATGGGTAAAAGGGGAGCACTGGGTGTTAAGGGGGAAAAGGGGAGCACTGGGTGTTAATGGGGAAAAGGGGAGCACTGGGTGTTAAGGGGGAAAAGGGGAGCACTGGGTGTTAATGGGGAAAAGGGGAGCACTGGGTGTTAAGGGGGAAAACGGGAGCACTGGGTGTTAAGGAGGAAAAGGGGAGCACTGGGTGTTAAGGGGGAAAAGGGGAGCACTGGGTGTTAATGGGGAAAAGGGGAGCACTGGGTGTTAATGGGGAAAAGGGGAGCACTGGGTGTTAAGGGGGAAAAGGGGAGCACTGGGTGTTAATGGGGAAAAGGGGAGCACTGGGTGTTAAAGGGGAAAAGGGGAGCACTGGGTGTTAATTCACTGAAGTTGAAATAAGAGCCACCTGGCATTGTTTGGATCACAACCTAATGGGCTTTTTTTTTGGACTGAGACTGGGTTCACACTACGGCACGTAGCGGCTCACAGCAGGGGTCCGGTACATTGCTGTTCATCGTTTCAGGTCCGATTTCAGTTCAAATTTTTGGCTGAATTCGTACCTGAAACGGACCAGTAGATGCACAGGACTCCTGTGCAATTTTCTCCGAAGTCACTCCACTCCATAGAGAGCCGGTCACAATCTCCTGATGTGCGAATTGGATGCGGGAAACATCCAATTCGCAATTGTGTGAACCCAGCCTCAATCTTTATGTAAATAAGATTTTTTTCTTATTTTGTGCACTATATTCCTGCATTCACACTGCATGATTATACTTGTTTTGTGGCTTTTGAATTAAGGTTATAATTATTGGTTTATACAACATTTATACACGTTTAAGTTGTGAATTATGCAAATATGGCAGCGCAACACTGTTAAATTTCAATTTGCTAATATTGGTGTGTACAATATTGTGAGTGCAGCTGCTTCACCTTACGAATTATTAAACATTATTTATAATAATTTTTAGTAATTTTTCACTAAGGGCAGGTATTTTTTTTTTTCAATTATATTTTTTTGTAACCTAACCCTGCTTTAAATATTTTCACAACTTTATCCCTGACCTGTCTGCTGCGTTCCTTGGCCTTCATGATGCTGTTTGCTCACAAAGGCTGACCATACATTATACAATTTTCTTACAATTTTCTTTACATTTAAAGTACCTTCAACTATGTAGTACAAAGGCCTGCCTTATAGGATACAATTGAAAGTGTTGTTTAGTCTTGACAAAATGTTATATGGTTTTTGGTAAATCTAACAAAAAATTGTACAATAATTGAACATGTATGACCAGACTAATGCCTCGTACACACGCATCGATTATTGGCCGGGAATTTTCGGCCAACGTCCGATCGGCCGATTTTTGGCTTGTTAGTATGATGCTTTCGACAACCGACTC
Source organism: Pelophylax lessonae (assembly GCF_965119305.1). Lineage (NCBI taxonomy): Eukaryota > Metazoa > Chordata > Amphibia > Anura > Ranidae > Pelophylax > Pelophylax lessonae. Next base: position 60,616,259 of record NC_138773.1, on the reverse strand, counting down.
CGACTTTTCGGCCGAAAAAAATCTGGTGTGCAGGCTATAAAATTTTTGTTGGCCGTCAACACAACGGCCGATTTTCCGTCAGTCAGTACAGATTTCGGCAGACAAAACTCTGATGAGCAAGACTGGGCATGCTCAGAGAAGAAAAAACACACGGAAAGTTAACCAGCACATGACATCACTTCTGAAGTTGGTTTTTGTTGGCCGAAAAAATTTGTGTGCAGTCTAGAGCACATTTCAACCAACAAAACACAACTCTGGACAAAAGACGGCCGATCGGTCGGCCAACAATCGTTGCGTGTGTACGAGGCATAAGGTTCTCTAACAAACCTCTGAGGGCTTCACAGAACAGCTGTATTTATACTGAGATTAGATTACACACAGGTGACTTCTTAAGGCATTAGGTGACTTCTTAAGGCAATTGGTTCTACTAGATTTTAGTTAGGGGTATCAGCGTAAACGGGCTGAATACAAATGCACGCCACACTTTTCAGATATTTGTAACAAAATTTGAAAACCATTTATCATTTTCCTTCCACTTCACAGTTATGTGCCACTTTATGTTGGTCTATCACATAAAATCTCAATAAAATACATTTAGGTTTTTGGTTGTAACATGACAAAATGTGGAAAATTTCAAGGGGTGTGAATACTTTTTCAAGGCACTGTACAAGAGTTAAAGTGGTTATGAGGAATTTATAGGAAAATCAGATTAAACTGAACGAGCTTTTGGACTTTAACTCAATTGCATTTTCTTCTGGATAGCATTGGCTCCCCACCGATAGATATTGCTTGTTCCTTGGAGATGGAACTCAACAAGAAGAGCATCCCTCTCCTATTGCAGATGTGGATGAGGTGCCAGGTTCGTACAAAGGTTTATGTTAGAAAGGGACCCTCAGGAAGGAAAGTGATACGGAGCAGAGGGACGAGGCTTCCTCTTCCTCCCCGTAACTGAATCCACCATTCTGCTGACAAGAGCTGACACTCAGTCCTCCATCGAACACATGTTCCTTATCTCCTAGAATTAGCCAGCTGAGTGTAATACTAAGAAGGCTTCAACTGTGACAGGGGACCCGGGGCTCCGTACGGCCCGTGTCTCTCCCACCTCTACTGGGATGAATGATAAGGCTGGGTGCATTCAATGTATGGAGCCTCTATGATCTGATTTCTCAGATTACAGATAATGTGCAGCTGTTTGGACAGTCCCAATGACATGGCCAACAATCCTGGACTAAACTGACTGTATATATAATGAGACAGTGTAACCATACAGGTTATGGTCTGGAAATCAAAAAGCCCTCCAACTGATCAGTGTGTATCACACAGTGAGGCCTTCCTAAACAAAAAGTATTCACGTCTCATTCCTTTACATATCCAAAAAAATAGAAGGATTATTCCTCATTGTAAAATAATGGGCGTGTAGGCAGAACTCCCAAGAAGGTACTCACTCGGGAGGGACTACATTAACATGGAACAAGAAAAAACTGAGGGGGCACCGGCCTAGCACATTTCCTCAAAAAAAAAGAAAAATAGCTTTATTAAAAGTACCGTATTTTCTGGCGTATAAGACGACTGGGCGTATAAGACGACCCCCCTATTACGTGATCTACCGGTAATACTTCTACTTAGGTTACCTTGGAGATATTATACTCGGCATATAAGACGACCTCCCATTTTTGGGGGATTTTTTTGAGGTTCAAAAGTAAGTGCAAATTCATACTCACAAACGAAGATTATACAAAGGCATATCAACAATATTGTTGCAGCATCTGGATTGTCGCATCACAGATATAAAGTCCTTGCAGCGACTGGCTAACGCATTTCAAGGACCTGCCTCTTCCTCAGGGCCTTGGGAAGAGGCCGGTTCTCAAGTGGAAAGTGGAACCATACTGTACTCTCACCCGCACTCACGTCCCACACTTGTCATGCCCATTTTCTGGGTGGTCCTGCCAAGACCACACCCACTTTCTGTTGTGGCCCAACCCCTATTCATGCATGGACCACCCACTTGCGTATGCAATATCTTTAGTTGATACTCTTTTTTTTTTTTTTTTTTTTAGTTACTGCACAAGCTTAGTAGCTTAAGGTAAATGTAAAGTCTAATTTTTTATTTTTGTTAAAAACAACAAATAATTTATACTTACCTGCTCTATGCAGTTGGTTTTGCACAGGGCAGCCCAGATCCTCCTCTTCTCAGGTCCCTCTCCCCCGCTCCCCCGCTCCCACCCTTCTGTTGAGTGCCCCTACAGCAAGCAACTTGCTATGGGGGCACCCGAGACGAGCCGCTGCTCCCTGTGTCCATTCAGACATGGAACCACAGCCCAGCTCTGCCTCTTTCTCCCCTCATTGGCTGACTGACTTTGACAGCAGAGGGAGCTAATGGTGCTGTGCTGCCATCTCAGCCAATGAGGAGGGGGAGTATTGGGAAGCCGAGACACTCCTGCAACATCGCTGGATCGAGATTGGCTCAGGTAAGTATTAGGGGGTGCTAAGTTGGGATGCTGCACACAGAAGGCTTTTTATCTTAGAATTCATAGAATTCATTAATATAAAAAAACTTCTGACTTTACAATCCCTTTAAATAAGGTTGATGCTGTAAACAGGCCATAGCCCATGCATGGAAGACCCAAAGCCTAGCCTTCCAGGGGCTGAAGATCTGCCTGACCACAATGATGCTTCATGAATGAGTGTCCAGTATTTTGAATGATTATCATGCCACGTTTCTCAAGATCTGGGAACCATGGATCTCTTATGTGTTCCCTTCACTCCAAACAGCCTGTTCAGGCCTCATTTGACCTCTCCCCCCCCAGTGCCCCTTTGCTCTTTTCTTCTCTCCCTTACTTATTCTTTCTAATCTCACACAGTGGACACCCGGTGGGGTTGGTTGCAGGAGAAGAGTCTCCCCCCGGGTGACTCTGAATAGATTTTGGGGACATGGCATTTTTGCATTTTCAGTGTTTCATTAACATCCCCATGTTCCAGAACATCTTTATCTTAATTGACATGACTATACTCTTTATTGCTCTTTGTAATATTTAACCACAATTTAGCCCCACGTGTTCGATTGCGATGCTTATGTAGTGGGTGCCTCGCATCTCCTGCGCCATGCCAAGCTGACCAAAGCTCTCGCTAAGGGAAAGAATGCCTGTCAGCACCTGCGGGGGATTTCTCCACCCTCTTTCCCCTCACTGACACTGACTCTGTTTGTTCTACTCCCTCCCCTGCATCCTCATTGACAGAGAGAAGAGAGCCAATCAGCAGCAATCAGCAAAGCATTCTGGGGCATATAGTCCCCAACAAAAATGGCTCCGTAGACTTATATGAGGACAGAGCTACTTACCCCAGGATTCTCTGGCAAGGGGAGGGGAAGAAGCATCCATATTGTCTGCTAAGCAGTTCAGTCCACCACGAGGCAGGGGAAAAGACTAGATGCAAAAGAGAGGTGCTATCTTCCCAGTCAGCCCACTGCTGTGTTCCAGACATCCAGCCTGAGAGAGGGGGATCCCAGGTGCATATCCGGGGGTACCTGCATCGGCTGCATAAAGAGCTTCAGAGTGAGGTGACCAGTCAGGTTACCTAAAGAGCCTGTCTGTTTCAGAACGTTCACTTGGTCCTTGACTTCAAGATTGTTAAGAGTGCACCTGCCCAATCCTCCCTAAGCCAGAACATTGAACTGCTGTTGTTGGTCTGCCTCACTTGATTAAGAGAATCTTTTATGCTATTTACACTCTGCTTGCCGGTGATAGTACGGCGATAGTACCTGCCTGATTTAACTGAAGGTTACCCACACCATTTGAGTCCCTTCTATCTACCAAGTCCTCTTTGGATGTACTCTTCACACAAGAAAACCAGCAAGTGCATTACCACAAAGTTATCTAAAGCCTGAAGGACCCTGTCTACACTTGGGAGTCGGACTCTAGTCATTACAAGAGTGGGTTTAATGCCTCGTACACACGCACCGATCGTCGGCCGAACGATCGGCCGTCTTTTGTCTGAGGGCTGTCGTGTCTGTTGAAAAGTGAAAAAGACTGCACATGAATTTTGTCGACCAACAACAGCCGACTGCAGAAGTGATGTCATGTGATGGTTAACTTTCCTTGTCTTTTTTCTTTTCTGAGCATGCCCAGTCTTGCAAATCTGCTGTCTGTCGGCCGAAATCTGTACTGACTGGCGAACAATCGGCCGTTCTGGTGTCGGCATACAAAAATTTTAATGCTTGCACAACAGATTCTGTTCGGCCAAAATTGCGCTGTCGGAAGCATCATATTAACAAGCCTACGATCGGCCGATCGGTCGTCGGCCGAATCTTTTCGGCCGACAATCTGCACGTGTGTACGGGGCATAAGTTGTCAATTCAATGCCCTGAATTGGGTACTGTGTTCAAGCTGGTTATCTGGGACTGTGATGTTTGGGTGGAGAAGGGAGAGAACTGACAAAAGCAAGGTCATTCCTCTGCCCTCCTCCTGCCTGGACTCATATAGCCCAATCTAAGTAGAACTGAATTGATATTCACCATTTCATTTGTTGCTTATGTGTGTTTACCTCTGCTCTCTGGGTTATTCAATTAAAGGGGTCCCCTGAAAGCAGACGGAATAGATTTTTGAGATTTCTTTGATAGCCTTTATTTCTTTAATTCACCCTTACATATCTGGGTACTATTCAATATTATTATTACTATTGCTTCTTTTTCTCCTAAAGCAAATTCACAGTAAAGATAACTTCTGTGTTCACTTCAACCCGTGCCCATTTTCTTCTGTAATTACACTAACATTTTGCCAGGTGTGCCAGTGGGGTTTGAGTCTGTTCTTGGGGTTGAAAAGGCAGAGTAAGAAATCAACAATATTTAGGCGGCTCCTACGGGGTAGCGCTACACTAAAGTGGGGTACACACTAGTAGAAAATCTGCCGAAAATTCCCGTCCGAGGTAAAATCGTACGATTTTCGCCTAGTGTGTGTACACAAGTTTCAGCAGCCGATGCCGACATTTTCAATGAAAAAAACAGAGGGACAAACACCAAAATTTTTATCGTCCGTCCCCAGACGACCAATTTTCGTTTAATGTGTATGCAGTACGTCCACAAAAAATTGGATACGAAAGACCGCGCATGATCTGAAGTTGCTGACGACCCGGAAGTCTAGGAACAAATGTCCCAAAAAAAAAAAAAAAAAAAGACGAGAAATTTCGTGAACATTATACACTGTCAACTAAAAACGGTTATAACCACTGAGCATGAGAGAGAAAAATCTGAGGATGTTTCGTCCGATTTTCGTCAAGTGCGTACGAGCCTTTACTTGAATTTTTTTGTTCATTTTCAAAACAATAAACATATTAAAACAGAAATAAGAGTGATGATGTGATCCCTGGACACAGCATTATCGTGACGGAGGCTCAAGATGTAGGACTGTCCCGGTTAATCCAAGACAGTTGGCATCTACGGAGTCATCTGACTAATTGCCAACAATGTACTCCCATGTGGCCAGTGCCTAGTTGGCACCAGGCATGCCAAGATCACTGAGATCACATTTCTCCCCATTCTGGGCATGACTGTATATATTGTGCTGCTGCCACACAATTGGCTGATTAGATAATTGCATGAATAAGCAGGTGTATAGATGAATATATTTTTTTGAATGACATTATTTAATGTGGACACTTTAATACATAAAACCTCAGAACTAAAGCCAGAGGATCGGCATGAGAACCAGCCAGCAGGTTAAGAAGCTACCTTGTTCTCCATACCGTGAAATCCTCTTGTCCTGAATTTGCTCCTTCCCTTTCAGGCATTACTCTTGTTGTGATTTGTGTCCTCTATTATTAGAGCGAGAAGGCGCTGCCAGTCCTGAGCCGTATAATACTTCGCTGGCTAACGACCTGCAGCCGCCGTGATAAATTTCTGAGTTTGCTCTGTTTCATGCAGATACAGCAGAAAATAGCGTGCGGCATAAAAACACGGATTCACCTCGCACCTGCTGAAATATCGCCAGCTAACCTCATTCATTCCCCAGCAGGCTCCATGAAGATTACAAAGATCAGCGGGTCTGCTGATAAACACTCCATACATGTGTAAGGCTCAGTAGACAGAATGGACACAAATACGAATGCAGAGTCTTTGCTTCCAGGATACAGGCTACCTCCCTTATTAAAGTGTATCTAAATTCAAAACAAAAATGTAATATAGTGTAGCTTATCAGTCACTTCCAGTCCTAGCGTGACAACGCTCCCTGCAATGTATCTATGGAGGAGAAATGTTGTCACTCTAGGCTGCTTTCCTGATTTGCACTACAAACATCTCCTCATCTCATTATCTCCAATACATAGAGAAGGGGAGGTGGGTTGTAGGTATACAGAAGACAACTGGTGAGAGCTGATAACATTGTTTGAGATTTTAGTGCACAGGAAGTTCAATCGAGCATCTGTGGGATGAAGTGGTGTATTTAGGTTTTGTGCTGCCCTAGGCCTGACTAAACTTGTGCACCCCCTAATTTAAATATCATACCGACAGGTAGCCGCTTTATGGGAGTGCCAGGCTGATTCGCGTCCTGGACCCTGTCCTCCGGCCCAATTTGTCCCATAAGACTGGCACCATACTAAAAATGTAGCGCAAGACGGCAGGGACCTTTTTCGTGCAGGAGCCGGGAGGAGGCTGGTTTTTTTTTCAGTGCAGGGTGCAGTTTTTTTGCTGCCCCCCTGCAAAGTTCCGCCCTAGGCCTGGGCCTTGTTGGCCTAGGCCAAGATACAGCACTGGTGGGATGTGCTGGTAAAACAAGTCCAATCCCTGGAGGCTCCACCTCACAACTTACAGGACTGGAAGGATCTGCTACTGACGGCCTGATGCCATATACCACAACATACCTTTAGAGGTCTAGTGGAATCCATGCCTTGATGGTCAGGGCTGTTTTGGTGACAAAAGAGGAACAGGGGAGGACTGGGCCAGGGGGCAGGGGGGCAATTGCCCCCCTCCCCCCCCGGGCCACTCTGATGCCCCGTAAAAAGGCTGCACTGCTTCTGCCACAGACATGCCGAAAGGATTCCTGGTGAAGAGAAGTAAAAATTCCCCACCCTTGTCCTACTGTGCGCAGGATGAAGACCAGGACAGAGCGCAGGCCTCCCCCCCAGCATTGATGATGCAAACTGTGTCTTAGCAGGGGCTGGTTCCATGCCCCACTGGAGTCTCTCCTCCTCCGGCCAGCCCCGAGTTCGGCCTGTGAGTAGAGAGTACCTGGACTGGAGCTTTAGCCTGGAATGGGGGTCAGGAGGAGGCCAGGAAGAGGGAGAGTGGGCCTCTGATTTGCACCATGGGCCTCTGGTTTGTACCTGCCCCTGAGCCGAAAGTTGCCTGTCAGCCCCTGAAGAGGGACCTACTCAATACTAGGTGGGTGGTCATAATGTTATGGCTTCTTAACAGGGTGAAGGCGCTTGGTTCTTTTTGTATATGGATTAACCCAACATGAATTCAGGAAACCTGCTGCCCTTTTTATTTTTGTGGTGAGTCACCCCAAAAAATTACAGGTTAATATCAATGGAAAAATGGGCGCTGGCAATGGTATGGCAATGGTTTTTCAATAATGTTATGGCCGATTGGCGTATATATACATATATATATCTCCAATAATATATATATATATATATATATATATATATATATATATATATAAATATATATACTCTGGTTAGAGTTTAGATCTACACAAAGGTTTAACTTAAGAGTGAGGGCTGCATGGCAAAGCATGTGCTGAGAAGCATTGTGATAGCCATCCCTTAACTCAACTCAGTACGGTACATGAAAATTGGGGTCATACTACATTTTTTTGCATGCGATGTGGGGATGCCTTGGAAGGGACGGCAAGATGAATGACACCACTATACACCAGCGCATGCTATATGGTACTGCAATGCACTTTTGTGAATGAGCCCTATGCTAGAGGAAGGGAAATAGTTTATTTTTAAGTGTTAGGTAAAGTATTAGGTTTATTGTTTGTAACGGCAGCAAAAAGTTTTGTTTTGTTTTAATTTTGTTTTTTTATTAAGCTTTGTGTAAGTGTCAGATTTTTATAGCAAGGAATTTGTACTTGATAATAGGTATAGCACCCTCCTAGGTAGATGCTAGGTAAAGGCATTGTTTTGATCCATCTACTTATCAGGGGAGCCTGATCAGTAGTTTTGCCTGTGTCCATGTGTTATTCACTTGGTCTGATAGAGTTTCCCCACTGTATCCAATAGGGGAGCCTGTTGGACAGTGTAGGAAACCTAGCCAGTGACACACAGGCTTTGTCTCTGTCCCAGTGGGTTGGCACAGAAAGTGGTGCATCCTGGAAGAAGTTATAAAAGCCAAGGGCACATGTGACAGGGGAGGGAAGCCAGGTCCCAGGAGGAGGGTGACGGTTGGTCTCTCCTCCTGTCAGCAAGGAAGGTGGTCACAGGCAGTCAGCCTAGTGCACCAAGTGTGTGATGCTGAGCCAGGAGGTCCAGGATACTGACAAGCGGAGCTGAAGGCAGAGCAACCCAGGTTAAAACATAAGTACCGAGAAGCTTGCCAGGAAGGTCTGCCCAGTAAGGGGACCACTCCAGTGGACAGTCAGTGGACAAGGGGCTAGCATGCATGGGAAGTGAGAAAGGGGGTGCCAAGTCAGGACCCTGAAGAGAAATTCAGTCAGGAACCTATTGTTTACTTCACTTCAGTGGCAAGGTGAAGCAGCGGCCTTGCCGCACTCTTTACAGTTAGTGTCCTCAGCAATTGTGCATAGTTCAAGTTGGAGTATCCCACTCATCCCTTCTCCCATCCAAGTTCTAAAATAAAACACAAAAAAACAAATCCCCTGGACTGTTCATTGTCTGAGCCAAGTCTTAAAGTGATAAGTTTTATGGACTGCTGCTATGGGTAACCCAGGGTATTCCACACTCAACAGCTCCCAAGGGGGCAGTGCTACATTGTCAATTCCTGTCATGGGGTAACAACTGTCTTCCAATTGTACTCTAACATTGTCACCTTGTCACATGCGCCCCTGGTGATGACTACAATTGGCCATGCCGATACACATTGTATAGGGATGTTCTACCATTGGCGCTGTCAGAAAGCCTCTGCCCGATATGTCGATCCGTAGAACAGCTGAATGATGCAGAAGGGGGAAAGCAAATATCCGATTCCAAGCAAACAGATCTAAGAATCTGATGGGTGACTGTAACCATTTGTGTCTGTCCAAAAATATACAGTAGATGACTTTTGAGTGGATTCGCTAGTTCTTTGTTTCTGATATCTGCTGCTCTCTGGTTGTGACAGTTTAGTAGAGTATTTGGTGACAGAGTGTCCTCCCCTGCAGTGAGCAGTTGTGCCGTGTGTTGCAGAGTGACGTGCTGTGCGTCGTAGTGTGTGACAATAAATTATGTGTAGTCTTCAATCCTCTGACATCAACAGGTGCTGATACCACAAATTCGGGGCTCTGACAGTGACGCCACAAAGCTGTCACCTTCCAGACCAGACAGGAAAATCCCAACAAATGACTCTGGGAAAGAATGTGGCTTCTGTTTTTACACTGCTCCTATTCATATTATTATCTGCTAAACCAACATGGCTGCAGTCACGTCATTACGTCGCAGTTACAGGGGGTATAAGTCAGCTTCCAGGGAATGAATAGTGGGTTTGGTACCTATGTTCCTGTTATTTATTTATAAACATCAAAAGTAAAACAAAAAAAAAACATAAACTTTTAAAATATTTTCTTAATTTTATATAAAATGTTACTGTACACATTAAAATTGTATTTTCTTCCCTTCAGTAGATAGAGCTCTAGCATCCTCTTTCACATATTTAGCCATTTCAGCCTTAGGCTGCATTCACATGTCAGCGTATGGATCGCGGCGCGATTCCGCCCGCGATCCGGAGATTATTGCAAATCGCGGGACGCCTGTGCGTTGCCCGTGATTTGCAATGGCCCCCCAAACGCTGAGCGATGTAACATCGCGCAAAAAAAATTGCGGGACGCAATACGCTCCAAAGAAGCTCTTGTACTTTTTTGGGCGTAATGCGTCCCGCGATTTTATTTTGCGCGATGTTACCGCGAGTCGGCAGGCGGAAATCGCAGCAACATCGCTCAGCGTTTGGGGGGCTATTGCAAATCACGGGCAACGCACAGGCGTCCCGCGATTTGCAATAATCTCCAGGTCGCGGGCGGAATCGCGCCGCGATCCATACGCTGACATGTGAACGGAGCCTTATACTGTGCCAAAATAAACCTTATCACACAGCTGAGACACACAGCAGTTAGTTGTAGCTTTGTTAGCTATTCCACTGGGCTCTAGAAATCCTTTTTCATGTATTAAATAATTATTTTTAAAACAAAAATGATATACATATTGTAAAAAAACAAACAAACATACAAAAGTTGAACCTCTTTGAAGACTAAGGGCTCTTTCACACGGGCGATCCGATCAGATCCACCTTTCAGTTTTTTAGGCGGATCTGATCGGATCCTCCATGCAGCTCTATGGGGCAGCGGATGTCAGCGGAGACACCTCCGCTGACACCCGCTGCCATCCGCATCCGATCCTGTGCGTGAAATCTGGACGGATGGAAACCCTATTTTTCCATCCGTTCAGGGATCGGATCGGATTGGATGAGAGCGGACAGGCGGTCCGCTCTCATCTGATCCCCCATAGAGAGCAGCGGGAGCTGTGACACCTCCCTTTCCGCACTGCAAGCGGAGACGGAGCTGTCATCCGCGGGCTCAGCGGGGATCGGCGGATCGATCCCCGCTGAGCAGCACGGATTCGCTTACGGAGGCGGACCGTGTGAAAGAGCCCTAAGCCTATTTCTGACACTTGTTGCTTACAAGGTAAAATCAGTATTGTTTTGCTCGAAAATTACTTAAATCCACCAAACATTAAAAATATATATTTTTCAGCAGAGACCCTAGAGAATAAAATGGTGGTCATTGCAATATTTTATGTCACACTGTATTTGCGCACCGGTCTTTCAGACACAGTTTTTTTTTTGGGGGAAAAATGCACTTTCAGAAATGAAAAAAAAAAAAAGAAAAACAGTCAAAAATGTTTTTTGTTTAATGTGAAAGATGATGTTACACCTAGTAAATAGATACCTAACATGTCATGCTTTAAAATTAGACACACTCATGGAATGGTGACAAACTATGGTACCTAAAAATCTCCATATGTGACGCTTTACCAATTTTTAACAGTTACCAGTTTAGAGTTACAGAGAAGTTCAGGTGCTAGAATTATTGTTCTCGCTCTAACTATCGCGGCAGCACCTCACATGTGTGGTTTGAACACTGTTTACATTTGTGGGTGCAACTTAAGCCCCGTACACACGTACCGATGGTCGGCATACAAATGTTCCTCTTTTCTCCCCGGGATGTCGGTGTCTGCTGAAAAGTGCAAAGACAGCACAAGGACAGCACAAGAATTTTGTCCGCCGACTGCAGAAGTGATGTCATGTAATGGTTAACTTTCCCTGTGTTTTCTATTTTCTGAGCATGCCCAGTCTTGCAAATCTGCGGTCTGTCGGCCGAATTGTGTACTGACAGGCGAACAATCGTCCGTTCTGGTGTCGGCATACAAAAATTTTCATGTTTGCAAGAAAGACTTTTGTCCGCGGATTGTGCGCAGACATCTGTCGGAGGCACCATACTAACACGCGTACAATCGGCAGATCCTTCGTCCACCGACGTTTGTATGCCGACGATCGGTACGTGTGTACGGGCCTTTACATTTGCATTCGCTTCTGTGTGTGAGCAAGGAGGGATGGGGCGCTTTATTTTTTTTTTTTTTTATTCATTAATTTTTTTTTTGTTATAACTGTTCCTTTAATTTTTTTTATCACTTTTATTGGTGTCACAAAGAATGGAAACATCCCTTGTAAAAGCAATAGTCACATGTCAGGTATTTTTTCGGAGTGATCCGGGGTCTATAAGACCCCAGGTCCCTTCTTTGCACTTAAAAGCATTCAAAATGACAAGTTTGGCTGTTTTGAGTACTGCTTTTTTTTTTTTTTTTTTTTAATCTGGCAGATTTTAGGTTCCAGTAAACCAGAAGTAATGTAATAACATTGCTTCCAGGTTACTAGATCTGAAACCCGATCAAAGCTGATTCAGGCTTTGTTCGGGTCAATGGCCAGCCGGAAAACGTGCCAGCTGGTCGCTCGGGCCTCCCGGTGGGACAGGAGAGCCTAGGCAAGCTGCGGAAGGCGGTGGGAGGGGGACATCCCATTCCACTGCTTGTAATAACAGCCAAGCGGCTGATTAGCCGCATCAGCTGTTATTACAAGAAAGCCGACTGTTGGCTTGCAGCCATCACCTTGCTACAACCACCTGAAGCAGAAGGCCGCATATATGCATTACGTCAGTGTGAAGGGGTTAACACTAATATACTAATAATAAATTAATAGACTATAATTGGAGTATCTCCAATTTTAAAGGATTGCCTTCCTTGCTTAAAAAAAGGGGATTAGTTGACACATACCTTAGAATATGAACATAGGACAAAGCACTCTACGATTCCCAGCAAAGGAGCTTCAGCGGTAAAAGGAACTGTGAAGCCTGAATTGTACATGAGAATTACATGTAATTGCTGCCAGAAACAAGATAGTTTTAAGACATGGCCAAAATGACATGAAACAGGTCAACACCGTCACCAGTGCAGGCTATTCATAATATGCCACTGGTCTGGAGTGTAATAGAGATAATATAGAAATTACATTGAATTCATTTTTGTGCTATACTGATTACATCATGAAACCAAGTTTGCTGTATTTTAGTCCAGGCTTCTCTATTTTACCTTCTCGGGCTTCTTCACCTTCAACCAAGATACTGCATGCAATTCGCCAACAATGTTGAGTGAGGAGTGAAAGGACTCAGGGCTTCCACCACAAATACACCAAGGTATTAGCTCCTTAAAGAGATACCTTTTCCCAACAACATGCTGCTACTGAAATGGGAAAAACCCCTGCCTGGCTCAACATCAACTAGTGGGGGCCTAAACTCAAAATGTAACCAATAATCTGTAATGTTTCTCAAGCAAATTGAGCAGTGAAAGATCATAAGCATCAGTGATAGGTTGCAAACACCCTCACAGCATAATGGACTATTCATAGCTCACATCCATGCATTATAAAACCATGTTCCATTGTAGAAACAAGAGGAAGCGTTCACGGAGTGGGAATGCTCTTAAGATACGGGTGATGGTGAGAGAAGGATTCGAGCCAGGCAAAGCCCTCCTCCAGTCTAGAGAAGAAAAAGGTCTTCACTAGATGTTAAACATACAACTTGGTGGGAAATATAATGGTTTAAGCCGGCCATAGGTCTCCAATCTTTCCAAGCAAAGGGCCAGTTTACTATCCTTCAGACTATGGGGGGGCCGAACTTTGGCCAGTGGGGGTAGAAAATGGCCAGTGGATGTAACCAATACCCCATCATTGGTATTGGTTAGAGGAATGGTGCCCCATCATTGGTATCAGTGGGAGGAATAAGGCCCCATTGCTGGTGTCTGTGGAAGGAAGCATCCAAATTGCTGGCCTCAGTTTGAGGAATAGTTCCTCATATCAGTGGAAGAAATAGTGCCCCAGCATAGGTGTCATTTGAAGAATGCCCCCTTCATTGATGTCAGTGGGCGAAATAGTGCCCCTTCGTTAATGTCAGTGGGCGAAATAGTGCCCCGTCGTTGGTGACAGTTGAAGAAATAGTGCCACCTCGTTGGTGACAGTTGAAGAAATAGTGCCCCATCGTTGGTGACAGTTGAAGAAATAGTGCCCCATCCTTGGTGTCAGTTGGAGAAATAGTGCCCCATCGTTGGTGTCAGTAGAAGGAAGAATGCCCATCGTTAATATCAGTGGGAGGAATAGTGCCCCATCGTTGTTGTCTGTGGATGGAAGAATACCCCATTGCTGGTTTCAGTGGAAGTGTCAGTTGGAGAAATAGTGCCCTATCGTTGGTGTCAGTAGAAGGAAGAATGCCCCATCGTTGGTGTCAATGGGAAAAATAGTGCCCCAAGGGCTGGATAATGGCTTGTTTGGAGACCACTGGTGCAGGCCATTCCCATGTCATGCAAATTAACCTTAGCCTCCATAAAATGAGTACGAAATTTCTGCACATGAGTGGAATAATCAGGTTACAGTGAGATGTTTGTATTATTCACTTTCAAGGATCTCTCACCCTGTGAAGTGTACAGTCCCTGTCTCTAAAATCCAAGAGGTAAATCACTATTGGACATGGTGGCCTTCCTGGAAGGAAGAGACACCCTTAGTCCCCGTTCACACTGGGGCGACCTGTGAGGCAACCTGGTCGCCTCACAGGTCGCCGTAGGTCGCCTTCCATAGGGAAGCTGCGGACCCGTTCTAATAGGAGCGACACAAGTCGCTCTGACTTAGAAAAAGGGTCCGGAGCTTCTTTGGGGCGACCTGGAGCGACCGTCATAGGCTTCAATGTTTTGAAGTCCGTGGCGGCCGCTCCGAGGTCGCGGCACGCTGCTCGCACCGCGACCTCGGAGGTCGCCCCGGGAAGTCGGATCGCCCCAGTGTGAACGGGGCCTTAGACTCAAATACAAAACAGGGAGAGAGGTTATTCCCACCAATATCCATTCAGAACCAGTGTTTCAGAAATTCTACAAGGTGACCCTCTCACATTTTACAGAGAGGCCCGCCAGAGAAAAACGATTAAGGGGTAAGCGATTCACAAGGTTGTGAAACTTTTCCTCCAATTTTATTCTTTTCTGTAGTGTTTGGTATGGTAGGTCCAAAAAAATTCTCAAGATCACTGATACTTTGTTTAGCATTAAACTGTCTATTTCTTCTGCATGTTATTTGTGAGGATGCTGAGATCCAGCAACCTCTCAAACAGCTCAGGGAATGCAGAAGATGGTGAGGCTGGCAGGAAAGTTAGCTGTTCTTGCTCTGCCAATGGGCTGCAAGTAGAAGATTCCCTTTAGCTTATGTACACAAAGCAGTGGACATGCTTGCTATATCATTGACCTAAAATGGGCACATGGCCATATGTGGTCAACGTCACTGACCTAATATGACCATGTTGGCCATATTAGGTCAATAATGTCTTGAACATCCCTGTCCCTTTCTGTACATGCAGCTGCATACCAGGGAACCTCTTGCCCGCAGCTCATTGGCCCAGTAATGACAGCTAAACTCGGGTTTGGATTAAACTACGTTGGCATGGAACCCAAGCTTATCCCCAGTCCCAGGATGCTTTGGAAAAAAATACTTCAAGGCATGTAATGAAAAAAGAAGGAATATATCCATGTTTTGCAAAAGACAAGAATATCAATGAGCAGCCAGCATGATATGTAATTGACAATTACAGCAATTCATATAAAAACGTCCATATGCAGCGCTCCAAATGAGTATAAAGTTGAAAAGGAAGAGATGAATGTCCTCCACCAGTGTGTCAATAAAGCACACCAAACCACCATGATACAATCAAATCTGCTTACCAGACCATCAATAGTAATGCACAGTGCTTATAAATGCCTCTCTGGTTTCATCCACAAGGAGACCCATACGCTATCAAAACAGTGTAGGATCAAACTGGTAAATCTTCTTCCACTCGATTGCATTAGTACACCCAAAAAACGAAGAATCTCACAGGGCCGTATATAATGTTCAGATGACCATTTATTAGAAAATGTACTTACAAACTTCAAGATAAAACGAGCAATGACAAACAGTTCAGCCGCAGCTTTGTCTGACGTGTTTCGTCCAATCAGCCATCGTCTGAGGTGTCAGTGCATGTAGTGTGTATTTTTTTTTTTTTTAATAAATATGTAAACTATAAAATGATATAAAACACTATATAAACTAGTAAAACTACAAAAAAAAGAAAGAAAAATTACAATTAATGTTCCTTTTTCCTCTCCAGCATCTACAAAAACTGAAATATGAGTTTTGGGTGGATTAACTCTCTAAGTGGATTTTTAGCATATAAATATTTATGTATTTTTTAAGTATCTTTCTAGCAGCATGCAATGCTTGGATCATGTTGCCTTTCTTGTGATAATTGGGCTGTGCATGGATGAGCTAACACATGACAAGTAAAACAAGACATTCTTAGTAAAAAAAATCACTGAGGTACATTTTGCTTGTGATGTTCTCTTCTTATTCCATCCCATCAGTCAGTATTTACTTAAATAAATCCAGTTGTCTATCCTCCCCTCCAGGAGTATTTGTACGTCTTTCAGTCGTCCTTGCTTTCTCTGTGGCGTCTTAAAGAATTTTGCAGAGTCTCCTAGAAGAAAAATATCAAGTATCATGGATATAAAAAAAGAAAAAGAAGACCTGTTTTGTAGTTTTAACAATGGAAATAGTTCCTGGTTGGTTTATTTGGAGACAATCCTGCTTTTAAGCCACCTACTATTAAACATTTCTACAGAATAGAATTCTTTTAAATAAGGATTTGACCTGGCTTTAGATATTTTTGTTCATCATGATAAGTTCATGCAAGTGAAAATGTTAAGTTCAAGTAATATGTCACTGTAACCCTCCCGAGTATTTATTAGCTCTCACAGAGATCACAGCACTCCCCCTAACAATACCTTCTTTTGCTTTTCTCTCCAGGATGGAGCCATCTTTGTTCAGGCAACACACATGATCTTGAATGGCATCCCAGTCTTAGTCCGTTGGGTTCAATATTGAGTTGGCCCACCCTTTGCAGCTATAACAGCTTCAACTCTTCTAGGAAGGCTGTCCATAAGGTTTAGGAGTGTGTCTATGGGAATGTTTGACCATTCTTCCAGAAGCGCATTTGTGAGGTCAGGCACTGATGTGGACGAGAAGGCCTGGCTCGCAGTCACCGCTCTAATTCATCCCAAAGATGTTCTATTGGGTTGAGATCAGGACTCTGTGCAGGCCAGTCAAGTTCCCTAGGGGGGCAGCAGAAGAAGCTGGATAGGAGGAGCAGAGGGGGTGGCTGTGTATAGAGGAACCGATCTCTCCATTTAACTCCTGCAGCCGCTAAATGCCTGCATGAGGGAGAGGAGGAGAAACAGGCGTTCAGTGGCTGCAGGAGGAAAAAGAAGAGATCAGTTTCTCTATATGCAGGTGCCCCCGCAGCTTCTCCTAAAAAGGTGTACAAGGGGGCCGCATGGGACCCCTGCAGCTTGGGGCTAAGTCGCAATTGTGATCCCTGAGACCTCTGTAGGTATGCCCCTGAGTAGGGTTGAAGTTAGGAATCTGGAGAAGCCTCTTGAGTTCAAGATCAAAGCTGAAAATTGTATATAACCTTGACTACTTATATTTTGAGACCACCATTCTTAATCAGGGTTCCTCCAGAAGTTCCAAGCAGGGCCGGACTGGCGTATCGGGATACCGGGATATTTCCCGGTGGGCCGCGGGCCCTGGGGCCGCTTTGATAGGGCCGCCCGCAGAGCGCCGCTTTAAATATTGCCGGCCGCTTTAAGGATTCCATTGGGTGCCGCTTTAAGGATTCCATTGGGGCTGCTCGCCGCTGATTGGCCGCTCGCGGCGCTCCTCGCTGATTGGCCGGCGGCCGCTGGCGCTGTGCAGCCAGGCTGCGTGCACTGCCCCGGCCCCCTCTGCGCTCCCGCTGTGCCTGTGAGCGGCATGACGTTACGGCGGGGCGGCTGGCCGGCTGCGCCTGCGCGGTGGACGGCGGTGCTGCTGGCTCTGGCTGCCTGGTGCATCTTTTCAACTGGAGTCTGGCGCCGACGATCCCTCCCCCCTCCCAGTCTCCCACACTACACGCACGCCAGCATGTGATCGCCTGGTAGTAAGTAGTATATCATCATGCTGCCAATGAATGGGGGCAATGCTGTGCGCTCTGCAATGAATGGGGGCAATGCTGTGCGCTCTGCAATGAATGGGGGCAATGCTGTGGCGCTCTGCAATGAATGGGGACAATGCTGTGCGCTCTGCAATGAATGGGGGCAATGCTGTGGCGCTCTGCAATGAATGGGGGCAATGCTGTGGCGCTCTGCAATGAATGGGGGCAATGCTGTGGCGCTCTGCAATGAATGGGGGCAATGCTGTGGCGCTCTGCAATGAATGGGGGCAAGGCTGTGGCGCTCTGCAATGAATGGGGGCAAGGCTGTGGCGCTCTGCAATGAATGGGGGCAAGGCTGTGGCGCTCTGCAATGAATGGGGACAATGCTGTGCGCTCTGCAATGAATGGGGGCAATTCTGTGGCGCTCTGCAATGTATGGGGGCAATGCTGTGGCGCTCTGCAATGAATGGGGGCAATGCTGTGGCTCTCTGCAATGAATGGGGGCAATGCTGTGGTCACTGTGCATTGAAAGGGTGGCACGCTGGTCACTGTGCATTGAAAGGGTGGCACGCTGGTCACTGTGCATTGAAAGGGTGGCACGCTGGTCACTGTGCATTGAAAGGGTGGCATGCTGGTCTCTCTGCATTGAAAGGGGGGCACACAGCGCTGGTCACTGTGCATTGAAAGTGGGGCATGCTGGTCACTGTGCATTGAAAGGGGGGCACGCTGGTCACTGTGCATTGAAAGGCTGGCACGCTAGTCTCTCTGCATTGAAAGGGGGCACGCTTTTCACTATGCATTGAAAGGGGGGCACGCTGGTCACTGTGCATTGAAAGGGGGGCACGCTGGTCACTGTGCATTGAAAGGGGGGCACGCTGGTCTCTCTGCATTGAAAGGGGGCACGCTGGTCTCTCTGCATTGAAAGGGGGGCACGCTGGTCACTGTGCATTGAAAGGGGGGCACGCTGGTCACTGTGCATTGAAAGGGGTGCACGCTGGTCACTGTGCATTGAAAGGGGGGCACGCTGGTCACTGCATTAAAAGGGGGGCACGCTGGTCACTGCATTGAAAGGGGGGCACGCTGGTCACTGTGACTTGAAAGGGGGGTACGCTGGTCACTGTGCATTGAAAGTGGGGCACGCTGGTCACTGTGCATTGAAAGGGTGGCACGCTGGTCTCACGACGCAATGCTATGGGGCTGGTATGTAATTTTTTCCGGGGCTGGTATGTAATTTTTTCCAGGGCTGGTTTTCATACCCAGTCCGGCCCTGGTTCCAAGGAGTTTCTTGACCTGTGGCAGATTAAGAGTGGTATTCTGACCACCACTGCAAAGGGGAAATCTTCCCAATAATAACCAATGTAAGGGGCATTTTTACACTGTCCTTAAATAAATCAGTTTTAGCAGAGATTGCTCAAGACCTGAACTGCAAGGGTTTATCTAGGGCAAGGGTCTCCAAACTTTCTAAACACATGGGCAGTTTACTAATCTTTAGACTTTAGGGGGGCCAGACTGTGGACAGTGGGAGTAGAAAATGCCTCAGGCTTTGTAGTCAGTGGCAGTAAAGAATTACATAGACCCCCTGTGATTAGGTGGAGGAGGAATAGTTCCCAATCATAGGTATTAGTGGGAGGAATAGTGCCCCCATCATTGGTGTAAGTGAGAGGAATAGTGCCCCATCATTGGTGTCAGTGGGAGGAATAGTGCCCCCATCATTGGTGTAAGTGAGAGGAATAGTGCCCCATCATTGGTGTCAGTGGGAGGAATAGTGCCCCCATCATTGGTGTAAGTGAGAGGAATAGTGCCCCATCATTGGTGTCAGTGGGAGGAATAGTGCCCCCATCATTGGTGTAAGTGAGAGGAATAGTGCCCCATCATTGGTGTCAGTGGGAGGAATAGTGCCCCCATCATTGGTGTAAGTGAGAGGAATAGTGCCCCATCATTGGTGTCAGTGGGAGGTATAGTGCCCCATCATTGGTGTCAGTGGGAGGTATAGTGCCCCATCTTTAGTGTCATAAGAAGAATTTATGCTACATCATTGGTGTCAGTGGAAAGAATAATACACTGTTGTTGATGTCAGAGGGAGTGAGGGGAGAGGGAAGTGTAAGGAACGCACGGTGACACCCGGGGGGGGCGTACGAGAATGTGCATGCACGAATTCACTCGTTTCCGTTTAATGGCGAACTTGCGTTCGCCAATGCACATGCGCAAATGCACGATTTGGCGCCATACGTGGCCTATATAAAGGTGACTGACAAACTTGTTCCTTGCTGTCTTGTCTGCAGCTTTACCTGTACTCTTGATCCTGCTGCTGACTCCTGCTGTATCCTGTTGACTTTCTGATTGACCTCCCGGCTTGTCCATTACTTCTTCTGCTTGCTGCCCGCCCTGACCTTGGCTTGTTCCTGTGACTACTCTCCTGCCTTATCCTTGTCGGCTTATCTGCTTCCGGCTCTGGACTTGTTCACCTCCTGGTGGAGCGACCCTGGGGACTGCGACCTGGTGTTCAGCATGCAGCAAAATCCATCCTCACCGTCAGAGGCTCTGGTGAAGACCTGCTGTCACTTAGACTCTGCACCTCGGACTAGCCCGTGTCTACCACCAGTGTGATCTGTCCGTGTCCCTGTTTTACTGGATCCCGCTAGGCTAGCTCTGCACGTCAGGCTCAGCCACCAGCACCATTACAGGAAGAGTGTCCCAAGGGCCAGATATAGGCAGGCAAAAGGCTGCATCTGGCCCTCAGGCTACAATTTGGAGAATCCTGATCTAGGGTAAAAAGGTTGCAGAAGGATGGTTTAGGCTCTACTGATACTTTTGGTATGCCATTTTCATTAAGGGTAACTCTTTAATAATGCATTTTCCACCATATTCGCTCCTTAGGAGGGGTTCACCTTTAGCAATGTTAAAAATTCAGTTTATATGCAAAAAAGTATGGAAGACACAGTCGGCCATCAATACAACTAATAAATGATAGTAAACCACCAATCCCCTGTGTCCATCCCAGACGTACGGTATGTGACATATGTATGCCTCTCACAATATTTAGAAAAAATTTTGAAGAAAGTTGTATATTGTTACTATGCTATGATATGAAACTGATGACAATATCTATTTATATTATTAGATTGTGATACACCTGCTGTTGGTCCTGAGGAAGCACTTTGTGAAACGCGTCGACCAAAACAAGGAGCACATACCTCAATCGATAGATTGAGCGTATATACTGTAGGTGTTCGCAAAATCTTAAGGACACTGTTTTACACCCCTGTGTATTTTTTAATTGTAGTCTTCTTGGGCGCCCATTGCGTTCTTAAATGATATTAAAATAAAAAATTATGTTTTAACAATACAAGAATTATGTTTTTTTGTATAAATACTAATATTAATGGGATGTGGCATGGATAAAGGTCCCCACCCCCCTTTTATTTTGTCGTTAAAAATTCAGTGCCTTGAAAAACATATTGTGGCTGGATTTGTACGATATTTTATACCATTCTCAGCCTGTAAGGAATTCTTGTATACTGTTCTTATACATGCATGGGCCATGTGGAATGTACGTACCTGTTTGGATTACTGTAATTCTGTAATTGTATTTTCCTATGATCTCTAATGTGCTAATTTGTGTTCAATCTCCTATACCTTAATATAAAACTAAAAAACCCAATAACATTTTTTGTTATATAGAAATGTAAAGAATTCAAAGCAAATACTTCATTAGGCGTGGTTGGTACTCCTAAGCCAAGCCCTATAAAACATCCAGTTTCTGTGTATCTCAGAAGGTGTTGATATCCTTTAAGTGCATTTTTAAGAATAAAGTTGTAAGTCTCCCACATATAATAATAGGGGTGTGTATTTAAACTTTGGATTTTTTTTTTGTACGATTGAAGGAGGGTTTAAAAGTCAATGTGAGATGAATCTTTAAAATCAATCCTGTCCTTTTTCAAGGTTGATAAGCAAGGGATTGTTGAACATACTGCATAGGGAGATGGACATTGCCCTCGGGAATATGTAAGAAGGTAATGCCGGTTGATGCACAGAATTGATCAGGTACAGTGAATCCAGAAAGTATTCACAGTGCTTCACTTTTTCTACATGTTTTTATGTTACAGCCTTTTTCCAAAATGGATTTAAATTCATTATTTTCCTCAAAATTCTACAAACAATACCCCATAACGACAAGGTGAAAGAAGTTTGTTTGAAATCTTTGCAAATTTATTAAAAATAGAAAATGAAAAAAATCACATGTACATAAGTATTCACAGCCTTTGCCATGACACTCAAAATTGAGCTCATGTACATTCTGTTTCCTCTGATCATCCTTGAGATGTTTCTACAACTTGATTGGAGTCCACCTGTGGTAAGTTCAGTTGATTGGACATGATTTGGAAAGGCACACATCTGTCTATATAAGGTCCCACAGGTAACAGTGCATGTCAGAGCACAAACCAAGCCAAGGGATTGTCTGTAGACCTCCATACAGGATTGTATGGAGGCACAGATCTGGGGAAGAGTACAGAAAATTTTCTACAGCATTGAAGGTCCTATTGAGCACAGTGGCCTCCATCATCTGTAAATAGAAGAAGTTTGGAACCACCAGGACTCTTCCTAGAGCGGACCGCCCAGCCAAACTGAGCGATCGGGGGAGACGGGCCTTAGTCAGGGAGGTGACCAAGAACCCGGTGGTCACTCTGACAGAGCTCCAGCATTTCTCTGTGGAGAAAAGAGAACCTTCCAGAAGAACAACCATCTCTGCAGCACTACACCAATCAGGCCTATATAGTAGAGTGGCCAGACGGAAGCCACTCCTCAGTAAAAGGCACATGACAGCCATCCTGGGTATGCCAAAAGGCACCTGAAGGACTCTCAGACCATGAGAAACAAAATTCTCTGGTCTGATGATACAAAGATTGAACTTTTTGTCCTGAATGGCAAGAATCATGTCTGGAGGAAACCAGGCACTGCTCATCACCTGGCCAATACCATCCCTACAGTGAAGCATGGTGGTGACAGCATCTGGCTGGGGAGATGTTTTTAAATGGCAGGAACTGGGAGACTAGTCAGGATGGAGGGAAAGATGAATATAGCAATGAACAGAGACATTCTTGATAAAAAAAAAAAGCTCCAGAGCGCGCTAGACCTGAAACTGGGGCAAATGTTCATCTTCCAACAAGACAATGACCCTGAGCACACAGCCAAGATAACAAAGGAGTGACTATAAGGCAACTATGTGAATGTCCTTAAAGATGAGTTCCACCTCCCAGGAAAAAAAATGAAAAGTCAGCAGCTACAAATACTGTAGATGCTGACTTTTAAATATTAGAACTTTCCTGTCCAGGGAGCCCGCGATGTCGGCACCTGAAGCCAATTTTTGCATCGGCTCTTGGGTGCTGCCGCTGCCATTCAGGGTAAGGGAACCCAGCATCGAAGCCTTTCGGGTTCACAGCTGGTTCTCTACTGCCCATGCGTGATGCGTGCTGCGCTTTCTAATTGGCCCAGCAGCGGAGGAATAAGGAGGGGAGCCAAACTTCCAAAGGGACTGTGCCGAGGTGCTGTCTCCCGGAAGTGGGGAAGGGTACCCATTCCCCTCTCCCCCCCTGAAAGGTGCCAGATGAGCAGAAGTTCTACTTTTGCGTGGAACTCTGCTTTAAATGGCCCAGCCAGAGCCCAGACTTGAACCAGATTGAACATTTCTGGAGAGATCTGAAAATGGCACCAACGCTCCCCATTCAGCCTGATGGAGCTTAATGGGGGTACACACTATAAGAAAATCGGGCGAACGATTGTCTGATTTTTCTCGATGTTTCACAGCAAATCAGAACCGATGAAAGAAAATTCTTAAGAAAATTCATACGAAAATTCTCATACGACAAAGGCTTTTTTTGTTGTTTATTGTTTCTGATCATGCGCAGTCTTTTTTTTCTGATTTTTTTGTGTATGAAAATGGTACCCATTAAGCCCCGGTTCACATTTGTGCGATCGCGGAGTTCGCATGTAATTCGGAGCGCATTGCTCCTAAATTACATGCAATCTCATGTGTGGTGCAAATTTCAGCCATACACTTTGTATGGCTGAATTCACACCGCATCCGCACTAAACTCGCAGGCTTTTTTTTATCCACAGCAGAATTGGATCGCATAGTGGTTCACACTAGTGCGATCCGATTCTGTGCGAACTTGCAGATCGCACTGCGATATGCGATCGCAACTGGGGGTGTCGTTAACTTTTAATTGACACCCCCTGCGTATCGGATATGGCAGTGTGAACTGCCAGAGGTGCGGTTGCGATGTGGAATCACGCTGCATATTCGCAGCGTTCCCGCATCACACAAATGTGAACCGGCACTAAACGAAAATCGTTCGTTTTTTCCAATACGAGAAAAATTTTGGAGTTTGTCCCTTCGAGAATTTTCGTACAAAAATTCTGAATCATCTGTAGAAAGTTCTGTACACACTATATGAAAATCGTACGAAAATTCTTTGGACGAAAATGTTCGCCCTGATTTTCTTATAGTGTGTATGAGCCTTAAGAGGTCCTGCAAAGGAGAATGGGAGAAACTGCCCAAAAATAGGTGTGCCAAGCTTGTAGCATCATACTCAAAAAGACTTGAGGCTGTAATTGGTGCCAAAAGTGCTTCAACAAAGTATTGAGCAAATTTTTAATAAATTTGCAAAGATTTCAAACCTACTTCTTTCACTTTGTCATTAGGGGGTATTGTTTGTAGAATTTTGAAGAAAATAATAAATTGAATCCATTTTGGAATAAGGATGTAACATAACAAAATGTAGGAAAAGCGAAGCGCTGTGAATACTTTCAGGATGCACTGTATGTTGAGATCTGGAAAGTAACATTGTATCATGTAATGTGTTACTTTGTGGAATGTGGAGATATTGTATAAAGAAGATGACAAGTATTGACAAACAGAGGTAAATATTTGATGTGAAAAGTGCTGATGGAAGCTGTGATGTGGAGGGAAGCTCCAGGACTAGGTGAAGCTGTCAGATGGCAGGCTCAGTCCTCCAGCCACCCCCCCCCCCCCCCCAATACACTCCCCCTAGCAGCACAGAGCACGCTGCACTCATGAAAACTCCAGCAGTGTGCAGTACATGTAGAGAGCAGACAGTCCATGTAAAGACCAGACAGACTATGTAGAGAGCAGACAGACTATGTAGAGAGCAGACAGTCCATGTAGAGAGCAGACAGACTATGTAGAGAGCAGACAGTCCATGTAGACAGCAGACAGTCCATGTAGAGAGCAGACAGTCCCATCCTCATCCTCCGGCTTCTCCTCTGTGGATCTATGGATGAATGATGCTGTCCCCCCTCCCCCCTCTTCCTAGGACTCTAGGACATAGTGTCAGATCTCAGCACAGAGTTGGGTGGAAGTAGTGGGCACAGCAGTGCCATGCCTGCCATCCTTGCCCCCCGACCCCACTCATGGGATGTGGCACCCTGACCCCCACCATCGGATCTGCCGGCCACCTGGAAGCGCTGCGGGCTCAGCCCAGAGTCTCCCTGCTGCTGACTATGATCTTCCTCTTCACCTTCTTCTTCTACTGCCTGAGCGGCTCTTCCTGTGACCCCCAGCCCGGCGGATTGTACAGACAGAGCTCTGCGGAGGAGTCGGCGCCGACCCAGCAGGACTATCAGCAGCCGGAGCTCAATCCGGGGAAGATGAACAGGACGCTGGACCTACCGCACAGAGCCGCACACAGTCCCCTCTCCAGTCACAGCTCCTACGGGAGCAAGAACTTCCCCCAAGCCATCATTGTGGGGGTGAAGAAGGGGGGCACCCGGGCCCTGCTGGAGTTCCTCAGGGTGCACCCCGATGTCCGGGCGCTGGGCGCTGAACCCCACTTCTTTGACAGGTGCTACGACAAAGGGCTGGAGTGGTACAGGTGAGATTATCTCTGCTGTCCAATATTATCTCTGCTGTGTCTCCATAGCTCAGATATTACCGGTCCAATATTATCTCTGCTGTGTCTCCATAGCTCAGATATTACCGGTCCAATATTATCTCTGCTGTGTCTTCATAGATCAGATATTACCTGTCCAATACTATCTCTGCCGTGTCTTCATAGATCAGATATTACCTGTCCAATATTATCTCTGCTGTGTCTTCATAGATCAGATATTACCGGTCCAATATTATCTCTGCTGTGTCTTCATAGATCAGATATTACCTGCAATATCATCTCTGCTGTGTCTTCATAGATCAGATATTACCTGCAATATCATCTCTGCTGTGTCTTCATAGATCAGATATTACCGGTCCAATATTATCTCTGCTGTGTCTCCATAGATCAGATATTACCGGTCCAATATTATCTCTGATGTGTCTTCATAGATCAGATATTACCTGTCCAATATAATCTCTGCTGTGTCTCCATAGATCAGATATTACCGGTCCAATATTATCTCTGCTGTGTCTTCATAGATCAGATATTACCGGTCTGATATTATCTCTGCTGTGTCTTCATAGATCAAAGATTACCTGTCCAATATTATCTCTGCTGTGTCTCCAAGGATCAGATATTACCGGTCCAATATTATCTCTGCTGTGTCTCCAAAGATCAGATATTACCGGTCCAATATTATCTCTGCTGTGTCTTCATAGATCAGATATTACCGGTCTGATATTATCTCTGCTGTGTCTTCATTGATCAGATATTACCTGTCCGATAATATCTCTGCTGTGTCTCCATAGATCAGATATTACCGGTCTGATATTATCTCTGCTGTGTCTCCATAGATCAGATATTACCTGTCCAATATTATCTCTGCTGTGTCTCCATAGTTCAGATATTACCGGTCCAATATTATCTCTGCTATGTCTTCATAGATCAGATATTACCTGTCCAATATTATCTCTGCTGTGTCTTCATAAATCGGATATTACCTGTCCAATATTATCTCTGCTGTGTCTCCAAAGATCAGATATTACCAGTCCAATATTATCTCTGCTGTGTCTCCAGATCAGAGATTACCGGTCCAATATTATCTCTGCTGTATCTCCATAGATCAGATATTACCGGTCCAATATTATCTCTGCTGTGTCTCAATAAATCAGATAACACTGGTCCAATATTATCTCTGCTGTATCTCCATAGATCAGATATTACCGGTCCAATATTATCTCTGCTGTGTCTCCAGATCAGATATTACCTGTCCAATATTATCTCTGCTGTATCTCCATAGATCAGATATTACCTGTCCAATATTATCTCTGCTGTGTCTTCATAGATCAGAGATTACCTGTCCAATATTATCTTTGCTGTGTCTCCATAGCTCAGATATTACCGATCCAATATTATCTCTGCTGTGTCTCCATAGTTCCGATATTACCGGTCCAATATTATCTCTGCTATGTCTTCATAGATCAGATATTACCTGTCCAATATTATCTCTGCTGTGTCTTCATAAATCAGATATTACCTGTCCAATATTATCTCTGCTGTGTCTCCATAGATCAGATATTACCAGTCCAATATTATCTCTGCTGTGTCTCCAGATCAGAGATTACCGGTCCAATATTATCTCTGCTGTATCTCCATAGATCAGATATTACCGGTCCAATATTATCTCTGCTGTGTCTCAATAAATCAGATAACACTGGTCCAATATTATCTCTGCTGTATCTCCATAGATCAGATATTACCGGTCCAATATTATCTCTGCTGTGTCTCCAGATCAGATATTACCTGTCCAATATTATCTCTGCTGTATATATCTCCATAGATCAGATATTACCTGTCCAATATTATCTCTGCTGTGTCTTCATAGATCAGAGATTACCTGTCCAATATTATCTTTGCTGTATCTCCATAGCTCAGATATTACCGATCCAATATTATCTCTGCTGTGTCTCCATAGCTCAGATATTACCGATCCAATATTATCTCTGCTGCGTCTTCATAGATCAGATAACACCGGTCCAATATTATCTCTGCTGTATCTCCATAGATCAGATATTACCTCTCCAATATTATCTCTGCTGTGTCTTCATAGATCAGATATTACCGGTCCAATATTATCTCTGCTGTGTCTCCATAGATCAGAGACTACATGTCCAATATTATCTCTGCTGTGTCTTCATAGATCAGAGACTACATGTCCACTAATATCTCTGCTGTGTCTCCATAGGTCAGATATTATCTGTCCAATATTATCTCTGTTATATCTTCATAGATCAGATATTTCCTGTCCACCATTATCTCTGCTGTGTCTTCATAGATCAGATATGGATAATGCCGGGCGATTATCTGTTCTATTCTTTCTTTCTTTCCTTCTTTCTTTCTTTCTTTCTTTCTTTCTTTCTTTCTTTCTTTCTTTCTTTCTTTCTTTTTCTTTCTTTCTTTCTTTCTTTCTTTCTTTCTTTCTTTCTTTCTTTCTTTCTTTCTTTCTTTCTTTCTTTCTTTCTTTCTTTCTTTCTTCCCCCCCCCCTACCTATACTATACCCCCTTGCCTACTTTTTTCCTCCCTCTCTGTCCCTCTCAGCTGTGCCTGGGCAGGCAGTTATTGGAGTGCTACACCTTTATTTTAGTCATTTATGTTGATCTGCTTCTTTATTCAGGATCATGTGTTGGCTGCTTTTTATTATAGGAAGGACATTGATACAATAGAAATTTAGCGCAGCAAACTATTTATATTTTGCGATTATAGAGAATTGCTGTGTGTGGTAGATGTTCAGTATAAGTCAGTGGAGGAGGCTTATATTCCATAGTAGAGACTCTGAATGTGGAGGACAGGGAAGAGTTGTAGGAAGGATAAGCAGCATGCACAGTGCACACTTCTTCTACAAAGGTGACAATCATATAACACAATCTACCATCGCATTCTAAAATAATTGATCAGCAGTTCTGTTAGCTGGGATGAGCCAAGAAGTAACATTCATTCTTTTGCATTAAATCAGAAATGTAAAATCAGAGATCAATAATGTAGCATCAGGCTGCAGACTTCAGAGATATTTCTTTTTGCTGTGTAAATAATCATGTGTTTGCTGAGGACATAGCAGTGGAAAATCAGTCATTTTGGCACCTTGTATTTATTTGACAGCAGAAACCAGGACAGCGCCAGGAGCTCTCTAGAGTCTGAATGCTGGTTATCCTGACTTTGGCAAACCCATTGGATTTACCTACATTGGTTCCTTAGTTTTGGAACTGACCTTTGCATTACATAGTTGGTAACATTTGTTGATATGAGAGAAGTAATGTGAAGGAATATCTGGCTGTGTGTATCCTGCTCCAGCATGTCACTGTAAAGCCATGGGCACCAGGGCTCAGAATGGCTTTCAGCATCACCCTGGCATCCGTTATCCGCATACAAGTATATAAAAGAGACCCCCCACACCATTGCGTTTTATGTGCGCCACAATGCTGGGTCGCAGCGAGCTGAAAGCCCATGAAATCAGTTACCATTATAATATGAAGAAAATAGATCAAGGACTAAAATGGTCCTACCACATAGTGGTTGATTTGAGGGCTTATTTAATGGTACATATTAATCAGTTAGACAACCAATTCTTTAAAAAATTACAAATTTTATTACAATTATTAGCATACACAGAACAAATATTAAAATAACAAACAAAAAGAAAAAAATCATGCAAACATTACATTTACACCGCATTCACACTGCAGCAGCACGACTTCGGGGGCGACCTGTGAAGTCGCGTGCAGCGCGACTTCGGGGCGACTTGTACGGACTTCATAAAATAAATGTCTATGCAAGTCGCTCCAGGCCCCCCGAAGTAGTACAGGAACCTTTTTCTAAGTCATAGCGACTTGTGTCACTCCTATTAGAACCGTCCCTGTACTACACAATGGACCGCGACGGTCCGTGACTTGTCAGGCTGACCAAGTCGCCTGACAAGTCGTATTAGTGTGAATGGAGTCATAAGACACTGTTTAAAAAACACAATGTGCTCATTTACTAGTATTACTCCTTCCTTGATCTGGCATAATGGCTAGAATTATCAACAATAGCCCGACATGTTTCGCTGTCGCTTCCTCGGGGGCATGTAAAGGAATTGTAGTAATAACTAGAGTTCTATATAGACAAATAGATACATAGAGTTATCAACAATGTAAATGTGAAACAGATATATGAATATATACAAGATTAATCAAAATGGTTATGTATCACTTCCGCTGGACAAATGACCATCACCATCACCTGCTCATGCATACCAAAACTCTAATTGGGATGTAGGTACCTGCCTTACCTTAATATAGCACCATTTATTACTCTAGAGACACACAAATCATTTTTCATTATATTATGAAGTTGTTCAATTTGTGTGTTGATTTAGGTCCCATTCAGGTCTCCTGTAGCAGGAACGTGCATTTCCACTCGCAATTTTTTAAGCGCAATTTACATGCGTTTCAGTGTGTCGTGCATAGGGCAGCCCAGTCGCATCGATAAGCTGCGCATGCACTTTAGTTACCCAGAAGAAGCAAATGCTCCTTTTTTTGGCAATGAGCTTCATGCGATTTTTAAAGGCGCATTTTGACGCAATTTCAGTGCAGTTCTAAAGAAATTCCCCACTCCTCGCTGCAAAGGCCAGTTATAGGTGAGGGCAGTGGCCATTTATTTGTTCCATGCAATCCTGTCACACGACAATTGCAGAAAAATTGCACCGCATTTGGGGTGCTAGCAAGAACTATGGCATCCAAACGCTTGTCCGTTAAATATAGGGTTAAAAGCCTTTTATTATATACCAGTTTGATAAGTGCATTAAAAAAAACACAAAAAAACAGTAGATCCTCCTAGAAATGAAAGCGGTTGCAAACTGCTGGATGTTTTTTTTTCTTACCCTGCAAGGTAATGGCATTAAGTGCTAGTATACATTGCATACTAGCACATTAAAGTAAACTTACCTTAAAATGAAGCTCTTCCAGCTCTGAGATGTTAATTTCCGCTCCCGTCTTCACCTGTCTTTTTATTTTTATTTATTTCAGGTACAGTACTTTTATAGCGCTGTCAATTTATGCAGCGCTTTACATATACATTGCACATTCACATCAGTCCCTGCCCTCAAGGAGCTTACAATCTAAGGTCCCTAATTCACATACATACACAGTAGGGCCAATTTTTTATACAGGATCCAATTAACCTACCAGCATGTCTTTGGAGTGTCTTGCTTCGGGGTACGCGGATTCAGGCTCTGTTACTGCCCGGACCCGCGATGACGTCACTCCCATGCATGCCCGTGAGAGCCGTGGTTTACGGCACAGGGCTCTGAAGAAATGGCACGGGTGGCCGTTCCTTCAGAGCGCATGCGCCAGTGATGTCGCTGGCTGCATGTACCCTAAATATCTCCTAAATGGTGCATGTTTAGGAGATATTTAGACTTTCTTTAGGTAAGGCTTATCATAGGCTTACCTATAGGTAAAAGTTAGTGATGGAAGTTTACTTCCGCTTTAAGTGAGTTGATAACCTCCTGTACTGTGCTGACAATACTGCATTGAAATCGCACACATTTTTATCAGCCCTTTATTAGTTCTCTCTTTGGACTACAAAACACCTCCCCATTGGTAGGGGGCAGATGGGGGGGGGGTGCTGGAGTCCTCTGGGTGACAACACTGCTACTCCATACACACAGCGTATTGGGTGAGCCATGTTACCCTGGGGAAGAGGGTGTGTTACCTGTAGTTAATTATGATCTAAAGATCTGTTTGGTAAGTGCAAAAAATACCTGGCAGAAATCAGGTGGGAGAATAACTTTCCGTAGTGGACGTCCAAAACTCAAAAAATTTTTTCTTCAGTTGTCTCTGTGAACTACAGAACACCTCCCCCTGTGTTATGGAGAAAAGGATGGCATTGTTCTGTAGTCTTGTTCTAGACCAGGGCAGTGATGGCAAACCTTAGCACCCCAGATGTTTTGGAACTACATTTCCCATGATGCTCATGCACACTGGAGTTTAGTTCAGTATCATGGGAAATGTAGTTCCAAAACATCTGGGGTGCCAAGGTTCGCCATCACTGTATCTAGAGCAGGGGTGTCAAACTCAATTTCATTGGGGGCCACATCAGCATTATGTTTGCCCTCAAAGGGCCGGTTATATCTGTAAGATTAGATGTCCAGAGCACCCCACGCCCCCTTACACCCTTACATGAGATGTCAAGAACCCCCCCACCATCAGAAGTCAAGAGTCACCCACCCTTCCTGACATCACAATGCACCCCTTTACCTTGTGCTGCTGCCAGGAAGAAAATGCAGGTGGATCTGGGAAGAAGTGCAGGGTCTGGAGGAGAACAAGAGGAGGGCTGGAATTAGATTCCAGAGTCTGTTGAATGCTGAGACCAGGGGAGGCAGAGACATGGTGGTGTTGTGGCTGAACAGAGAGGTGTAGGATCTGCAGGAGATCTGCCCTACTCTCTGCTGAGAAGGGGGGGGGGTGGGCAAAGTCAAGCCTTTCTGCAGCTGCACAGAGGAGTGCAGGATCTGGCAAAGGAGTTCTGTCCTCTCTGCTGCCGACTACTGAGACAAGGTGGGTGCTGCAGCTGCAGGAGAGGTATAAGGGCCACATGAAATGGCCTGGGGGGGGGCCACATTTGGCCCACAGCCTTGTGTTTGACACCTGTGTTCTAGAGCGACAACACTGCTTCTCTATACATACAGTAGGGGGAGTGTTGTCACTGTAGAAGCCTGTACTGTACAATCATAGGTGACCAAAGCAGGCAATCTGCACTGCTTTCCAAGCTGACGATTCCATGGACTTGCCGTTTCTAATTTTTGCGAAGGGTGGAATTACACTTTAATTTTTCAGAAGTATCGCTCAGTCATTACAGCTGAGCCTCAGAGAAGCAGTCAGTGTGTCCAATGAGACGGCCTTATCACAATCTATCTTTATCGGCATTATATAAGGCGTCTTTTTGGTAAATGAATCCCGGGATTTATTAGCTGTGCTATACCGGCTGAAGCAGAGAAATTTATTGTTGGTGAAATATATCCGATCACCAAGGCTGCTAGAGAGGCAGGCAGGTCTGTCCTGGAGTTTACACGGAAGAGCGGCGTGCAACCACTAGAAAGCTGCATTTATGTATGAGAACTGCCTCTTTTTTAATTATTCTGGCCAATGAAATGAATTAACACCCGGGCACTTGACATGCCTAAACGCATCCAAACGCATAAAGTGTCAAGCATTTTCTTTTCTGCGTCTAGGAGAGACAGCCAAACGTCCTGTGTGTATGAAGCCTAAATATTTAAAGGCCAACTCCACCTATAAGCCTGGTTCACACCAGTGCGGCTCTGAAATTGTGCTACTTCAAAGCCACGGATCAGTGCAATTTGGACCTCCGATTTCATTGCAGCTTGTGACTTCATTTAACAGAAGTCAATGCAAGTCGCAATGAAA
Organism: Pelophylax lessonae; assembly: GCF_965119305.1. NCBI lineage: Eukaryota > Metazoa > Chordata > Amphibia > Anura > Ranidae > Pelophylax > Pelophylax lessonae. The sequence continues at coordinate 60,583,174 of NC_138773.1, read as the reverse complement.
TTGCAAAAATGTAGTGCCGCAACCTTTTTCAAAGTCGCTGTGTCTTGAATTGCAAGGATTTGAACAGTTCCATTGCTGTCAATAGTGTGTGACTTGTCATTATTATTATAATACAGGATTTATATAGCGCCAACAGTTTTACAATGTAGAGAGGGGACAGTACAGTTACATACAGTTTATTACAGAAGGAATAGGAGGGCCCTGCTCATGGAGCTTACAATCTAAAGTGGTTTTGAACTGTCAAATCGCATGACAGATTACAACGGTGTTAACCAGGGCTTATTCATTTTTTATTTTGCGAATTTGGTTCTAGCTTCCTAAGCCATGGTTCAAACCAATGAGATTTGTCATGTGATTTGACAGTATAAAATCGAATGAAAAGTCATACCTCCCTTGCTGGCAATGGAACCGTTCAAATTGTTCGACTCAAGATGCAGTAACTTTGAAAAAGGTTCCTGCACTACTTTTTTGTGACTTTATAGGTGTGGATTTACTAAAACTGGACAGTGCAATACCTGGTGCAGCTGTGCAGGGCAGCCAATCAGCTATTAATGTCAGTTTGTGCAGTTAAAGCGGAGATTTTGTGGCCGTCCGCTTGCGTTTCGTCACCTAAAAAAAGAAATGGATGGTTACGATTTTTATTTTTTTTTACTTACCTTGTTATTGTAGAAAAATATACTCGCCTTTCTTCTACTTCCTCCCTCGGCGGCCGCGGCCGCGGCCTGCGCCGCCACTTCCGGTTTGCAATGATTCCTGGGAGCTGAACGTCATCACTCCCAGGAATCAATGTGAGGGCACCGGCCCCGCTCGTCACTTCCGGTGCCCTCGCATGCCCAGAAGCTGTGGAGAAATGCGGCGCCGCACCGGAAGTGATGAGAGGGGCCGGTGCAGGCAGATTCTGGGAGAAGAGGACATGGAAGAGGACGCAGAAGAAGATGCGCCGGCTTCAGCTGCCCACAACAGAGATGGCAACGCTGGAGAAGAAATTTTAAAGGTAAGTATTTCTTCTTGCAGGTAAGTGCGACCCGGGACAGTACAGAGGCTATCCATTGTGGAATGTACTAGCCCTGACTGTTCCGGGGGTATTTTTATTGAAAATTTTTTTTCATGGCCGGAACTCCACTTTAAGCTTTGACAAAAAAACCTGGAAGCTGATTGGTTTCTATGCAGAGCTACACCAGATTTTTCACTCTCCAGCCTCAGTAAATCAACACCCATAGTGTGCATATACACTATATTATCAAAAGTATTGGGACACCTTCCCTTACCTGCACATGAACTTTAATGGCATCCCAGCCTTAGTCTGTAGGGTTCAATATTGAGTTGGCCCACCCTTTTCAGCTATAACAGCTTCAACTCTTCTGGGAAGGCTGTCCACAAGGTTTAGGAGTGTGTCTATGGGAATGTTTGACCATTCTTCCAGAAGCGCATTTGTGAGGTCAGGCACTGATGTTGGACGAGAAGGCCTGGCTCGCAGTCCTCACTCTAATTCAACCCAAAGGTGTTCTATCAGGTTGAGGCCAGGACTCTGTGCAGGCCAGTAAAGTTCCTCCACCCCAAACTCACTCATCCATGTCTTTATGGACCTTGCTTTGTACACTGGTGCGCAGTTATGTTGGAACTGGAAGGGGCCATCCCCAAACTGTTCCCACAAAGTTGGGAGCATGAAATTGTCCAGTATGTCTTGGTATGCTGACACCTTAAGAATTCCCTTCACTGGAACTAAGGGGCCAAGCCCAACCCCTGATAAACAACCCCCACACCATAATCCCCCCTCCACCAAATGATATGGAAGCCTTTGACACTTATGAAATGCTTGTAATTATACTTCAGTAAACCCTAATAACATCTGACAAAAAGATCTAAAAACAATGACGCAACAGACTTTGTGAAAACTAATATTTGTGTCATTCTCAAAACTGTTGGCCACGGCTGTATATTACATATTCTACATGGCTCCCCTCTGAATGCTGTGCTGTACATTATATATTCTACACGGCTCCCCTCTGAATGCTGTGCTGTATGTTACATATTACACACCGCTCCCCTCTTAATGCTCTGTTGTATGTTTCATATTTCACACCAGTCCCTTTTGAATGCTGTGCTGTATGTTACATATTCCACACTGATCCCTTTTGAATGCTGTGCTGTGTATTACGTATTCCACACTGCCCCCATCCTAATCCTGTTCTGTATGTTACATATTTCACACCGCTCCCATCCTAAGGTTGTGGTGTATGTTACATATTCCACACTGCTTACATTCTAATGCTGTATGTTACATACTCCACATGAGTCCCCTCTAAACGCTGTGCTGTACATTACATATGCCACACTCTTCCCTTCTGAATGCTTTACTGAACATTGCATATTCCACACTGCTTTTCCCTGAATGCTGTGCTGTATGTTACATAGTCCACACAACTCCCCTCTGAATGCTGTGTTGTATGTTACATATCCCACACCACTCCCCTGTCAGTGCTGTGCTGTATAATACATATTCCACACTGCTACCATTCTGATGGTGTGCTGTACATTACAAATGGTACACTGCTCTCCTCTGAATGCTGTGCTGTATACGCCATTTTCCACACTGCTTCCCTCTGAATGCTGTGCTGTATACGGCATTTTCCACACTGCTTCCCTCTGAATGCTGTGTTGTATGTTACATATTCCACACTGCTTCCATATAATAACTCTTCTTTAATGGTTGGCTGTGATGGTAATGCTATTCAGTAAGAGGATCCCAGCCATTCATTAATGCCAGGGACAGCGGTAGCAATGACCATGCTCCTCTATGGTGGGAGAAGAGACGTCACAGTTCTGTGGTTTGTATAAAACCTGCAGTCCTGAAATGCCATTCGCCATCCTTGTCATGTGATCTGCCAGGAAGGATTCTGATTGGCTGTTCGTAGACCTAGAAATATTTTGTTAGTTTAGTCACTGATATTCTACAACTGCCAGCCAAATGCATAGCTTGCAAAAAACCTAGAGCAGGGGTGTCAAACTCAATTTCATCGCGGGCCACATCAGCATTATGGTTGCCCCCCCAAAGGGCCGGTTATATCTATAAGATTAGATGTCAAGAGCCCCCCACACCCCCTTACACCCTTACATGAGATGTCAAGAACCCCCCTACCATCAGAAGTCAAGAAGCACCCACCCTTCCTTACATCACTATGCACCCCCTCACCTTGTGCTGCTGCCAGGAAGAAGATGCGGGTGGATCTGGAAAGAATTACAGGGTCTGGAGGAGAACCAGAGGAGGGCTGGAGTCAGCTTCCAGAGTCTGCTGAATGCTGAGACCAGGGGAGGCAAAGGCAAGGTGGCGTTTAGGCTGCATAGAGAGGTGCAGGATCTGTAGGAGGAGTTCTGCCCTCCTCTCTGCTGAGAAGGGGAGGGGGGGGGCAAAGTCGAGCCTTTCTGCCGCTGCACAGAGGAGTGCAGGATCTGGCAAAGGAGTTCTGTCCTCTCTGCTGCAGACTACAGAGACAAGGTGGGGGCAGAGAAAAGGGGGTGCCGCAGCTGCTGGAGAGGTGCAAGGGCCACATGAAATGGCCTTGGGGGGACCGCATTGTGCCCGCGGGCCTTGTGTTTGACACCTGTGAACTAGACATTCTGGAGGTGTCAAGATCACTCCCTGAATGCCTGACAGTGGCTACTTACCTTCACTCTGAAAATAACTCTTTTCAGAACATGGGCTAGTATAAACATTGGATTATACTTTTTTAATACGATTATGTAATTTTCTTTCCACCATTGGTTGAAAGACAGAAAATTGGTCGATTCCCCCATTAACACAGTCAATGTTGATGGGGGATTGCCTCCTGCTATTGTGTTTTGCCAGTGGGGAGCATCTCTGCAGGCAGAACACAATGATTAGTATTGCCGGCTATAGCTGGTGAGACTTATCGTTCGGGATAAATCCGATAGGTTGGTTGTGCAGAAGTGGATTGATCGATCCAGTTCTGTACAGCGAGGGTACCCATACATAGATCCAAATTCGGCCGATCCTTGCCCGACTGGCCAAACTTTGATCTACGTATGGCCTGCCTAATTGTACTTACATAGAGTGGGATAAAACATACTCCATGAAGATACATTGACGACATCTCATGGGAAACAAGGAACATGAACCCCCAGATGTTTTAGATACAGGAAAACATACCTAAACACAGAGGTGTAAATAGGCCCGCACGCTAATCCTTTCCTTGGCAAACGCATCGGCTGTCGCCATCGCCACATACATCTAAATCCGGTTTCTTTTTAAAGTTTTCTCCAGCAGCTGTTCCGTATTGAATGTGAAAAGCCCACTCTTCAAGTATGCACAGAATCAAACGTTTTCCCTCGCACTGTAATAATTAATAACGTTTGATCTTCCGTGTGTGTCCCTGCCAAACAGACTGTAGAAGTTTGTAAAAAACTACTCTGGAGGAATAGCAGATGCAGTGATGAGGGGTCCTGGATAAAAAGGAAGTGCATTTTTATTTGGTCATTGTATGGAGGAAAAGCTGGCTTTCATTTCTGAGATTTGTCTACGATTTCTTTTTTCCAAAGGCTAGCATTAAGAAGTAATAGTTCTATGCTGTAGGCCATGTGTGGGGCTTTCTGCTGTATGCCATGTATGGGGCTTTCTGCTGTAGGCCATGTGTGGGGCTTTCTGCTGTATGCCATGTGTGGGGCTTTCTGCTGTAGGCCATGTGTGGGGCTTTCTGCTGTAGGCTATGTGTGGGGCTTTCTGCTGTATGCCATGTGTGGGGCTTTCTGCTGTAGGCCATGTGTGGGGCTTTCTGCTGTAGGCCATGTATGGGGCTTTCTGCTGTAGGCCGTGTATGGGGCTTTCTGCTGTAGGCCATGTGTGGGGCTTTCTGCTGTAGGCCGTGTATGGGGCTTTCTGCTGTAGGCCATGTGTGGGGCTTTCTGCTGTAGGCCATGTGTGGGGCTTTCTGCTGTAGGCTATGTGTGGGGCTTTCTGCTGTATGCCATGTGTGGGGCTTTCTGCTGTAGGCCATGTGTGGGGCTTTCTGCTGTAGGCCATGTGTGGGGCTTTCTGCTGTAGGCTATGTGTGGGGCTTTCTGCTGTAGGTCTTGTATGGGGCTTTCTGCTGTAGGCCATGTGTGGGGCTTTCTGCTGTAGGCCATGTGTGGGGCTTTCTGCTGTAGGCCATGTGTGGGGCTTTCTGCTGTAGGCCGTGTATGGGGCTTTCTGCTGTAGGCCATGTGTGGGGCTTTCTGCTGTAGGCCGTGTATGGGGCTTTCTGCTGTAGGCCATGTGTGGGGCTTTCTGCTGTAGGCCATGTATGGGGATTTCTGCTGTATGCCATGTGTGGGGCGTTTTCTGCTGTATGCCATGTGTGGGGCTTTCTGCTGTAGGCCATGTGTGGGGCTTTCTGCTGTAGGCCATGTGTGGGGCTTTCTGCTGTAGGCCATGTGTGGGGCTTTCTGCTGTAGGCTATGTGTGGGGCTTTCTGCTGTAGGCTATGTGTGGGGCTTTCTGCTGTGGGCCATGTGTGGGGCTTTCTGCTGTAGGCTTTGTATGGGGCTTTCTGCTGTAGGCCGTGTATGGGGCTTTCTGCTGTAGGTCGTGTATGGGGCTTTCTGCTGTATGCCATGTGTGGGGCTTTCTGCTGCATGCCATGTGTGGGGCTTTCTGCTGTAGGCCATGTATGGGGCTTTCTGCTGTAGGCCATGTGTGGGGCTTTCTGCTGTAGGCTATGTGTGGGGCTTTCTGCTGTAGGCCATGTGTGGGGCTTTCTGCTGTATGCCATGTGTGGGGCTTTCTGCTGTAGGCCATGTGTGGGGCTTTCTGCTGTATGCCATGTGTGGAGCTTTCTGCTGTAGGCAATGTGTGGGGCTTTCTGCTGTAGGCCATGTGTGGGGCTTTCTGCTGTAGGCCGTGTGTGGGGCTTTCTGCTGTAGGCCATGTGTGGGGCTTTCTGCTGTAGGCCGTGTATGGGGCTTTCTGCTGTAGGTCGTGTATGGGGCTTTCTGCTGTAAGGCATGTGTGGGGCTTTCTGCTGTAGGCCGTGTATGGGGCTTTCTGCTGTAGGCCATGTGTGGGGCTTTCTGTTATAGGCCATGTGTGGGGCCTTCTGCTGTAGGCCATGTGTGGGGCTTTCTGCTATAGGCCATGTGTGGGGCTTTCTGATGTAGGCCATGTGTGGGGCTTTCTGCTGTATGCCGTGTGTGGGGCTTTCTGCTGTATGCCGTGTGTGGGGCTTTCTGCTGTAGGCCGTGTATGGGGCATTCTGCTGTAGGCCATGTATGGGGCTTTCTGCTGTACGCCATGTGTGGGGCTTTCTGCTGTAGGCCATGTGTGGGGCTTTCTGCTGTAGGCCATGTGTGGGGCTTTCTGCTGTAGGCATTGTATGGGGATTTCCGCTGTAGGCCATGTGTGGGGCTTTCTGCTGTAGGCCATGTGTGGGGCTTTCTGCTGTAGGCATTGTATGGGGCTTTCCGCTGTAGGCCATGTGTGGGGCTTTCTGCTGTAGGCCATGTGTGGGGCTTTCTGCTGTAGGTCTTGTATGGGGCTTTCTGCTGTAGGCCATGTGTGGGGCTTTCTGTTGTAGGTCGTGTATGGGGGCTTTCTGCTGTAGGCCATGTGTGGGGCTTTCTGCTGTAGGCCGTGTATGGGGCTTTCTGCTGTAGGCCATGTATGGGGCTTTCTGCTGTAGGCCGTGTATGGGGCTTTCTGCTGTACGCCATGTGTGGGGCTTTCTGCTGTAGGACATGTGTGGGGCTTTCTGCTGTAGGCCATGTATGGGGCTTTCTGCTGTAGGCCATGTGTGGGGCTTTCAAAGGCTGTGTTGTGTCAGACAGCTGTCGTTGGCCAGCATACCGGGGTGTTTCCACTGGTTTTAGGGCCTATGTGGACGGGCTTTGAGCCTGTGTCAAGGACATCAGTTTAGATGCTTCTGAGATCATTCAGAATTTACTGACAGGCACATATGACCTGCAGTTAGCTTCCTTCCTTCTGACCTGCTTTTGACTTTCTTTCAGTGGGTTTTGCTTACTCATAGATTTGTATTGGAATACAAAACCCATTTGAAGCAAAAACAAAAACAAAAAAAAAACAATTGACACAAGTCATAAGACATAGAATTAGAGCCGGTTCACATACAGGCGACCCGACTTCCCGGGGAGACCAGTGAAGTTGCGGTGCACAGCACGCACCGCGACCTCGGAGCGGCATGCACGTACTTCATATCATTGAAGTCAATGCAGGTCGCTCCAGGTCGCCCCAAAGTAGTACAGGACCCTTTTTCTAAGTCGGAGCGACTTGTGACGCTCCTATTAGAACGGGTCCTGTGCTACTCTATGGCAGGCGACCCACGGCGACTTGTCAGGCGACCAAGTCGCCCCAGTGTAAACGGGGTCTTAGAGAAATAAAAAATACCATTAAAAGCACAACTCCAGCTATATTTTTTCCATTTTGAATAGAGCAAAGCCAATTCAGAAGCTTTGCCAGATTTTTGTAACTGTCTGAGAGTTCACCTGTAAGAGTAACGGGGTGCATACCAATGACATCCTGAAACTTCACTCAAGGTTTTTGAGCAGGCAAGAGTAACATATAGCACACTATACAAACCTCCCACCTCGAGTCATGAAGCTAATGTCTTTCACCCATATGAGTAGGCCCTACCCTGCTATGGGTAAAACACGATAGAGGCATGACTGAAGATAAGAGGTTTGCGGTGTGTGCTGTATGTCACTCTTGCCTGCTCAATAAACTTAAACTGAAGTTCCAGGAGGTCATTGGTATGCACCCTGTTCCTCTTACTTGCAAGTAGCATGGAGCAAAAACTGGGTCCTGGGCCTTTTTTCACCCAACTGGACCACAGAATTTAGGAGAAAACAGGGAGTTTCTGGAATGGGGGACATGCATAAAGAGTTCACTTCCTGTTTCAGGGGCAGAAAATTAGGAAAATTAGGGAAATTACCCCATTGGACACAACGGTGACGTAGGGATGGGTGTATTAAAACCACAGTGAACAGAGAGGGACAAAGACATCCGACACTCCTGGAAGTGTCAAATGCTGAAGGAACTTCACGAAAGCTGCAGCACAGGGACAGAGTGAAAATAGGAGGAACGAGTCACCAAAGAGGTGCTTTTAGTAGCTTCTCTTTTGCAGGTGAGGTGGCAAAGATGGCTACTTAGGACAAAATGGCTCCAAAGTATTCATCTCTTCTCTCTCTTGATTCTTTTATGTTTTATGCGATGGCTGAAATATTCTGCAACAATGAAAATTCCCTATCTCTCAGAATACGAACCCTGTCTGGATATCTTGACCACCGGACATATATATCTTCTACAAAAGTCCCTTGGAAAGTCCCTGATGAAAATTGCAGACGTCCCAATATAGACTTTTAACACTAAACTTACTAAAACGTTCTGATAACTTTGGATTGGTCAACTAATATCTTAATACAAGCTACTTTTCATACGTCCTATGGTATATTTAATCTCAAATGCGGAATAATAAAATTTAGATCACTTTGATTCAACAACTGAGTCTGGTCTGATCTCTATGTAGCTACATATCTCTGATTTGGTATCACTGACTAACAGGTAACAGGTATTTGTACCTGACAGGAAAAGATTCCACAATGCAGGGTACCTTTTATTTGGATTTTTTTAAAACCCTGACAGGAAATATAACAATGAAATACTGTATTGGTTTCAGCCAATCGTTTTTTGTTTATTAATTCTTAATGGTCCACATAACTGAGGACATGGCAGGGGGTGTGTCTTTTGTCCTTTGTGCTAAAACATGTCAATCATTCCCATCTAAGAATGTTTGGAGGTATGTGACAGAGTAGCTTTGAAACAAGCCATCACTACCTTTTGTAGCTGCAGGCAGTATGGAGCAATTCATCTTCAATGATTATATAAGAAAGTACTTTCAGTTTAAATTCAGAATCTCAGCCTCCCTACCTCCCCTCCGAACAGTAACCTTTAATCTTTACCATAAAAACAAAGCAGGCACACAGGAAGAGGGGAGAGAGCAGAGCGCCGTAACCCAACTTGAAGAACTTTACTGATTTTCTAATGAACTTTGAGGGTGAATTGCTCCTCTGTGCTCGCAGCTACAGAAATCAGTGAGAGTTTGTTTTAAAGCCTAATAATTGTGTATTCAATTTTTTTATATATATATATTTGAATATCTGTAGCTTGGCCATGGTTCTACTTGATCCTCAATTCTCTTGTCATCTGAACTGTAACTTTTAAACTCTTGAAATAATTAACACATCAGAACCGATCTCAACTAAAAACTAAAAAAAGTTAGCTAAAGATTTTGCAGAGTCTAACACTTCCCCCTCTGCACTGTGATTCCTCCTGATGACCCATGTCAATACTGGACAGAGACGTGACAATGGGCCCAGTGAATCCAACCACTGGGTGCAGTGGAGGACCCATACTGGAAATGCAATACTCCCAGAAGTGTTGGATTCTGAAGAATCTTCAGCTGGCAGTTTCTGTTGACTACAGCAGAGAATGGTAGATTGGTGAGCAGAAGGGATGAGCATTAAAGCCAATGTGAGGATAAAAGTCCGGGCACCCAGTCAGTGTTTTTTTTTTAAATGCTTGGTAAAGCACAGTTTTATTCACCAAAGTCTTCCATCAGGATTCTTCGTTGGTGCCAATTATGGATGCAGGAGGACTGGTAAACCAGCGATGCAGATGCATCCATGACGACACTCCCCAACAGTCCCTTTTAGTTGACATTACTGCACATTTATTTTAGCAACATATTCGCTTTTATCTCACCTTAACACTTAATAATTAACCTGGAAGTGGAGTGGCTGGGGGATCAGAGGACAAGAAGTGCAATGCTGGAGTATAAAGAGGGTCAGTGACTTGGGGGCTTTAAATGTAAAATAAATACATATTGCTCTCCCTTCCAGTTTGTAAGCAACCCACAGCTCATTGTATTTTCAAATAGAGAATCTAACATTCAAAAATATTCATAAGGATGCCTTGATGAGGGTGCACTGATGAGGCAGCAATGATAAGGGCTGCACTGATATGGCGGCACTGATGGCCATTGATGAGGAGGCACTGATGAGGTGGCACTGATTAGGGCATCACTGATGAAGCGGCACTGATGGGCAATGATGAGGAGGCACTGATGAGGCTGCAATGATGAGGCGGCACTGATGGCCATTGATGAGGAGGCACTGATGAGGTGGCACTGATTAGGGCAGCACTGATGAGGCAGCACTGATGGGCATTGATGAGGAGGCACTGATGAGGTGGTAATGATTAGAGCAGCACTGATGGGCATTGATGAGGAGGCACTGATTAGGTAGCACTGATTAGGGCAGCACTGATGAGGCGGCACTGATAGGCATTGATGAGGAGGCACTGATGAGGCTGCACTGATGAGGTGGCACTGATGGGCACTGATAAGCTGCACTGATGGGCACTGATAACCTGCACTGATGGGCAAGGATTGGCACTGATGGGGCTGCCCTGATTATCAGTATAAACAGTGTACTCACTGTGCCCTGTCAACCTTCCTGAATATTGGTTTACCTTTCCTCACACAGAGACAGCATGTGAGGAAAGGAATGCCGATAACCAGCAAGTCTTTTTACATGTGACCAGCTGTGATTGGACACAGCAGTTTACATGATAAAGGGCTGCTGTGATTGGCCCTTTACTATATTCTGTGATCAGATGTGTCCAAAGGACACAGCAGTCACAGATCGTGCCTGATGTGCACCCCAGGGGGCATGTTGGATGCGCAGTCCTGGGAGGACATCCAGGGACGCCCTCCCAGAACTGGAGAGCCGCGCTGTAGCCGTGTTTTGGCTATAGTACAGGCAGGAAGGGGTTAAATGGGACCTTGTACTTCAGGCAAGTTCCACTTATTCAGTGAGCTTCCTTCAAAAATGAACCTGTAGAACGAAAAATAGTTATTATACTCATCTATACTCTCCTTTCTGTAGTACAGAGGGTGATCCTCCTGCCAACAAGATCCCTGGGAGTGCTGAGTAGCTAAAAGAAGATAATCCTGCTCTGGGGAGCTACTCAACATTTTCCACGACCAGAAAAGACATCAGCCTTGCCTAGGCACTGTGAGAAAGTCAGAGAAAGGTACAAAAGTACAGGGCTTTTTTTCTCAGAAAAAAGTGCAGGGAACCACGACCCCCCAAACTGGTCAAAATTTCAACAACAGTGGAAGAGTCTTAAAGGGGCATCAAATACCAGGAGTGCATTATGTACAGAGTGCAGAGTTCAGGGGTGCGCTACACACAGAGTGCAGAGTTCAGGGGTGGGCTACACACAGAGTGCAGCGTTCAGAGGTGCGCTACACACAGAGTGCAGAGTTCAGGGGTGCGCTACACACAGAGTGCAGAGTTCAGGGGTGCGCTACACACAGAGTGCAGAGTTCAGCCTTCTTCCGCAGATGCTTATCTTTGCATCCACCATCCACATCCCACTTTTACCCCTCTTCTTCTGTAATACCTCCCCTCACACAGCGGGGGTGTCAACATTCGCATTGCACCCCAGACACCGGCATCTCCTTTGTCCCCATACTGCACTTGGAAAACACAGGAAGCCAGACCTCTGTGTTTACAAGTGATAGTGGTGAGCGGGGAGCAGAAGGCCTGAGCTGGAGGCGGTGGAACTGAGTTCCACCAAGTTCCATCTGAAAAAAATCCCTGGGTAAGTATAATATCTAACCACTCCCACCATATGTTTTTTTTTTTGCACTTTCATCCAGTGTTTTGGGGGGGGGGGGTCACCCTAAAAGAGGTGCAAGGTCCACTTTAGAACACATTCTTGAGATCTACCTCTGTGCAGGTTCCAGTTGTGAAGGCTGCTGAAGCTGCCCTAATGGCCAGTCTTTGACCAGTCTTATTACCGCCCATCTCACCAAAGTCATGATCTGGGTAGATCAGAGCTCCCGTGCTGGACTACGAAAAACACCCGCTAACTGCCCAATACCCACACCCACTTAAACTATTTACAAAACACACTACTCGTCTTGGAGTAAAAATGGCCGACATGGCCTTTTATTAAATAACAAATATAAAATTATGAAATAACAATATAACAATAATAATAATAACAATAACCCAGATCTATGTTTGTGGTCCTTGACAGTACCATGTAAAAACCAACTTCTGTGTCTGGGTCACCATTTGGCTTGGTCACTTCCCCAGCCGCTAAGCACCGCCTCGGGGACTAACACAGCCGACCCAGACACCCCACCTGTACAATTTAGAGGACGCCATACCTCGGATGGGTCCCCACCATTTTTCCCAAAAACCAGTTTGCTGAACCCCTGTCAAGGACCCCAAACCGCCAACTGCAGCAGCAAAACATAACACACCCCAAAAACAACAATCCCACTGACAAACCAAAAAAGGGGCGGGAGGGAGGGACTTTTCTTCCACGCTTTCTCCTTCAGGATTGACCTGACCCCTCCTACCCTGGACCTATATTTCAACCTCTCCACCCCCCTGCCTGTACCACTGACCAATAAGGTAAGTGCCCCCCTGTTAGCCCACCTACTTTTGTCCCCCACTTGACCTTTACTGCACGCTTCCCTTTCTCACCCATTCATGTATGCCCTATGCCTAGTCCTTTCTCTCCTGTCGCCGGGCATGTCTTGATCTGGGTAGATCAGAGCTCCCGTGCTGGACTACGAAAAACACCCGCTAACTACCCAATACCCACACCCACTTAAACTATATACAAAACACACTACTCGTCTTGGAGTAAAAATGGCCGACATGGCCTTTTATTAAATAACAAATATAAAATTATGAAATAACAATATAACAATAATAATAATAACAATAACCCAGATCTATGTTTGTGGTCCTTGACAGTACCATGTAAAAACCAACTTCTGTGTCTGGGTCACCATTTGGCTTGGTCACTTCCCCAGCCGCTAAGCACCGCCTCGGGGACTAACACAGCCGACCCAGACACCCCACCTGTACAATTTAGAGGACGCCATACCTCGGATGGGTCCCCACCATTTTTCCCAAAAACCAGTTTGCTGAACCCCTGTCAAGGACCCCAAACCGCCACAGCGCCACAAGTGTGACCCCTTACACTTGTGCGCCCCTCCACACCCTCAAGGCCCGGTGGATCCCGTCCTCCAAACCCAAGAACCACAGGTCAGTGCCAATAGCATTGAGATAGACCCCATCCCCACGAAGGAACTGCCACGTATCGCTCACCAGCTCCAGATGCCGCACCACCAGGCCACCATTCCTGCTGACGAATCTCCCCACCTCCTTGTTCACTTTAATACGGGCCTTATTAAGTTTGTCGACTGAACGAGCCGACCGCCACGAAGTGCGGGCCACAATGTCGGACCACACCACCAGCATATCAGGGAAGGAAGTGCGAAGCCTCAAAAAGTCGAACTTCACATCCCGAATGAGCTCACGCATTGAGCGGAGACCCAAATCATTACCGCCCACATGCAAAACAAGGATATCCGGGGCCCTGTCCAACCTGGCAAAGCGGGAGACTTCCGGCACGACCCTGCTCCACAGCATGCCAGGCACACCTATCCACCTGACCCTGCCATCCTCCCGGGGAACCCCCAACTGTCTACCATTAGGCCTGACCTCCGCCCGCCTGGCCCCCCAGAAGACATACGAATGGCCGAGGATCCAAATCAGACACTGCCGGACACCTGCAAAAAGAAACAAAGACAGTGCACCCTACACCCAACGCACACATACAACACAACCAAACAAACACGAAAATTACGCAGAAAACACACACAAACAGGCCCCTATAACCCCTCCGTAGGGGCTACTGCACCAGGTGGGGCCTGACGTAGGACCGGAACCTGTGCGACTCCCACCGCCCAATGCGCCGGACCACGTCCTCTCCCAAACCCCAACGGGCCGCCTCTGTGGCCGCCCCGATGCGAAAGGAATGGGACGCATAAGCCGCCGGGTCGAAGCCCCCGGCCAGCAAACATTTCCTAAACACCGCCACAAATTGAAACCTGGACAGGCAAGAACCGTCCAAGTGAACCAATAAGGCACCACCAACCTCAGGCCGAACCTGAAGATAACGCTCCAGAGCCCCCACCGGGCAAACATCAGCCCCGTTGCCCCGAAACAGCTCCACCCACTTACCTCTGCCCACCTGGTCCGTTTTGGACCTCCGGATACGAATCCGAACCGAGGAGGCAGTGCGCACTATGTCCTCCAGCAGCAGCCCCCCAGCCACCCTCGTCGATGGACTAACCAGTTCCCCAATCCGGAAGGCCCCAAAGAAAGCCAACAGGAAGGCTGCCCTGAACAGCAGGCCCTCATAAGATGACGAACAGATAGAGCCCAGTTTTTCCAGAACGACACCCAACACTGAAAAGGACACCGGACGCCGGGAATCGCGGCCCCGGTTACACTTCCGGTACCCCTTCAACGCCTGCCGCACGTGAAAAGCCTTGGTGAAATCCACCCCCCCTGACAACTTGAACCAAAAGGCCATGCCAGCCAGTTTTCTATCCATGGCCGCCGCCGAAACTCCCCGCCCAAAATTCATACACACAAAGTAAAGCACCAGAGCGGACACATCCACCCCCAAATCTGTCCCCCCTACCTCCTCCAAAAAGGAACGCCATTCCGCCCACGCCCTGACATACGCCTCCCAAGTCGCAGGGGACAGTGACCGCCGAATCAAAATCGCTGCTCCTCCAAGGGGACCGTCCACAAATCCCGCGGACAGGGAATCCCATGCTGCTCCGCTGCCGGTGCCAACACGCGAAACTCGGTCCACTGGAAACGAGACAAAGCATCGGCCACCTGGTTAGAAACCCCCGGAATATGCACAGCATAAATAAAAACATTGAAACGCAGACACAACAGGACCAGATGGCGCAACAGGCTAACTACCGGGGGGGAAGACGCCGAGATGTTATTGATCGCCTCCACCACCCCCATGTTGTCGCAATGAAAACGCACCTTCTTGTTGCCAAAGCCCGCCCCCCATAGAGCCACCAAAACCACAATCGGAAACAACTCCAACAACACCAAGTTACGCAGGAAACCCGCCGACCTCCAGGATTCCGGCCAAGGTTCCGCGCTCCACCGTCCTTGAAAGAATGCCCCATACCCCGCAGAACCAGCCGCGTCCGTAAATAGAGCTAAGTCCCCGTTGCTAAACGGACCGTCCATCCACAGCGAGCAGCCATTGTAAGACTCCAAAAACATATCCCAAATCCTCAGGTCCGCCCGAAGCCCCCTGGTAAGCCTCACCGAATGCCCAGGGGCCCGGACCCCTGGCGTGGCCGCAGCCAAACAGCGACAAAAAATTCGCCCCATGGGAATTATCCGGCACGCAAAGTTCAACTTACCGAGTAAGGACTGCAACTCCCGCAGCGTGATCCTGCGACGACCGCTCGCCTGCCTAACCTCCTCCCTCAAACGCACCAACTTGTCCAACGGCAACCTGCATTCCATGGCCAGAGAGTCAATCGTGATGCCCAAGAAAACCAATTCCGTCACAGGGCCCTCCGTCTTGTCCGAAGCCAAAGGAACCCCAAAACGGGCGGCGATGTGTTGCAGCGTCCCCAAGAGGACCGCACAGGTCCTCGAGCCCGAGGGCCCTATGCACAAAAAGTCATCCAAATAATGGATGATGGAGCTAACCCCCGACACATCCCGAACCACCCACTCCAGAAAGGAAGAAAAGGTTTCAAAGAAGGCACACGAAATGGAACAGCCCATCGGCAAGCAGCGATCCACAAAATAAGATCCTTGCCAACGGCACCCCAACAAGTGCATACTATCGGGGTGAACTGGCAGTAAGCGAAAGGCCGCTTCCACGTCGGCCTTGGCCAACAGGGCCCCCCTACCATATTTTCGAACCCAAGAAATGGCCGCATCAAACGACGTATAGGTAACCGCACACGCCCGCGGGTCAATACCATCGTTGACGGAGCCACCCCGCGGATAGGACAGATGGTGAATCAGGCGAAACTTGCCCGGTTCCTTCTTGGGGACCACCCCCAACGGCGAAACCACCAGCCCCGGCAACGGGGGTGAAGCAAAAGGCCCACTCATCCTGCCCAATGCCACTTCCTTAGCCAGCTTCTCCGCCACCACCTCCGGGTAAAGCCGGGTAGAACGCAAGTTGCCCGCCAAGGGCGGAATCCCCTCCAAAGAACACGGAATGCGAAAACCCTCCCGAAAACCCTCTTCAAGACGGCCAGCCGCCTCCCGATCGGGGTACCTATTTAAGAATGGTACCATCCTTGCCACCCTCACCGGAGTCATCCCTCTTGCCAGGGACCTCCCCACCACGCCCCTTTCCCCGTTTGAAGCAACGGGACAGGGGGTGACTGCCGCCACATCCTGAACACTCGTGCTTAAAACGACAGGAGCTCCCAAACTTGCACGTGCCCTCGTTGAACTGCCAACACACCCCTTTCTTCTTATCGGCCGATGAACCCGAGGTCGAGGTGCCGCCGCCCCCCCCTGGAAAAAACTGACCCCCCGCCCGGGCAGACGTCATCAACTTCATCCACAGGCTGATATCCTTATGATCCCACCGGATGGAGGGCCGGACCGCCTTGCGCTGCCGAAACTGTTCATCATAACGCAACCAGGCCACCCCCCCCGTACACACGGTGGGCTTCCCCAATCGCATCCAGGTAACAGAACAACGCCGAGCAATTTTCGGGCGCCTTCTCCCCTATAACGCTCGCCAAAATCGCAAAAGCCTGCAACCAATTGGCAAACGTACGGGGGATCAGCCGATACCGCCGCTTCTCTTCCTCCTCCTTCTTGCTCTCGTCCGGCTTAACCCTATCCAGGTTAAACTTCTCGGGAGCAGGGAAAAAATTTCTACATAGTCACCTTTCCATATCTTGTCGCGAACTTCGGGCTTAAGGTGAGCCCCCAACGGTCCCTCGAAGCAGACGTACACTTCGCCGCGTCCGCCAACCTTACCTTGTCACAGTCCTTGTTCCCGTCCCCGGACTTGTCCACCGCAGCCGCAACCGGAGCCAGCGACGCCTCCTCCGTCTGCGTGCCCGCCACCGTCACTCCTGCCTGGGCTCCCGCCACCGCCGACCCCTGAACCGGGAGGGAGGGGCCGCCAAAGCACTGGCCTCCAGCCGCCTCACCAAGTCCCGCAGGCTTCCCAACACTTCCAGACCCACCCGGGCGGACACATCCCCCCCAACACCCCGGACCAAACCCCCACCCCCCGGGCCAGACAACACATCAGACGCCACAGCAGAAGACAGTACAGACATAGAGCACTCACCAGGCTGCCCAGGGCTGGACGCCCCCCCAGCCGCCACTCCGGCATCCCCCGCTGTGACAGGAACAGCATCTGCGACTTCACCGTCCTCCGAGCTGCTGACCTCCCCTTCCGATCGGACGACCTCTGGACTGTGGACCGGAACCTCTGCCGCCGCCGTCTTCCCCCTCCTCTGGACGGATCTCCTCTTCACAGACAGCCTGGAGCTCGATCCTGTAGAAGCAGGCTGCTGCAGACGTGGTCCCTTTAAGCCGAAGCCGCGCCTCCCGATGACGTCATCAGCGCGCGCCCCGCTCTCCTCCACATCCTCCGCTCTCCCAGGCCTAGGAGCAGGCCTGAAGGTCCTCACAGTCGGCTGCAGGGCACCCGATCGGCTCCCCCCGCTCACTCGGCGACCATCACGATCCGGGATGGGGCCCCCGGCCGCCCCAGGCAGCAGGACGGCACCCGCAGCACTGGCTCTCCCCCGCCGAGCGGATGCCCCGACCGGAACCTCGCCAGGGACACCCGCCGATCCATCCGGCCGAACGATGATGGAGGAAGGGACCCGGGCTTCAGCAAGGTGAGTGTCCCTCCCCCGTGGGCTCCTTCCATGAAGGGGATTCCTCCCAGCTTCCCCACCCGCCGAAGCAGGCACACGCTTCGCAGGGGGGGCTGAAGGGTCCCCATTGGGGCTCCCATGGCGACGCTGAGCCCTGGGGGCCCGATCCGGGCTGAAGCGCTCCGGAGGCCTAGACCTCCTAGCACGTGTGGAGGAAGGCCTCAATTCCGAGGGGCCTTCCCCGGCCCCCTGCAAGGTGCTGGCCACCTGTCCCTGCACCCAGTCTGAGCCATGCACCTCAGCCAACTCCCGGAGACGGGACAGCAGGCCATCCAATTCACTCATCTCCCCTCTATTGCAGATCCAAGAAGAGACGCAGCAGCTGGACACACAGACTTTTCTTCCACGCTTTCTCCTTCAGGATTGACCTGACCCCTCCTACCCTGGACCTATATTTCAACCTCTCCACCCCCCTGCCTGTACCACTGACCAATAAGGTAAGTGCCCCCCTGTTAGCCCACCTACTTTTGTCCCCCACTTGACCTTTACTGCACGCTTCCCTTTCTCACCCATTCATGTATGCCCTATGCCTAGTCCTTTCTCTCCTGTCACCGGGCATGTCCATGACTTGGGAATGTACCCCCCCTCCCCTACATTCCAGCTCTGATAATTGGAGGACATGGACACCAGCTGTCATGGGATTGTGGATTACGGTGTTCATGCGCGTTAGGAACTTTATTTTGGAAAAATTAGCCACACATTGAGAAAGGAGAGGGGGATTTTACATTTTTTTTTTTTTGCCAAATAGCCAAATTTTATTTTTAAAGGAGAAATTCACATTCTGATTAAGACATGTTTTAATTAGACAGTGCAAATATCAAGTAATATTTATCAATGACACAGGCAACATGGTGGTTTAGAGGTTATCACTTTTGCCTTGCAGCACCGGGGTTCTTGGTTTAAATCCAAGCCAGGATACTATCTGCATGGAGTTTGCATATTCTCCCTGCGTTTGTTTGGGTTTCCTCCAGGTATTCAGGTTTCCTCCCACACACCAAAGACATAGTGGAAGGTTAATTGGCTCCTGTCTACCTTAGCCTGGGACGTTAGATTGTAAGATCCTTGAGGAACTTACAGGGACCGATGTGAATATACAGTATGTAAAGTTCTGTGTAAATTGTTGGAGCTGTATAAATACTTGCAATATAAAATAAGAATTTTTAGAATGCAAAGAAAAGCGTTTAAATCATCATCATTTCAGGTTGTTGGAATGCGAAGTCTCCATATAAATATAGCACAGGCTCCTCTATTTTCAAGTCCCAGGCATGTATGTGTTACATGAGAAGCCCTTGTGTTCCTGATCTGCGTTCTGATTTACAACCCTCATGACAGCCATGAAAACGCCTTCTCTGCTGCCGTGAAAAGAGAAAGCCCCTAAGTATTTTCTGTGTATCATTTGCGCCACCTACAACACCACTCGCCGATCAAGAGCGCAGGCTGTGGCATAAGTGTGAGACGCAACATGCCATTATGTACCAACGAGCCCCAGAAGTCATAGGATTGGTCAGTGAAGCGGATTATTAGTGCTGAGGCATTTCCCACTTTCTTACAATAGACCTTTAAGGGTCGTAAATGTGGCCAGACCATTCTTAGGCCAGGACTGAGGTGACCTATGACCTTCGGCCCCTGTGCAGTTGTTATTTTGGAGTATAGTTTCTCTATTAGGGCTAACAAGAGGGTCACAGCCTTTGTAACGTGAGAAATGGCAGATCTGAGGATTTAGGTGTCAGAGTTCTTAAAAGGTGCCAAGTTTATGAGAGGCCTCTAGAATATTAACTTGGCCATTGTGCTTAAACTACTGCAGCTTAAAGAAAGCCCCTTCTGAAAGTGCCAGAAGGCCTTAGAGAAGGTTCACAAAATCTATCGGTTTGGGGTCGGTTTGTCGGAAGTTTATGTCTTAGCAGGCACCTTTTGACCCTTTCCAATGCTCCCTGGTCTAGCATGCTCGGCTGAAAGTTCAGGCTGTGAAGCATCTTAATCTGAAAAAATATACAAAGTATATTCCTCGCGCCAATGGAACTACAAGGTTATTATGTAGATTAAAATATTATTTAAAAATTATTTTAAAACTGTTAGCCTAAAAACAATATACTTTGCAGCTGCTGTATAATTAAAAGGTATTGGATATAAATGGTCTTATAGAAGACCAAATACAGCGCTTGCTAAAACCAGTGGATGCCAGTATCTGTATCACTCTCTATATAGTAAGTGCAATTCCAGTATAAACTTAACGTCTAATAAAATAATTCAACATATATTCATCAAAAAACATCAAAAAGAAACTCCCTCTAGTGGGTACTTGTGCAAATTAGTGCATGGTGAATAAGCATATAAATATAAAAACAGATCCAAATATGAGTGAAGAAATATAAAATTACTAAAATGTTTTTAAATATTGTCAGAAAAAAGTCCAAAATATATAAAGTGACTTCAGTGCTCAAAAATAGTGGTGAATGTCCTTAGTGACAATAAATCTTCAAATCCAAAAGTGCAAGTGCTCTGGCGTGGTTTCCCGTGACATCAATTCCTTTGTGAATTGGTAAATTGAATCACTTACCAGATTGAGTGGGCTTGCTTGAAAAGCCCCCTGGGCTTAGTAGGTTTCCCCTTTGGGTGTTCCTATGAGCTGCTGATGGCTCCTCTAGGCTCCAGGGTACTCGGTCAGTGGTAATATAAAAGAGGAGAAAGAAGGCTCCAAATAGTGTTATATAACTATGAAATTCCTTTATTTCCCATAAATCGGGTAAAAACAGCTTTAAAAGTTTTAAAACATCACTGGTGGTGTGGTGCGGGCTGCTCGTCCTCCTCACAAAGCGACGGGGTTACTTCCGGCTTGCGCTCCACCTCAACGTGACGTAATGACGCTATGCGGTCCAAACTGACACGTTTCGTCACTTCCGGTGATGTCCTCAGAGGTCTAGCATGCTCGGCTGAAAGTTCAGGCTGTGAATAACTAGATCTTAGGGAAAATGGCTAGGAGGTATAATTTCTGGTAGAAGAAATTTTGTATACCTCTTCTGTCTAAATTGTTTTAATGTAGTACAATGCAGTGTACATTATCAGTCCGCTCTATGCATCTATAGCAGGGGTGTCAAACTCAATTTCATTGCGGGCCGCATCAGCATTATGGTTGCCCTCAAAAGGGCCCGGATATATCTGTAGGATTAGATGTCCAGAGCACCCCCCGCCCCCTTACATGGGATTTCAAGAACCCCCCCCCCCCACCATCAGAAGTCAAAAGTCACCCATCCTTCCTTACATCACAATGCACCCCCTTACCTTGTGTTGCTGCCAGGAAGAAGGTGGATCTGGGAAGAAGTGTAGGGTCTGGAGGAGAACCAGAGGAGGGCTGGAGTCAGCTTCCAGAGTCTGCTGAATGCTGGGACCAGGGGTGGCAAAGTCAAGGTGGTGTTGCGGCTGCACAGAGAGGTGCAGGATCTGCAGGAGGAGCTCTGCTCTCCTCTCTGCTGCAGACTGCTGAGAAATGGGGGGGGGGGCAAAGATGAGCCTTTCTGAAGCTGCACAGAGGTGTGCAGGACCTGGCAAAGGAGTTCTGTCCTCTCTGCTGCCGACTACAGAGACAAGATGGGGGCAGAGACAAGGGGGGTGTCACAACTGCAGGAGAGGTGCGAGGGCTACATGAAATGGCCTAGGGGGCCGCATTCGGCCCGCGGGCCTTGTGTTTGACACCTATGATCTATAGGGTGCTAAAAATTGTGCCAAATGCTATAATAATTTGAAAGTAGCTGCTAAGAAGATGGCAGTGATGTAGTTCATGGACTGGAGGACTTTATGGAAAGTGCTCTAATGGCCAAACCAACCTCAGATCCTACTTTAAAATTTATCAATTTTTTTGGGTTGAGCTGGAAGGGTTAGTACTTCTGTCATGTATTAATTGCTGTCTATGTCCCCAATAAAGAGATTTACCCTCTAAATTTGTCCTGATAATCATTATAAATGGGACAGAAAGGGATGGGAAATCTAAAATTTTGCAGTAGCCACCAGAACAGAAAGAGAGGGTAAATCCTCAACAAGAACAACTAAATCGGGCCGCGTAAAAGTTAGAACTTTTATTCAAAATTCTCCAAAGTTGTAAACTACTTTGGTTTGAAAGCCCTTAAAATGTTCTGCCCATGTCTACTACTTGAATGGAATTCCAGGTGTATAAAACAGGTTTATTTTGTATCTAGCACATGTCCATCACAATAAGTGCAATTTTTCCTGAACAGAAATCACATTCACGGCTAGAATTTTGTTTGTTCATTTAGGAAATGAGAAAGATTTTCCATCCTGCTCCTTTGAATGGTCGAAATAATTGCTGATTTGACCCTACTAACCAATATCAAATTGAAGGAACAAGAAAATTTCAACAAAAAATTTCTGGTGTATGGCCTGCTTAAAAGAAACTTTGGCTTACCACTTCTTATTGTGTCCCCAGGAAAGGAAGTAAATTTACCCAACAGGGCACAAACTTGTAAGGGTTTTAACCAGTCAATACTTAAACCAAAAAAAATGTTCTGGCTTTAGATACACTTTAGTATGCATATATTGTTAGCTGATAGGGTACTCAGCCCTAGTGTTTCGTATATTTGTTTTGTACATTATAGTTCATGTTTTACTCTCTTTGTATAGTGCTATGTTAAGGCTATTTACATCAATAAAATAGGAATGAATAGTGATCCACAATCTTCTAAATCGTTATTGGACAGGACGAGCTTGACTGCACCATGTCCCTGGAAATGATTCTAAAATGTGGGCGTGGGGGTGTTCTGCCTCTCCCAGATAGAAAGGCAGAATTTAAATACTGTCTTGAATAGGACACATCTTGGAGCTATTGTAAGTGATGTACAAGTGGATTAGTCTGAGTGACAGAGACGGCAATTATGCCACTCAGTATAACTTGACAGGGCAACTTAAGGTCAACATTGAAAAACTCTGCGGTGTACAAAGGCATCTATGAGCTCCCGAGGGATGTTCTTGACACATATTGATTGCACAGACCAGGGGAAGTCATGCTTTACATACTAGAGATCCAAGGAATGTAGCGCCATCAGTGTCAATTGTTTGGGAATGAACCTGCTAATGTTCTGATATGGGCAAGTAAGACATCCTCCAGCTACAAGAATTTTTATCAACCCCCCTAGGCTTAGAAACACAGTGGTCATGGTCCCATCATTTTTAAGACTTGAAATAAATATATTTAAAAGGGTGTAAGGGTTATATAATTTCAAAAAAAAAAAAAAAAAAAAAGCTATAACACTGGACATAAAGTCATAAAAGTATAAATAACACAACCAAGCCTGGGAACCTGAATTGGCCAGGGGATTCCAGCCAACCAATACTATTACCAGGCTTAAAGGCCACTGGGAGTTCCCTCTGGCCCATCCATTGATTGGCAGACTGGAGTAGTGATGTCAGCAACAAAAGCAGACTGAGGGTATTATCACTACTTTTTATTGCCTTGTGTTGTTTTTGCCCAAATACTGTATTGTCATAAATGGCTGCTTGTTGCCCAAATTTTGTCATAATTATCCCTTTGTTGCTCAAGTATTGCCTAAATTGCCTATTTGTTGCTCCGGTATTGCATTGATTGCCCATTTATTCACAATGTAGTGTTCTGCTACTTGTTTGTTACCCCTGTATTGCCATGATTGCCCCTTTGATGCTCACTGTTACCTTTATTGCCCATTTTCTGTTCATGTATTGCCATGCATGATTGCCTATTTGCATGCCCTGTATTGCTATGACTTTTCTTTTGTTGCCCATGTATTTTTTACGATTATATGTTTGTTGCCCATGTATTGTTCTTATTGCATATCTTTTGCCATATATTGTCCTAAATTCACATTGATTGCCTGTGTTTTGTCCTGAGTGCCTATTTGTTGGCAATGGATTTCCACAATTGTACATTGGTTGCCCATGTGTTATAGCGATTGCTTATATATTGCACGTGTATTGTCTTGACTTCCCAGTGTTGCCCATGCATTGTCCTGATCGCCCATCTTTTGCCCATCTTTTGTCTTGATTGTCCATTTGTTGCCCATGTATTGTCACAATTGTCCATCTGATTTCCATGTATTGTTACAATTGCCAGTGTAAAACCCATGTACGTCTGCCTGTATATTACCATTATTATAAGCAAACCCCAGGCTTGTCACTATCAGATCACATCTCTTGCCAATCCCCTAAGTTCCTGTGCTATGCATGGTGCTCTTCCCGCTATGGGATCTCAGGCTGACAAGTTTACAAAAGTTCCCAGTTAAGAATTCCACCTTGCCAAAATATTAATTACCGTATTTATCGGCGTATAACACGCGCTGGTGTATAACACGCACCTAAATTGTAGGGGAGAAATTTCAGGAAAAAAGCTGAAATTCAAAATAAACAGCGTTGAACTCAGAACATTTTTTTTAAAATCAAATGTAGTCTCACCAGTGCCCACGTATGCAGCCTCATCAGCGCAGTGCCCACAAATGCAGCCTCGCCAGCGCAGTGTCCTTAAATCCAGCCTCGCCAGTGCAGTGCCCATACATGCAGCCTCGCCAGCGCAGTGCTCATACATGCAGCCTCGCCAGTGCCCATAATTGCAGCCTCGCCAGCGCCAGTGCCCATACATGCAGCCTTGCCAGCGCCCATACATGCAGCCTCGCCAGCCCAGTGCCCATACATGCAGCCTCGCCAGTGCCCATAATTGCAGCCTCGCCAGCGCAGTGCCCATAATTGCAGCCTCACCAGCACCAGTGCCCATAATTGCAGCCTCGCCAGCGCAGTGCCCATACATGCAGCCTCGCCAGAGCCAGTGCCCATAATTGCAGCTTCGCCAGCACCAGTGCCCATAATTGCAGCCTCGCCAGCACCAGTGCCCATAATCGCAGCCTCGCCAGCACAGTGCCCATACATGCAGCCTCGCCAGTGCCCATAATTGCAGCCTCGCCAGCGCAGTGCCCATAATTGCAGCCTCACCAGCACCAGTGCCCATAATTGCAGCCTCGCCAGCGCATTGCCCATACATGCAGCCTCACCAGCGCCAGTGCCCATAATTGCAGCTTCGCCAGTGCCCATAATTGCAGCCTCGCCAGCACCAGTGCCCATAATCGCAGCCTCGCCAGCGCAGTGCCCATACATGCAGCCTTGCCAGCGCCAGTGCCCATAATTGCAGCTTCGCCAGCGCCAGTGCCCATAATTGCAGCCTCGCCAGTGCCACTATACAAATCACTTTTAAAAATGTCCAGAAAGCAGCGCCGAGAGGTAGAAGGGGGCGGGCGGCGCCGAGAAGAAGGAAGGACTCGCTGTCATCGGAAGTCCCGGAGCCTATGATAGACGTTGGCATAGGAGGCGGGACTTCCGATGACAGCGCGTCCTTCCTTCTCCTCGGCGCCGCCCGCCCCCTTCTACCTCTCGGCGCTGCTTTCTGGACTTTTTTTTTTTTATATCGGCGTATAACACGCACTGCTACTTTTCCCTCCATTTTTAGGAGGAAAAAGTGCATGTTATACGCCGATAAATACGGTACTTTTTTTCAGGTAACCATTGGAAAAAAAAGTTTCGATTGTTTATTCTCTAAACATACAGCACACTTTCATATCAACTGCAATGTCAGCTGAAATGCAAACTTGTCATAGCAGATGCTTGGCATTGTCAGCTCTGCATGGGTCCTTCTGATTCTCCACACACTGAATAATGCAGAATAGTATTGGCTGTAAATAGAGTGATTCTTCCTTTTACAGTTATATATTAGCGTGTGAACATAAGGCAGACGCAGGAAAATATGTGGGTGGGGATTAGGGGGGATCTCTTGCAGTGACAAGATGGATAATGAAGATTTTTTTTTTGAGACTTTCCCCATAGAAGGGCAAAGCCTGAGATTCAGAGGTGAAAGTAGAAGTTTTAACACCCCAAGTTTGCTATGACACTCCCTACCCAAAAAGCAGAAAATACTACTTTCAGTTTTTTCCCTTATTGTATACATTTTTTATTTCATACTTCTTTACCTAGTATATATCAGAGACAGTGGTTTTCAAAATACACTTACCGCCCACTTAATTGGGTACACCTGGTAAATTGCTTGGTAACACAAATTGCTAATTAGCCAATCACATGGCAGCAACTCAATGCATTTAGGCATCTAGATGTGGTGAAGACGACTTGCTGAAGTTCAAACTGAGCATCAGAATAGGGAAGAAAGGGGATTTAAGTGACTTTGAACGTGGCATGGTTGTTGGTGTCTGACGGTCTGGTCTGAGTATTTCAAAAACTGCGAAACTACTGGAATTTTCACACACAACCATCTCTCGGGTTTACAGAGATTGGTCTGAAAAAGAAAAAATATCCAGTGAGAGGCAGTTGTGTGGAGGGAAATGTCTTGTTGATGTCAGAGGTCAGAGGAGAATGGGCAGACCGGTTCCAGATGATAGAAAGGCAACAGTAACTCAAATAACCACTCGTTACAGCCAAGGTATGCAGAATACCATCTCTGAACGTACAACACATCGAACCAGGAAGCTGATGGGCTACACCAGGTGCCACTCCTGTCAGCTAAGAACAGGAAACTGAGGCTACAATTCGCACAGGATCACCAAAATTGGACAATAGAAAATTGGAAAAACGTTGCCTGGTCTGATGAGTCTCGATTTCAGCTGTGACATTCTATTAGTAGGGTCAGAATTTGGGGTAAACAACATGACAGCATGGATCCATCCTGCATGGTATCAACAATAAGGCTGGTGGTGTGGGGGATATTTTCTTGGCACACTTTGGGCCCCTTAGTACCAATTAAGCATCATTTAAACACCACGGTCTACCTGAGTATTGTTGCTGACCATGTCCATCCCTTTATGACTACAGTGTCCCCATCTTCTGATGACTCCTTCCAGCAGGATAATGCCCCATGTCACAAAGCTCAAATCATCTCACCACTGGTTTCTTCAACATGACAATGAGGTCACTGAACTCCAATGGCCTCCACACTCACCACATCTCAATCCTTTGGGATTTTGTGGAATGGCAGATTCGCGTCATGGATGTACAGCTAAAAAATCTGCAGCAACTGCGTGATGCTACCATGTCACTTTGGACCAACAGGAATGTCACCAACACCTTGTTGAATCTATGCCACGAAGAATGAAGGCTGTTCTGAAGGTAAAAGGGGGTCCAACCCGGTACTAGTAAGGTGTACCTAATAAAGTTGCCTGTGAGTGTATATTTTTTAATGCATAGTCAATATTTTCCAAAAATTTAATAAATGCACCCACATAAAAAAAAAAAAAGTGCATTTATGAAATTATTGCATGCAAGACTCATGGGTGCAAATTGCAATACACATACATCCCAGCCCCAGGGCCCATATTAAGGTACAGACATTCAAGTATGTGGCTGGAGAAAGTAAACAATGGATATAGGATAACTATAACAACGATTAATTATTTAATTGGCCTTTTTGGTGCCACACCCCAAATTCAAAATGTTCAAGTTCTAAAAGGTTCAAAACCTATAGAAATGGCAGGATTTTACCGACAACCCAAAATGTAGATAAAAGATATCAAATGTATTAGGGATCGACCGATTATCAACAATGCCGATATATCGGGGGCTGATATGCACTTTCCCCGGAATTGGCCCCTGAGGTTACCGATATTGCCGATATTTTGGGAAAGTGCATGTACCGGGGTGATGCCTGCAGCTAGAGGCATCACCCCGGTACTGGCGTCCATAGCAGACAGTCGGCTGTCTTGTAATGATTACCAATGCGACTCGGTTTTCATTACAAGGAGCGGGAGGGGATGTCCCCTCCCGCCGCCTTCTGCAGATCGCCCGGGTCTCCTGTCCCACCGGGAGACCCAGGCAACCAGCCTGCATGGCCACCGAAGAGAAGAACAGATCAAAACAGCATTCGGCTCTGATCGGGTCTCCATGTAAAAACCCAGTAGTGATGTCATGACATCACTTCCCCGGTACTCGGCGGCAAATTCAAAAAAATGACAGCATTCAAAATAGCCAAACTTGGCGTTTTGAATGCTTTTAAGTGCAGAGAAGAGGTTTGGGGTCTTTTAGACCCCCAGATCCCTCCACAAGAGTACCTCTGAAAAATAAAAAAAAAATAACAATTTTTTCTTTAAATGTTCGAAAATATCGGCCAATATCGGCCGATACCAATATCCGAAGACCAAAATATCGGTATCAGGACTAAAAAACGATATCGGTCGATCACTAAAATGTATTAAAAAATTACATTTCCTTTAAAATAACAGGCATTAAAAAATCATATTCATCATTGCATAAACCTTTCCCAAAATATTTTTTGTTTGATGTCCAAACTATAGTATACACACGTCTGTCCAATATTTGCATAAGCAATATCAATTTTACATAGAGTTTCTCTGCACACTCGACGCGTTTCTTCAACTTTGGTCCACTTCCTCAGGAGTTTATGCGCAGAGCACATGTATATTCACTAAATACAAGAGAAACATACGTAGAATGTTATAGTAACATAATCAAATAGAATGTTATCAACAATACATATCAGTGCATAAACCCACTGAATTACCTGAACAGAACCATACATAGGGCCAGAACCCCTCTTGGGTGAGTGGGTGGGTGGGGAGGGGGGACTATAACATCAAGAACTGTGTGTGTGGTCTCTCCCTGATTGGGTACCCTGGGCCCAGGTCCTGCCTACATACCCTTGCACTGTAGTACAACTGGCCAGTTTCTTGTGCTGCTTCTATCGCCTCCAGCCTGAGTGCTGCTGCTCTCAAAGCGGCCCCAGGGCAGTCGGCCTACCGGGAAATCTCCCGGTATCCCGGTAGGCCAGTCCGGCCCTGCCTCCAGGTTGAGCTCTGCTGTACAAGGACTACAAGAGGCTGATACCAAGCCAAATGCAAATACACACGCACTGCTTGCAATCACAAAAATACATTTGTAGTGTAGTAATGAATACACAGCTGCGTTACTTTGTCTTTTATATCAGCCTTGGAA